>NC_090443.1:285611556-285913181 GCF_031143425.1 Pleurodeles waltl
GTGGGACGTTTGGAGGGAATTTGTGAAATTCTATGCAATAGCCATGTTGGATAATTGCTAAGACCCAAGTGTCTGTTGTTATTTCTTCCCAAGATTTGTAGAATTGGCTTAGTCTTCCCCCCACTGGTGTTGTGTGATGGGGTTGTGTGACTTGTGAGTCACTGTTTATTTTGAGGGGTTTTGGGACCTTGAAATTTTCCCCGACTTCTTGGGAATTGGCCTCCTTTATATTGTCCCCGAAAACCTCCCCTTTGATATTGACCCTGGTAGGTAGGTGGTCTTGTCTGTGAAGTGTTGGTTTCTGTGGGTTGACCCCGAAACCCTCCCCTAAAAGGTGTCTTCCGAAATGTGCCTCTGCTCTGCGGGGAGTAGAGTGCGCCCATGGCTTTGGCTGTATCGGTGTCCTTTTTTAGTTTTTCAACGGCAGTGTCTACTTCCGGCCCAAACAATTGCTGTTCATTAAACGGCATATTGAGCACAGCCTGTTGGATTTCGGGTTTGAACCCAGAAGTGCGCAGCCAAGCGTGCCTCCGTATTGTGACTGCAGTGTTTATTGTCCTTGCAGCTGTATCGGCTGCATCCATGGAAGACCGTATCTGATTGTTCGAGATACTTTGTCCCTCTTCCACCACTTGTTGTGCTCTTTTTTGGAACTCTTTGGGAAGGTGTTCGATGAAATGTTGCATTTCATCCCAATGAGCCCTGTCGTATCTTGCCAAGAGTGCTTGCGAGTTGGCGATACGCCACTGATTTGCTGCAACTCTTTTTCCCGCTGCATCAAATTTGCGGCTCTCCTTGTCTGGAGGTGGTGCGTCGCCTGATGTATGAGAGTTGGCTCTTTTACGAGCTGCCCCCACAACTACTGAGTCCGGTGTTAGTTGTGTTGTAATAAATATTGGGTCTGTGGGAGGTGCCTTAGATTTTTTCTCCACCCTCGGAGTTATGGCTCTGCCTTTAACTGGCTCCTGAAATATTTGTTTTGAGTGCCTTAGCATTCCTGGGAGCATGGGAAGGCTTTGATACTGGCTATGGGTGGAGGACAGGGTGTTAAAGAGAAAGTCATCCTCAATAGGTTCCGAATGTAGTGAGACATTGTGGAATTCGGCTGCCCTTGCGACCACCTGTGCATATGATGTACTGTCCTCAGGTGGTGACGGTTTAGTTGGATAGGAGTCTGGACTATTGTCAGACACTGGGGCGTCGTAGAGGTCCCATGCATCGGGATCATCCTGGCTCATTGTGGTATGAGCTGGTGAGTGCGTTAGTGGTGGAGTTTGCGCCGGTGATGCATGTGTTGATTGTGGTGGAGAAGGTGGTGGTGTTACTTTCTTTACCACCTTTGCTTGTGGTTGCTTGTCCCCTTGTTGGAAAACAAGTTTCCTTTTCATCTTGATTGGGGGAAGAGTGGTTATCTTCCCTTTGTCTTCATGGATGTGAAGCCTCCTTTGAGTGTAGTCAGTCTCTACAGTTTGAAGCTCTTCACCAAATCTATGCAATTGGGTGTTTAGTCCTTGTTCCTCTGTATAGGAACTAATTTTCGGTTCCGAGGCTTTTTTCGGTACTGAAACCGTTTCGGTAGGCTTTTTAGGCTCCGAAGAAGGTTTCTTTGATTTCGGTGTGGGATCTCGGTGCCGAACATCTTCGGTGCCGCTGTCTCTGCGCCGAATTTCCTCGGAGCCGGTGTCTCGGCTCCAAGGTTGCTGTGTGGCGGTATCACGACCGGAGTCGGATAACTTCGACACCAGCATGCCCTTTTTCGGTGCCTTGGCTCGGTCACCTAGTTTGTGGGTTAAGCCATGGCCTGTTGGCAGTGGCGTCCCCTGGGCTTTTGTGGACTTTGAGAGTCCTAATTTTCTACGTCTTACTCACGGTTGTTATGTCTTCGGCGTCGGATTCCCCCGAATCAGACTCGTGGATGGAGAACGCTTCCTCTTCGTCCTCGAACCGATGTTGTCCTGTCGGCGTGGACGCCATTTGCAATCTTCTGGCTCTTCAGTCTCTGAGCGTCTTCCTCGACCGAAACGCTCGACAGGCTTCACACGTATCCTCCTTGTGCTCCGGGGACAGGCACAAGTTACAGACCAGATGCTGATCCGTATACGGATATTTGTTATGGCATTTAGGACAGAAGCGGAACGGGGTCCGTTCCATCAGTCTTGAAGTCGCACGCGGTGGGGCCGACCAGGCCCCGACGGGGGATCGAAATTACCCCGAAGGGCCACCGGAGCTCTTCAAGATTCGGTATTGATTTGTTCTAACTAACCCGATACCGAACAAAACAATACCGACGATTTTTTCCGAGATTCTAACTAACTTTCCGACCCGAAACACGGAGCGAAAAGGAACACGTCCGAACCCGATGGCGGAAAAAAACCAATCTAAGATGGAGTCGACGCCCATGTGCAATGGAACCGAAAGGGGAGGAGTCCCTCGGTCTCGTGACTCGAAAAGACTTCTTCGAAGAAAAACAACTTGTAACACTCCGAGCCCAACACCAGACGGCGGACTGTGCACAGCATGTGTATCTGCAGCTACACATGCCATCGAACACATAGAAACTCTAAGGGGCAGAGCACTAATGTGTGTATTACGCACGTGCCCTTCAAGAGCAGGACATGATAAGGTGTAATCAGTATGTGTAGTTAGACTGCTGGGATTCTGTAGCACGAAACGTGGTCTAGGATTATCAGTGGTGCATTTCGACTGCACCTCAAACTAAAGGAGTGTAGCATGCTCGGACAGAATTGGTGCATGTATCTAGACTGACTGACTGACAGAGTTAATGGCTCTCAGCACATTATGGTCTGAGGTTATCGGTTTTACATTAACTTTAAGAGTACAGGAGGAGCATAGCAAATGGCTTGTTCTATTAATGCATATTTAAACACAGTTTCTTACTTTGGTGGAGCAGGCAGGATGGTCTGGTAGTTGTAATGCTGCTGCTGCTGGTTCAGGATCTGTAGCTGCAAGAACAGCTGCTGCTGCTGCAGGATTTTGGCATAGGACGAGTCCATGGGCAGCTCTCCTTTATCCTGTTTCTGGTCTGGGGGGATGTATTGGTGGTACTTGAGTTTTTTCACCTTCGGTTTTGGATCCTTGGACTTCTTGCTGCGCTGAGACTTCTCGCTGGCTGACTTGGGCTGGCTGTGCTATTGAGCGAAAAGAGAAGAATGGGGGAAACACTAGATTTTAAGGTTTGGCAACTGAAAAATACATTGAAGTCTGACCAAAGACACATTACCCGTGCTTTAGTGTCCCCTTTGTCTTAACAGAGCCTGAAACAGGAACAAACTCAAGAGGTTCAACAGTAAACAGCGCAGAGAACGGACGAAAGTTCCTGGTGCTCTGTCCAAGTACCTTGTTTTAATATTCTGGTAAGCCCAGTAGGCTTTCTTACACTTGAAACCAGTGCCCTAAGTCTACCTGCAGGTGCTCTGCATGGCTGAGATAAGTTGGTCACCAACAGAATGCTTACCTGTACAGTGTTTGGGGCCCTTGGTGGCTACCTACCACCCCTCGCCAAGGCTATGCTACAAGTAGTATAACAGCAGCAGGTACTTTTTGAAGCATCATCAGGTGGAGACTGCTTACTGTCTCTTCCTGATAAACTTGTGTAGTAGGTCATAAATGGAAAATTCCAGTCCCCTTGTCTGTAACCAAAGTATGTATGAGAACGTTTGGGAAACATGAGGTGGCATACTCATTTTGGGTTCCGCATCAAGAAGTACGAACTTCTACAGTTCTAGGGTGCTCCATCTGGTTAAGGCTAATTAGAACTTGCAGTCTCACCTCTTTCTCCATGCCCAACCAGCCCCCTTTGACATCTTCAGCCCCAGCTGCTCTTCTCAATTGCTCCCTCCCTATAAATGTTCTGTAAAACTAGGTCCAAAGAGTAGCTTCCAATATAAATCCTGCAACAAGAAGACCTTTTATTGCTCACTGTATCTGGCTCAACCAGTCCCACCACACCAACCTGTCACTCGGCTTGAGCAACACCTACGCAAATAAATGACCAAAAGGCAACACAAGCTTGCACACATTTTACAGTAAAGAGGGGCTGCTTCTCGCACCTCATATCCGTGTCTTTGTGTTGGAATATACAAACTACAGAGGGCAGTTTCATTTGAAACTCGTCGCTACGGAGAGAAACGCACTAGCTAGAAGATGAGCTTTGAATTAATTTCCTCTGAAAAATGTTTGGGGATAACTTTCAACGTAACTCGTAAACTAGATGAGGCCAAAAACCCAAGAACTGGAGATGTCCTGAATCCTGCACATATCCAGTGCTCACCTTTACTCTTTTGGAGTGACTAACACATGTGCAGCGGAAGAAGATGACTGGGGGCTTGAAAATCTGCAATCTATCTTTTAAGGGCAGCGACCATACCCTAAGGAATACATGAGAAACTCTGTGGTGCTGCTGCGTATTGACCAAGGACACAGACTGCTCAGTGAGCCGTGGACCTGTTCTGTTCAGCGAGAGCCTGAGTTCAGCAATCTACTGCGATATGGTTAGCATGCGAAGCCGGTCATGACCGGGGACCCTATAACTGAGCCCAGCGCGACTTGCGCTTCCTTCGTGAGTGGCGCTGTGTGTTTCTCTTCTACTGTGATTCCAAAAGACCAATCTGAGGACTTCTGATGGCTCTGTGGGGCCAGTGTGCCTTAAATTGCATTTATTGCCCAACAGCTCCGCCAGGAGGCCTATGTGTGTGTACCTTGCACTTCCTGCCCATCTACTTCTCTATGTAGTGTTGAGGGCTCTGAAAAGGCAACGAAACCCAGTGCGCCTGCAACGTGCATCTGCTGAACAATGACTTCGCTGTGAGGATTCAAACACTGCTGAGAATGTGTGGGTGAAAAGAGGAGAAGCTCAGATATGGGAGCCACACAACAGTGATTAGGAACATAATTAAGGATGACTCTTGATAAAAAAAGACCCATCATGAGATGTTCAGTACGTTTTTATTTTCGCCTTAAGAAAGCCCGAGGGCTTGCAAATGCCTAAGCGAAACCTGTGCCACCTGGATACCGAAATTAGATTTCATGCAGACTGTAAAATAATTATTGGCTCCATACCGAGATCAAAGTTTGCATTTCAAAGGCTGGATAACAGAATAAAAAAAATGTACCACCTTTAGTTTCTAGACAACTTTCTCTTTGCGTATGAAGTGCTTATTTTCATTTATGACAATCATGCGTAAGCCGCTTGCCTGCACCCTGCATTCACCAAGGGACATTTTCGTTAAGCGATGTGGACTGCCAGGGTGCTGCAACTTTTTCCCCCTGTCTGAGGCTGCCAGAAAGCCAGAGGCGCTGCTGCTCGCGGACTCCCACTTCACCCTGAAAATGCTGCTCTTTCCACAAGGAGTCGCTGGCCTCAGACAAGGGATGGGTACAGCATGTGGTCCCGGCTCACATATAGCCAATGAACAGGATTTAAACCAGTTACCGGACTGTGCTGTAAGGGCGCTTGCAGAGCAGACCCTTGTACTTGGCTGTTGGATGGCATTTTCATGCCAAATGACATTCCTGATCGCTGCCTCTAAAGCATAGACACAGAACGTTAAAGATGAACTGAGAAGTACTTCAAGGTTACTTAACGGTAGATGGTACCGCTATACAAGAAATCTAATAATAAAAATAACAATACTGGTTGAGAAAGTTACACAGTACTATAGGAACTTTCTTAAATTACTGAAACTATTCCTTCATGGTTATTAAAGTGTTGTATTAAATAATAACTATAGTTGGGCATTCTCTATTGTGTGGTAGCGGAACTAAACATCCACCCCACACACCCTTCAGGCGTAAGCCCTGACAGTTCCGACTTTAATCCCCAAGGGAGAGTCAATGCCTAAGTATTATCAGTATTATCTGGTATTTGCATGTCCAGGAGCAGCACCAATACATCTCACAAGGCTTGCCTATCTGCCCTTGGGCTGTGCAGGACATGGAGAACTGGCCTCACAGGAACTTCCCAATATGTTTACTTGTTTTAGTCTAACGCCACCACCCTCTGAGCCAGCCTTACGACAGACGTAGGCCAGCAGTGGGCCAGTCTTTCCATCTCACACTAAGGCCTGCCTGCTGCACAAAGAACAGAGTCACAAGTCAAAGCATTATAGAAGAGGCAGACCTTTTCTTTATCGCGCGTCATTGCATTCTTAGAAGCATGATTCCACCCAGCAGCTTTATCAAGCTGATGATATTAGTTCATGTTATGTAAATAACTCATTAACAAGGTCTATGATGTAAGACCTGTACATAGTTCCCTTGCTAGATTCCTTCTAAACGTTAGATGGAGTTTGCCAGATTCAGCCAGAGAGCTAGCACATACTGGGGAAAGTAGTGCATTTGAAGAGTTGGTCACAGCTCCTGACTGTCAAGTAGATACTCCGATTCACATGCTGCAAATCATGTGGAACAAAACTCTGCATTTTGCGAGAGGGCATCGCTCCTGGCTTCTAGGCACATAAACTTGAAGCCCATGCTGCTTTGCTGCATATTATACAGAACTCAGCAATTGTTTCAATGAGAGCTCTTTGCTCCTCCCAGCTTTTAGGCAGATAAATCTGAAGTCATAATTTCAAATGTAACCCCCATCTAACTACACCACTTTACAGCCCCGTGATGGTTGTGCCTCTCCCTCTTCATTAGTCTTGGGGGGTGTCCCTGGTCAGTATTAGGCTCCAGAACCCCATCAGTGGTGTGTGTTTAAAAAAAAAAAAAACTGGTGAAGAGAAGACCATCAGGTTTTGCTAAAAAGAGACATCTCAAGGAAGCAAATACTGGTCACATCTATGAGCTCATTCAGTGCCCTTAGCTCATCGCAGGCATCCTCCTGTAGGTGAGAGTACAAGGGGGAGGCTGCAGTGTTCTTTTCTGTTCATGAGTCCAGATTTTTCAGTAGGAACTAGTTGTGTTGTCTCTAGTGATGTGAGCTGCATCCATCCTAGTCAATCTGCGTGGTTTACGAATATCACCATCACCCCTTTGTAGTCGTGGACCTCTTTTGTTTTTTTAGATACAAGTTAGGTTGACCCGAGAATTACTAATGTGTCTTAGGTGACCAATTGTCTTTGTAGAGTTGTGTCACCCAGTGCATTGATAAAAACCTGCATCATGTTCTGACCCAAATGTTATGACTGGCCACATGTTTCACTGCCATTACATTTTTGGCAATTTCATCAGGGCCACAGCATCAAATACATGCTTAATGTCAACCAAATTCCTGTTGCAAGTACAGAGAAAGTAGTATCAGGACCCATCTCTATTTCGTCCATAGTGCACACTAGAACAGTTCCCATTATTCCACTAGAAGGACTGTATACCAGTGAGGTTCAGCACAGTGTTGTGGATTTTATATTTATAGTAAAGATAACCAAGGTGTATGAAAAGTCTGTTACAGGTGGTCTTATGTATGACAGCAGTGATGACGAATATATTCACAGTGGATACTCTCCTCCTAAGCAGATAGGGGGCGGAGAGATGCTCGTTGGGGTGGTTGCTGCCGTTTCTTCTATTCATGTATCATAAATGATTACAGGTAAAATATTACTGGTGTTCTAAATGTACGATTCTTTCAGACTGTGATCACCTTGAGTAGCATGAGGGTGTACCCAGCATGAGGACATTTTGCTACTGAGCTCATCCAAACTTATGCCCCACGGTGGCCCATTTTAATATGTATCCACAAAGTGTTACCTCTTAAATTAAATAGGCTGCAGTGCAAAGAATGCATGTTACAGCCAACAGTGTTGTGAAGGGCAAAAAGTGTCATACCAGCATATTTCAGGTTCATTCCTGAAGAGGACGTCCAAGCCGGGCAGACACTAATTAGCAGCACTTAACAGCATTCCATTTCCCAACACCAAAAGATGAAGGCCGAGTTGCCCGTGTTGGGTATTGAAACTAGTGAGCTGCAAGTGACTTGAGATGCCACCGGTCAGCTTTTAATTGAGCCATCTTTCTGGCTTTTAAAGTCGCACTGTATATGGTGCTTCTCACAGGCAAAGAGAAGATGGCGCAGTTCGTCGATCGTTGACATATCCGTGCTTTGCGAAGACTAGCAGAGATATTTAATGGATTCAACGAAGAAGTGCACAGCCGCAAGCAAAAACAAAAAAAACACCTTTCTTCTGTCCGTAGCACGTTAGAAATTAAAAGTGTAAAGTCCCTACCTGAGCACGAAGAACCTACACCGCACCTGTTAGCTGGCATCACGCATAACATCAACTAAAACACAGGTATCAGAAGCGGGTTCCCTTATACTAAGGGCACAATACCTTTCATATGTCACTCGTGGGAAATACAAAGACAGCTAGACCAACCTTTTCAGCGCCTACCTTTTCGGTGTAATCCACACCGGTAAACACTGCTCGAGATTCAGTTAAAAGCAAAGGCTGGGGGATTTGTATGTACACTTACTTTGATGAGCGCTGGTGGTGGCTTTGCCGCTGGGGAGCCATTGGTGAGATGAGGTGGGCGCTGCTGAGGAGGCTCAGACGGGGCAGGAGGTTCTGGGGGGTCCACACTGAGCTGTACTTGAGGCACAATCTGCAAAGAAAGTGCAAGGTAGATTTCAGGGCACCTGAAAAGTTGGAGAACGTAAAACAAGATAGACACAAAGGAGAGATGGCGTGGCCATGGACACAGGCTAGCGTGACAGGGATATAGAAGGTTCCTGTCACAGGACAAAGAGACCAAATAATACAGGCCAGGGGAATGGGGCAGAGGACACAAAGAATGGGTGGCACAGGAGGTGGTTGCAAGTAACATATACAGGGGTAGCACAAGTCACAGAAGCAGATGGTCGAAGTTATATGCCGGAGGCATGTGGCAAAGGACATGGATGGTGGTAGGGTAAGGAGACACGCATGGGAGAATTCATAAGGTGAGGAATCCACAGGTAGTTGTAGCCATCAGAAACAGAAGGTAGGTAGCAAAGGGTGCCTCATGATGTACACAAAGGCAATACCATAAAAGACTGGGTATGGGTAGTAAAGGACATATAGGATGTAGAATAGACCATACTGATTAAGTGTCACATGATACACAGCTGAGATGGGCGATTATTGGATGTCAAACCACAGTGGCTAAAAATACTGACACCTTAGTATCTCAAGTTAACAGAAAGGTTGTCACCTCACCTGTCCCAGTGTCCAAGGGGCTGGGCAGGGACCAGTGGTGAGGGGATGGGTCTCTGATCCTGGTGCTTGGACTGGGCTAACCGCTGCAGTTATCTTGTTGGGAAGCTCGATGGGTGATGGCACAGAGCTCTGCGACTCCTGGCTGGCTGGCTGCTCGGGGGAAAGGGCATCACTGCTGTCCTCATCAAACGAGGAGCTGTCTCCTACTTGCAGGTATTCCACTTGTCCCTCTGTAGCAGAGAGTGGAGAGCAGAGGATGTTAGAACTGGGAGTGAAAGTGGACAAAGACCAGCCAGTTCACCCAATTCAGCCTAATAGGCCCACAACAAAGTTATCCCTGACATGACACAGACTAACATTCTACTAGCCACAATTCCATTCTGTGGCACCCCCGTGTCAGTGAAGTGCACGTGTCTTCTTGGTGTGGCTCATCTCAGGTGCATTCCTCACAGTGGTCCCATCTTTTGGCCGCTTCTGGGTTGCATTCCACATTTCTCCTGTGTTTTCTTCCTCTCTTGTTTGCTGATCTCTCCTCTTGTTTCTGTGCTTTGCCTTGTAACTGATAATAATGTCAATAACATTTACACTAACTCCTCCTTTTCTCATCATCCTGCCTCCCCTCCTCCCACCACCCTGCCCCCACCTCAAAGACGTCTTAAGACAACTTCCCTTTAACTGCTTCTTTCTCTCCATGGGGAGGGTTTTGTTTCCCACCTGTTTTAGAAGTCCTAGCTTCTCGCCGCTCTCATCCCTCATGCTTTTTTACCTCTATTGTCCTTGTTCTCTTCTCACCTTCTTGTGATCCCCTAACTTCTTGTGGCCCCTTACCTTTGCAAACAATTACTTCTTTCAGACTGTGATCTCTGGATACAAAATGCTCTCCAAAAGTTCTATCAAGGCTAGCTTCTCTACTCTCGCTACCACTGTTGCTTTCAACTTCTATTCCCATGCCCTCCACTTCTGTTCCCATTCCCTCCTACTCTCACACACTGGTCTATTTTCCGGTAATCTTTTGTAGTCTTTCCCACTTACCAATAATGGCTTCCTTCACACTAGTCTCCACAGGAAGGATATTCTTCTCCACCAGTTCCATGGGACCGGGCCTCTGTGCGATTTTTTCATTCAGGTCGTCAGCCAGACGCGCACGCTTCAGCTGCAGCTGTTTGGCCTGAAGCGACGGTTCCGCGGAGGTCTCTGGAAGGTGGAAAGAAACCTGTGAGACCCAGACAAACTTTGCCACCAACACTGGCCTTGCACCAGCTCCCTACAAACTCCAAAACAGAGCACATTCTCTGGATGGTGTGGGCAGCGACATCCAGAAAGAAAATCACACACAGAAGTCAGAATGTAATGCAGGCTTCGACACCAATAGTCCCAATCAAGTGAAGGAACACTTTCATCCCATGTTTCCCACGATTTCAGATCCCCTACATCTGATAGTCAATGCAGAGGATGCTCAGAATTGGTGACTATGACACACTTTAACATCCACAGGGACAGACTGTGACCCTGAAAGACCCAACCCCTGCTCCAGCGCTCTGCAAGGTCCATTGTGTAGAATGTTTTATTGATTCCTCGTACACAGGCTTCCCCCCAGCACCCGCTCCCTCAAAGTGTTCAAACAACAGAGATATGGGAGAGGAAAAACGCCAACAGCCTTCAGATTTGGATCCAGGCTTATCTAAGTTAAGGGAGGGAAGGGCGTGGTGCCAAGAAAGAAGCAAGTTATTAGGACAGTTGTTTAAATGCCTCTGGGCAGGTCTCATACTATCCTCCTCCACAGGTCTCAGTCCAACAACTTTTTGCAAAAAGTGCAATAAAAATGAAAAAGTTATCAAATGCTGAGACGACTAATGTAAAGCCAAGTTTCACAAATCCACCTTTCATGTGGCCCCCAGCTTCCTTAAACAAAAATTCCAAACTGTTGTAACTCTGCTGCCTTAGCATAAAATTGGTATCCCTCACCAGGTGGCCCCTTCATAGTCTTTAAGGTCTAGGAAACCAAAACACAGAATTTTTGCTCTGCAGAATTCTGCTTTTCATTCTTCCAACCGACAGAGGTTAATAAAGAGTTGCATAATTCTGGTATTCCTATGGCGCCCATTACAAAACAAAACAAAACAGTTTTTCTGGGGACATAAAACAGTGAAAATCTGAACAATAAAATGTATCCTCCAAGTATTTTAATGGTGCTTACACATGTAAATAATCAGTGTGGAATCTGCATTTAACAATGTCGCTGAGAGCTAATGAAACCACTGTATCCAATGGTAAAACTTTACATGTGTAACCCAGGCGGGGCGTTGTTTTTTTTTTTTTTTTAGAAGTGGTGGCAAGAGAGGGAACTCCAACAGTAAGGTTTCAAGTATTACATTTTAACCTAAGGTTTACGGAGGATGACGCAACACGTCATACCATCAAGCAACAAACAATATTCAGTGAGCCAGTAACTTTCTGGAGAGAGGGGGATTCAGGAGGGCTCTGAATCAGAACCAGGTGTTTTTTTTCAGTTCCTTAGCTAGTGATTTACAAAGAGGGGGTCAGTGCCGTAAGCAATGTTTCTAACCCCGAACATTAAAGGTTGGGTTGATTTATTGATCTTTTCTATACGTTTTTAATAGTAATAATCTAAATGCTAGGCACTTGTATCCCATTTTATAGATAGATTTTCAGAATAAGCATATGGCTTTAAAATTTAATCCTGTATAGTGTGCAAAGCCTGTGAAGACTGCAGAAAAGGCCAGGAAGAACTTTGTTTCTGCCATCTATCTCTGCAGTTCCCAACCTGTGTTCCGCGGACCCCCAGGGGTCCGTAACACAATACCAGAGGGTCTGCAGTCCAGAAAGGCACTTTTCCAGCTATGGTCTCTCAACAGAAACACATGCATGTTTTTATATTTATTACTTCATTTGTGCAGCAGTTTGAAAAGCATGGAACAGTTCTGTGTACATTCAGCTGCTTTCGGTGGGTGGGAGAGGGGGGGGGGGGAATAAAGGCAGCAAGATAACTCTGATGATTAATGTACCTACTGGAGAGGGATGGGAGTTTTGTCTGGTGGCAGTATTGTCTCATATAAGATGGTGCAGATGGTTAATATGCCTGCTGCAAAGACCGTGTATCATGCAAAGAACAGTATTTTATGTGCATAGTAGTGGGTTACTGCTTTCGTCACAGAGATTATTTTGTTGCTGTGCAGTTCATAAATTAAAATCGTAATCTAGCACAGTGAGCTATGAACTGCCATCAAAGAGCTTCATACAAATTGAATGGCACAAACTAGAAATGTATGTTTTTTCTCAATATTTCATTATACTTTTGCTGCTAAAAAAGGTTTGTTGCGAAGAAATACATTCTTATTAAAGTCAGTGCTAACCACTGTGTTATGTTCTGAATCCTGAGTTTGTGCTTCTCCAGACCAAGCACTTGTAGAAAATGTCTATTAGTATGGATGACATGTGCATCCTACACCTTGTTGTCCCCTGTAAAGTACTCCAACACCCTGCACTTGTATGAAAGGTGCTATAAAACAAATGAATTACATGTGGCAGAGAGGCTATGGAGAGGTGGGGGGGCTCTTATGGTTTTACTTCCTTTCCCCACCATATATTTAGGTGAAAAAGCTTTCTCAGATCTTCTGTACCTAAAAAATTAAAATAGAAATTGCTTGGGAAATGTAGAATCCGACCTGAGGATTCAGCTTTCCTAAATAAAACCAAACACTGAAAATTTAATCGCCAAGATGCAGCACCAACCTTACCATTAAAATGTTTCGATTTTTGTATATTTTTTCAATATAAAATAATGATATCTTTAGCAAATGGGGAATTTGTTGGGTGTGTACTGGTTTGTGCACTTTATGTGAATTGCTGTTTCAATGTTTGAAATTTAAATTGTACAAATTGCTTGGGGGCCCCCCTTCTAGTAGTGATTCAGTGGGGGTCCTCAAAAGTCAAAAATTTGGAAACCACTGATCTATCTAATAAACAGGTCGCTGCATTCTAAGTGATGTACAATTTGTTCCCTTCTTCTTGCTTCGTCCGCAAACAAAGATGCCTCCCACGGTCAAGAGTATGAGAATAGAGGTTCTCATGGGCATCTTTGGTGGGAGTTTTGAGGGAGGAATTTTTTTTTTTTTTTTTACTGCTATCAGGTGGAGAAGACCAATTTTAATGGAACGGTCTATTCTGTGGTCTTCTACTCAGCGATCACACAGAAGTGCTGGGATTACCTCGGGATAATACAGCAACAAGCAATGAAATATTGATAGGGGTGATGCAAGAAGTACAGTGATTTCTTTACTTTTTAATCCATGAAGCGAAGGGAACCGCAGTATGGGATTTAGTAGTGAGAGAAGCAGGATGATCGGAGATGGAGCAGAGGCGCAAGCCAATTTAAGTTACAGGGTAAACACAGTAAGATCGGTTAAGAAATGATTGATAATTTAGTCATTAAATCGGATGAAGTTTTGTTTGGATGATTTTTAGAACTTTAAAAAATATTCTGTCCCATGGAGAATGGAGAACTGATCCCAAAACGAACAGGGCACACCTAGAGCATAAACTGCGACTGAAAAAAAATAGGACAAAATTAAACATAGTATTAACCCCAAATAACCAAATAATCAACAGTGGTGAGCCTACTTCCTAGGAGGGTGTCTGTAGTTACCTATATTTGTATCTTAGTATTGCTCCCCTTAAGTTGTCTGGTGCTTAGCAATTTGGTGTTATCTCAGCTAACATGTATGTCAGGGGATGGCACTGGCCTGCTGCTGATAGAAATGACCACCATATACTTTCCTTTGTGGACCAATGAATAAGACGAAATCAAGCAAATTAGCGATGGAGCACATCCTTGCAGCATTAAATGACACTTTCCTAATCAGATTCTGTTGCAGCCTTTAGGGCCTGCCTTCATTTGTGCAGGAAGGATTGGATCTATTTGAACGCTGTATCCTGGAAGTGTGTGACTATTATGTGTCTTTACAAATAGAAGTTGCACTCCAAGGCATCAAAACCTGCAAAGCTGGGTACTTATTTTGGAACGCCAAAATTTGGGAAGACTTTTCAGACTGGGTTTTCAGCAATTACACCTAAAGATGGGTTGGTTGATATCCAGTAGTCAATTTGCCTGCATATTATGTATTTTTCTAATATCTTTGCTAAATGAGGTGTTTGTCTTTACTGTCATCAGAAATAAGTAATCGTCAAAGGCCATGCTTGGACTTAAAACCTGATTTGTCAATACCCAGTATTTTTGCTGTTACATGGTCTTGTACATTTTTACAAAACAGCAACTAGCTTTTACCTGTGTAGGGAGGATTATATTCTGGTCTTAGGCTGGATGTGGTGTTTGGATAAATGTTTTCCACAGATCTGGGCTAACAGTTGCTTATACTACTATTTCCAGCACCACAACAGTGCCACTCGATTTGTTGGGGATAAACAATATGTACTTGATAATGACATGCCCAGTCCCTGACAAGCTATAGTGGACAAGTTTTCAGACATGACCCAGTTGGGCCCTTAAGGTATCTAAATTTCCCTTTCATGATAAAGGCATCTTCATCTTACATCTTTATCTTACAGCAGACCAAGAAGAAAGAAGAGATAAAACTATTAATTTCATCAGGTTTAGAGAGTCAAAGCCTTGCGTTTGCACTATAAATGGCTGAACTGATATCCACCCATAAGGGGCTTCGTAGTTGCAATGTGTTTAATACTTGCTAGGAACCAGCAAGGAGAACGAGGAATACAGCAAGATAAGAGACTAGAGAGGGTCTCCCCACTGAAACAGGTACATTTGTTAACATGAGGACAATGCCTGCTTGCAATCTCTTGTCTGCAGTGGGGCGCTGGCAGTAGCTACTACAGGCTGTATGGGGTGCTGAAATACCCACTACTGGGCTTGTTTTGCTTTCTAGTGCATGTTAGGGAGCTTTGTGGGCGCTGCCAATATCCGTACCTGCAAACATCTACATTCCAGTGATTTGCTTCTTTAAACCTGGACCAACTTTCATCAATGTTACTCTCCTAGGGTATTTCTACATCCACTACTTTGCAACCGTATTCTATAATAATGAGGATGGGGAGGCCATAGAGAGGCCAGCACTGGTACAAAGTTTTTAATTATATACCGTTTGGGTCAATGTTACTGGATGAATGTACTTTCAAAATGACTGTTTATCACAAATCATTTGAAAAATGTCCTTCTTGGAGTACCTAAGACTGTGCCACATGTGGTGGCCTCATATCGGTCTTTAAATCATATCACATTATGGCCTATGTTGCCATCTTAGTGTACACCCTCAGTCTTAGTTAAAAATCCACCACTAAAATGTAAATACGTCTTTGGTCACGTTATCGTGGGTTGGGTAGTTGTCTCAGAGGTAGGGCGAACCACAGGACCCACTACAACTTATTGGAGTTGGCCCCAAATCTGCTTGCTTTTTTTGTTTATTCCATACAATGCATACTTATATGTTGTGTATTTTTCGAATGATAACAATGATCACTGCAAAACTTGTTTTCTCCTGGCCGCATGGATATGTACCTGGTAGAGGCACTAGTGATTACATAAACCAGGCAATAACCTCAATTGATATCACAATGGAGCAACACGATCCATTGACAATGATGATGCTCGATACTGAAAAGACATTTGATTGGCTTTCTTTGCTTTATTTATACTGGCAAGTAAAAGATGGGGATTAGCTTTCTTTCTGTAAACTTGCTATATCAGAAGCCTAAAGCAAGCACTTTAATGACTGGTAAAAAGTGGACAGGTAAATAGAAGAACACGACAGGCTATCTGTCATCTCCATTATTCTTTGCTCTTTACTTAAAACACGTTTTGCGTAAGCTACTAACAGCTGGAGCTATACGATCTGTCAATTCTAAGGCTTAGATAACAAAAGTCTTAGCATAAGATGATAATATTGCAGAGTTCTCCCCAGAGGTTTATAAGGCAACAGAAGCTATTGAAATGAAGCTGTCCGCTTTGGTGCAAATTCAGGTCATGTTTTAAACAGAAACAAAACACAAATAATATCTATACGCTTCTGTCTTACACAAGATCCGAAGGTTGTAGAATAGTTTGGGGTCAAGCTTTCAGCAAAAGTCATTGGACTGATGCAACTTAACTGTAAACCTCTTCAGAAAGTCCAGCGGAATTTCATAAATTGGCATTGAATACAGGTTGGCCTGTGAGGTTGACGTAACAGTGTTAAAATGTCAATTTTGCCACAGTTAATATTTCTTTTTAGGGCCATACCTCTTTCCTTAATACCCAAATGGTTTGTGAAAATTGATTCTTTTATCAACAGTTTTATATGGGGCTATAGAAGTTCAAGAAGAGTGGTAGGATTTCTCACTGTCCACAGAGAACGGTGGTTGGGCTCTTCGCAACCGTAAACTTTACTAATATGTTGCTATGTTGAAAAATACGGGTATTATCATAAATGGTAAATTGTGTACAATCTTGTTTGAAGCTGAGCTTCCTACAATTTATACATTCGGTTTAAGATGCTCAAGGTTAATTTTTCAGTTATATAGAATGTAGCTCCTTAAAAAAAATCCAATAAGGTGAGACCAGCAATCAACATCTGTAGGGCCCGGTGACAGCACAATAATAGTAACGAGATTAACAGATTTACCTCGATTTTGCAATGTACACTTTAACAGGTATTTCTGACAATTGCCATTGCCAAATATAGGAAAAGGCTTTTATAACAGAGTTAAGACATCTTTTTTTCCTAATGATAGCAATCTAACTTTTTTCAGAAATGTGCATTTTTGATTACATTTTTGCAGATTAGAGATTTGTTTTTACAAGATTAGTCATTTTATATATTTATATTTGAAAATTTTGTAAAGCGTGTTAATGCCAGTGGCGTCTTGGCATGGAGGGTCAGAACCGTAACTTACAGGAAACCAAGGTCAGTATTCAGCTATCCATCAAAGCCTTCAGAGAATAACCAGGTTTTAAGTTGCTTCATACAGGTCAGGTATCTTGGCTGCGCTCTCAACTGAAGAGGTAGTTTATTCCAAATTTGGGCTGTGATGTCAAAAATACTTCTGCCTCCCCAATTCTGACTCCTAAATTTTTGCTCATTAGTTGTTCTGGAAGCTGATGATGTTAGCACTCTTTGCGGCTCATACCAAACAAACGTTCTCTTCACATAGTCGGGGGCCGTTCCATAAAGGGATTTGTGTGCAAGGCA
Source organism: Pleurodeles waltl (assembly GCF_031143425.1). Taxonomy (NCBI): domain Eukaryota; kingdom Metazoa; phylum Chordata; class Amphibia; order Caudata; family Salamandridae; genus Pleurodeles; species Pleurodeles waltl. Next base: position 285,628,928 of record NC_090443.1, read on the forward strand.
GAGTGCTTTGAACTTGATTCTCTCCCTTGCAAGTAACCAATGTAGATGCTTCAAAGTTTTAGATACACATTGGAATTTAGGGATCTTCATCAAGAACTGAGCTGCTGCATTTTGAAGACATAGAAGTTTCTTTAAGGAGCGTTGAGAAATGCCTAGATATAAGGCATTACAATAATCTAGTTTAGATCAAATTAGTGAAGTTACCACAGTCTTCTGTAACTCAGCGGAATGTACTGACACACCTTTCTGATATTTCGCAACAGAAAGTAGCATTCTGATGTCAATTTATTAATCGGGTAATCAAAAGCTAAGGCTTGATCAAAAACAATCCCAAGATTTCTGGCTGCGGCTATGGGTACAGGCAACGTTCCCAGGCTTTGTGGCCACCAGACGCCATTCCTAACCGGATCAGACTTACCGAAAAAAAGAACCTCTGTTTTGTCGGAGTTCAACATCAAGCTGTTGCTAGTCATCCAATAGGCGATAGTCCTCATGCAGCTACTAAAATGAGCCGCTGTGGTCTGGGAATCTTCTGGGATGGAAACAATTAATTGTGTGTCATTTGCATAAACCACCAGGATAAAATCAAAAGAGTGAATTAAGTTAGCTGAAGAGGCAACATAAATATTAAACAAGGTCGGGGCTAAAGACCAGCCCTGTGGTACTCCACAAGGTACGGAGAAAGACTTTGATACCAAATCACCCAGGGCCACTGAGAGCTCTCTCTGGGATAGAAAAGACTCCAACAGATCTAGTGCCAGGCCTCTGACACAGATTCCTGCCAGTCTGGCTAACAAAAATTAATGGCTGCCCACCTGAGTCCAGAATACGTCACACTTGGTCTGTCTCCATAATTAGAAGCGTCTCGGTACTATGGGAAGGTCTGAACCCAAACTGAGCTGTGTCTAATAACTCATTCTCCTCCACATATTTAGCTAACGTACCCATCATATCTCTTTCAGCACTTTGGCTGGAAACGGTAAGCATGAAATAGGGCAATCGTTTTTTACCTATTTTGGATCCAATGATGGCTTTAACAGTGGGAGGAGCTTAAAACCAGCTTAACTCCGATCTCCTTATTGGAAGCCCTTTACAGCAATAAAATAAACATTAGGATGTTTTTAATACAGGCTCTCCTGATGATCTGGAAGCTCAAACCATATCTTGGAGTATGAAGCTGAATCTTGAGGTTACTGTGGTTACATTTCAATAATCAGTTTGTATTGGTCACCAATTGATGATGTCTACTAATCTCAAGATTCAGCGCTACAAGGCCATTATTAGTCTGTATTATGCCCTGGTCAGATTACATAATTAGAGTCAGAATGTCCAAAATGTCACCAAGAAGACACAGACTTTTTGCAACTGTTTTCACAAAATTCAATGCTGCAAGTGTATCGCAAGTCAATAATGTAGGATGCTGGCTCTTTTTATAATATTGCATAAAGAGATATGCTGGGTAAAGAGCCCAGGTATCCCTTGTAAGCAGACAGGGTCTTGCTCTAGCAATCCAAAGGTGCTCTATCTGGGGTAGTGTGGTCGAGCAGCCTTAGGCTGCTCAGACAGGAGTGTCAGACATTTGTCGCATACACACAGTCAATCAATGATACACACATACTCAATAATGAGATCCACACCAATTTAGAAAAATAACACATATTCATATATATTTTTGGACAGCAAGAACTTCGTAATTGGGTGAGCACTTTCTGAGTTATCACTTTTTTCAGTAAAGTGAAAATTCACTTGCATTGACTTTAACATGGTAGTGTTATTCTATGGAGATTAAACATATACTGCATAGGGTCACTTAGCAACGACATACAGGACTCCGACAAATAAGGTGATTATGGAGCACAGTCTAAGGCAGCACCAACAGGTCACCTCAGGGAACACTGGGGAACCTGGGTGCAGAGGTGCTTTTCAGCAAAGGATGCCCTGTTCATTATACTAGGAAAACTGTCCTGGTGGGGAGAGGCTGCAAGTAAGGACTGGGAGGCCTGTCCGGTGGAACTCACAGGGGGGTCTCTGATCTCAAGGAGCCTGGGCACACAGGGAAAACATCGGTCCATGACAATTCGGCCTGGGGGGCTCGTATGCAGTGGTGTTTTGTCAGGCGGGGGCTGCGCTGTGGGGGGTACTTATGGTTTCTGTGTTCCCTGCAAAAAGAGACTGCCGTCAGGTACGGGGGTCCAGTCCGCCCAAACCCAGAGGGACTCAGCTCTCAAGGATCTCAGGACTCCATTGGCACTGTTGACCCACTTCTATTCAGGTGTGTCGGAAAGTATTTTGGGTGCAGTGGTGCTTTCTGGTGTTTGTTGTGGCGGTCCAGGGCTCTTGCAGTTCTTGCTTTCCTGCAGAAAGAGGATGCAGGTGGGGACTGGTGGTCCAGTCTAGTAAAACCCAAAGGTGGGCTCCACTATTGAGGGCCTCTGTTCTTCAAAGGCACTGTTCATTCACTAGTACTTGGGCTGTGGGGCTCAGGTGCAGTGTTGTTTTGTCTGACGGGCCTGCACTGCCAGAGGCTTTCTGTCTGTCTGTCTTTTGGAGTGCCTGCAGAGTGCAGGGGAGTAGCTCTGCTACTCCACAGGAAATGCTGGCTGTATCTCGAAGTGCTGGCAGCCCTCCTAGGTTTTTGGAGGCTGGTCAGCTGCATGATGAGTCATCTTTTACGCAACTGTCGGGGACAGCAGGCAGGGTTGGGGTCAAGTCAGTCCCTACGCCTCTGTTCTTGCTTCTTGCAGTTCTTCGGTGTCCTTTTTCTTCTTGGGTCAGTAGAATCTGCTTTCCTAGTGCCAGGAGTTTCCCTAAATACTAGATTTCGGGGTGTTACGGGAAGTGAAGTGTAGTAGGCAATGGGCTACTTACCCCTGGTGTCACTACACCCCGTTATATGACCACTTCCTGTGAGGAGTAGACCTAACCCTGTCCCAGAGTTCCAAATTCTGCCATGACCAAGGTAGTGGGACTTTCCTAGAGTGAGGCACATCAGGCATCTCCCAACAAAAGTGTGTCGGACCTGGGTGCTCGTCACACTTCCTAGCATAGCTAATTTTCTCCTGGTGCCAAATGGGCCTCAGGGTAGGAAGTGGCATCCTGTCGGTCTGGGGGCTGCCGGTGTCGCATATCAAAGGCAGCAGGGACTTTGAAGTTCCTGGCCTTTGTATGCTTAATCACTAGGCGTCCTGCTGGAGAAGATGTGAACACCTCCGTCAGGAGGAGGCATTATTTCTGGCATCCAAGAGAGTGGGCTCTCACCTGCAGGGAGTCATAAACTTATTTGTTGTGGCAGGCTGGAATGTACCAGTCAGCCAGCACACTAGAGGACTAGTAGGTTTCAGAGAGCACTGCCAAGATACCCTCTTACGGGTGCATGCATTAATAAATCTATCACTGGTATCAGTGTAGGTTTATTAATATGAGGTGTTTGAGTCAGACCCACCATTCTTAGGCACACAAAGTTCCGGCCTTGCTATTTGCAGGTAACACCACTTTGATATCTCAAACCCTGAGTGGTTTACAGAAACTCCTTACATGTTTTGAGGAATTCTGTTCCGCTCGGGGTTTGAAAATAGACACCTCCAAAACCAAAATGATGACGTTCAATCCCCATAGATCTTTTAAAGGGACGGTTACACCTGGAGGTACTCCACTTGAGAAGGTGAAATCGTTTAGCTATCTTGGCCTAATGCTATCGGAGAACGTGTCTTGAAAGCCACACACCGCTAAACAGGTATTGAAGCAAAAACAAATTAAAGGGGTTTTAGTCAAGGATTTTGGCCTTTCTTACACTAAGCTGATTCGTTCAATACTCCAAATCCATGAAGCCAAGGATGTGAGCTCTGCTCTTTATGGTGCAGAACTATGGGGCCAAGCCAACGCCCTAGAAATATCAACTGTTGAGAATACCTTCCTAAGAAAGGTCACCTCTCTTCCTTTGAGCACTCCGCTACTTTCGCTTTTCAAGGGCTTGGGCATGAAGAGAATAGGTAATAAGGCTTAATTACGCCCTCTTTTGTACTGCAGGCGGCTTTGGACAACCCCAGAGCTTGCCCCCTACACTGTAGCCCTGCAGGCCGTAATAGAAGCTGTTTGCTCCCTTTGCATTCCATGGCTCAGATATATTAAAAAGTCACTATAGATGCTTGGACTCAGTGAGCTTTGCGATTCCCCAAGTATTGCTCCGTTTCTGTCAAAACTTGAAATTAAAAAACAATACTGGAGGGCGGTATACTCTGAGGAGCTGGGGGCAGCACTTCACTCCTAATTATCACGCAACTTTATTGATCTGAAAGATATGAGTAAATAAGAGGCTTTTGGGATGCAATTCTGGTCCCCAAAGACAGGAAGTTGTACTTCCAGTTTCGTGTAGGAACCTTACCATTAAGATCATTTACCAGGTATTGGTCATCTGAGGGGTCACCACTTGTCCAGCATGTAATGCTTCTATTGAAAATCTGCATCATGTTTTATTAGTTTGCCCTACTATACAACCCCTCGCAGGAAATGGCGTGCTCCTGCCTGTAGGTTGTTGGGAGTTCGTAGGTCTCCTGTTGCTCTTCAAATCCCTAGATCAGATACTCATTTGGCATTGGTTACTGCCGTTGCCAAGTTTCTTGGAGCGAAGTGGATTCTTAGAGCAAAAATCTTATTTACACTAACATGATGCATTTGTATAAATAATTTTGTACTGAAGAATGCTTATGAGGAGTATCAAGGTTTGTATTATTTTTTTAAAATGTATTGTAATGATTTTATTCTTATATGTATTTATTTATTTTTTGTATTGTTATGCGTATTTATGGCCCATGTGGCCGAAATAAAGTATTTTGATGATGATGAAAACACCATAAGTTTCAGTGAAGCTGTTATGTATCTGGGAAACTGGTTTTGACCAGTTCCTAGTCCATACCTTAAGCTGGCTTCCCTGTTTACTTGTAATAACTAAGAATTGACTTATGAATCACATAGGCATATATGCTCATGCAGCTATATCCACACATGCAGTATAATGAACCCTGCCTTAAGGCTATAAGGCCTGCTGTAGAGGTGACTTACATATATTGCATGCAGTTGTCTTCAGGCATGGCACATAGGATGTGTGCCATTTTGTGTTTTCACTTTTGTCTGCACCATGTCACACAGCCTGCAATGGCAATCTGAATAAGTGTGGAGAGGGGTCCGTTAGGGTGGCACAATACATGCTGCAGCCCTTAGGGACCCTCTTTAGTACCCATAACCTAGGTACCAGGGGTAGCATTTACTAGGGACTTACAGGGGTGCTAAAGGTGTTGCCAATTGTGGAAGAATTGCACAGTTTTAGGGAAAGAGATCTGGCACTGGGGACCTAGTTAGCAGGAACCCAGTGCACCTCCATACCAATTGCATCAAATACCAGGCAAAAAGCGGGGGTGACCAGGTCAAAAAGGGACACTTTGCTACAAATAACACAAAGTAAGCAATATATTCCAAACAAACGCATTTGTCACAGACCAACCTATTATTCTAGGAACTGATCATCTGGACTATAACCATCAGTTTGAGGCAACGTCTGTTGACACTCTAGTTTACGATTTTGCATTGCAGACGATAGGTTAAATCCCAGTCGGTCTAGCAATGGTAGTCTAGATATTCGACTTGCTAACCTTTGGAGACTCCTTTATATAGGTCTACAGGTAAAGCAAATATTGCTAAAGGTAAGAAAATCAGGGGATTACTAGGAAACTGGTAAAATCACAATGCTCAATAATTTCATCACGTTTAAAGTTACATTTTTTATGCTTTTAGTTTATAGCCTTGCTGTGTGTGGCAGGGCTTGCCTGGTAAAACATAGATGTTACATAATAGATAGTCCACCATGAAGTGTACTAACTCTTTAGAGTGTTAAGTATGACAGTTAGGGTTTGGAGAACTGATATTCTGAATGATTATTTTAGCCAATAAGTCAGTGTGAATGTGAAAGATTGCCTTATTATTTTAGCACCATCAAAAATAAGAGAAACACAGCAAAGAGGAATCTTCGACTTTGCTGTTTGGAGAACTACGTGTAGTGAATATCACTGCACATAACAAATTTGAAAGGAAAGAGGAAGCAGAGCTGGTTAAAGCTGCTTGCCTTTCGAACACATCTCTGACAAAGGCATTGTTTGTGCTTTAAAGTGCAGATACGAGAAGCTTTACAGCCCCACCCCAAGTAGAGCATCACTGGGAAGAAAGGTAAAAAAAGACCAAGTAATTTGAGAGAATGAGACACGGGGGCTGATTGCTAGAGGGGAAATGTCAAAGCGGCACGATCTTATGATAAATTTCTTATATAAGAAAGGTATTTTTTTTTTTTTTTCAATATCTTTTGCCCAATTCAACGAATCTGCACAAACTTTTCAAAAAAGTGAATTCAATTCAGCTCCTAGTCGAACGTTTTGCCAGCGCCTTGACACCCTTAGGAAATTTGCTGAGCTACATACATTTGTATCATTTAATTTCAAATGGGTGGCAAGAAAAAAGCAGGGCCAAGAACCATCGATTTCAAGTGTGAATTCTCACAGGAAACTTTGTTCTCTGATAATAAAAAAAAAGGCTGAACGACTTTACACCAAATTTGGCAGCAAGTCAGAACTTTACTTAAAAAGCATGCTTTTTGTTATTTGGTGTGAACCAGGTAAACCAGTTCAGTAGTTTTTGAGAAATGTGTGCTTAAAGTCGGTGGCCATGAAGGGTTTAATCTCCTGGAAAAGTTAGCAATATCTGGACCATTATGTACTGCGAGGGTTCAGCAATGTCGACTAAAAACTAAAAAAAATTAAACACTCAAATCTCCCATGGTACCTCCTGCACAAGAAAATATTGCGAGGGTTACTACAAGACTCAGAGACTTGGTCCCCGTGTTCTGAAAACATTTTCAGAAAGGTAAAAAAATAACATGGGCCACCGGTACTGCAGTGCCATGCAAGCTTCTTTCGGGGAAGGGTGGGGGCTTGCATGGCAGGTACCGCAGGAATACCACAGTACTTAAAAACAAAAATGTCAAAAAATAGCAAAAGGGAGAAGACAATGCAGGTTCTGCAAGCATGGTCAAAGACAGTGCATAGTACCGTCAGCCATGCACAGCAGGGGTTGGGCGCCGGGCATGCCTGGTTGGCTGCAGAAGGAGGGTTTGGGTGTTGGGACGGTCGAAGGCTGCACAGGGGGGGATTGACTGCATGTGAAGGTTCGGCTGTTGATCTAATTTAGAAAATGATCAAAAGCACCAGAAATTCACACAAAAACCACAAGGTTTGACGTGACGTTCTAGTTAGGAATTAGACGCGCAAACAGTATAAAACCCCCAAATCACTGAAATACACCAGTTTTTTCAGCCAGAAAACTATGCGGGCCATACCAAACATGCACAGCTTATCATCTCACATATTACATTACACATGACATGTTGAAATAAAAAAAAATAATAATAAAAAAAAAAGGACGAGAATGCCTATTATATGTTTGCGCAGCGATGTGTGCAGGGCATCACCGAAGGCCAGTGCATGACAGGGTCTTAACCTGTTGCATTATTAAAAAATATATTATGTTCAGTTTCTGATGATGTTCTGTACTTATGATGATGAATTAAACTTTTCACACTTTCATAATAAAGAAAAAAAAAAATTCTCTTCTCACGGATTTTGAAGATCCCTTTACTTTACAGATATGTGGCTGGTGTTTGCGTGTTATGATCTGTACGAGTCAGCGCGAAAATAATTCCTCATTGGTTGCTGCTAATTAGATGTGGTTAATGTCTGCAATAACGAATCATCTGATAGATAACAGTGTGTGTGCAGGGTCAAGGGAAAAATGAAACGTCCTGCACACCTACATGTTGGAGCAGCAGGGAACTCATGTCAGAACAGGTCGAGTTCCCCATGCATCTTGCTATAGGTATCTGACTCTTGTAACATGTGCCCCTGGTCCCTTGTGAGCATAAATTTGGTTCCGCAGTTCACGTACCTTCCAATATGTGCATCCTCACCAGCTCAGCCCGCTGCGGCCTCGATCGGATCTTTCGCTTCAGATAATCCTCTGTCTGTATAAAAGAACACGTTAAACCCTTATAGCGGAGTCAAGACCTATAAGTGCACTTTATACTGAAATAGTAAAACCAAGCACTACATTGCATAGAGGGAGGCTAGAGCTGTTAACAAATAGTGTAGGAAATATGTCTGATTAGAAGGAGGGTTGGGTGGAGGTAATACAGCTACTAGTGAGAAGGATCATTAAGATAGGGTTGGAAGGGAGTGAGCAGAGAAATCATAGATGAAATCCCTCCTCTAACCCACGTGATATCCCATCATACTCTTCAAACCTATGTAGGCTCCACAACCTTCAGCAGAATACATAAGAGTGACACCTCCTTGCTGAGAAATAAGACAGCACCTTGGACGGAGAGCCATGTACTGATCTTCCAGTGACACCTGCTAGCCAGGGCTGGGAGTACTGCTAAAGTAACAAAGCCTCCGGTGGGGGGGGAACAGGCAAGTACTCTTCTGACAGTGACTCCACCTGGAGGGAATTCTTCCCAAGTAACACAACCATGAATGAGAAAAACATACTATTACTGTTACACCTTCTGACCAGGGTCGATAGTGCAATGAAATACCCCAGCCCCTGGCATGGAAAACAAGTACAGTTCTTTAAGTGACCTTCTGCTGGGACAGGGTATGGTACTCCCACTATTTCTTACCCGGGCTCGTTCTAGGCTCCGCCTCTGCTCATGAAATGCTGCTGGACTCTTCAGAGCTGCAGGAAGGGAGAAACATTGGATAATTAGAGAAACAGATTGAATAATCCACTGCCCAGTCCATCAGGTGAGACATGACTTGTCGGGAAAGCTCTGTTAATTAGGGAGGGCTTCTACTTGTGATGTTTCCACACAGCTTTTATTTTCCTGTGCTAATCTCAACACAAGGAAATTACGTTTGTTTACTTGGGGGAGAGGGTGATGTCTTGTCTCAGTTGGGAATCTGATCTCTTTACAAGTGACCACGGTTTGCCAGTCAATCATTTCTTCTGGTCTTGCATTTCAAAACGTTTTAATTGTTTGCTCCTAGTTGCTTGGTTATTTCCTTTTTGTCCCTCTCACACAATATTAGTGCAACTTGCGGTGATCCAGGGCAGGACGAGAAAGTGCAAATCTAATGCTTTGTAACACTGGATCTCTCACCCAGAAACTAAAAAGGCAGGGAGGCATTTGTAGGAAATCCTTAAGATACTGACAGAGACAGGCATTCAAGAGCAGGAGACCGTCTTAAGAATTTTCCTTCAATAAAGTGAGTCATACATTTGACCTTAAAGGCAGCAAGGCCAAGTTCTCTACAACTGTGAGGTGCAGAAACGTTGCCCTGCTTATCTTTTTTTTAATTTTTTTAAAGGAAGGGTAATACCCTAATTTGTTGGCTGCTGTGGTATTTTATCACTACCTGATATACATATATAGAGTTTTGCCAATAATACACCTCCCCACCACTACCCAGAGTCCAGGCGTACTAACAACTCATAGGAAAACAAAAATGGCTCTTTAGGAATCAATAGACGTTTATCATTTGGATCAATAAATCATTAATTATTAATGTCATAATATAATGATTTATTTTATTTTCATCAATTTCGATGGCTCACTCTCTGCGGTATTCACCAATCGCCATTCTCACTTAATCTAATAAACATTCTTTTAACACCACCTAAAACCTTAAAAACAAAATATCATCTGAAATCATTATAGTAGGATAATAATAATTATTGTTTTATTGATCCAAATGACAAATGTCTATTGATTCCTCGAGAATCATTTTTGTTTTCCTAACAGTGGTATTTTATCACAGCAACCAACAAAATGGGGTCTTATGTCTATAATGCCTCTGCTAGGCACACTAAGATTCCAGAACCAATGGACCAGAAAATCAAAAATTCAGAGAAAATTTCGAAAGACTGCTAGTATTAGGAGCACACAGTAGCCAATAAAGTCAGCATCTCTGTCCTGGGTAACGGCATGTATATTAAGATGTTTACTGCAAGTCCTTCAGCAATGTTTTAGGGCTTAGTTAGGGATTAGATCAAAAGAATTCTGCAGACGCTAAGAGGTTTTAGGGTATTTAGATGTAGACCTGTGTGGCTAAGGGGACTATGAACTCTGCATAATGTTAGGTGGGGTATCTTTGTGAGGGGGGCAGTCCAATTAAAGACTGTTGTAAATTTAGTGATGACGTTGCAATGCTATTAATTTTGTTATTAAACTATTTTTTAGGTCGAGCATGTTTGACCTCGTGTATACTTAAAGTATACTCCTTATGGCTTAAAGCAGTTTCATTTGTTGATTGCAGTGTCCTTTAAAAATTCTTGCTCGCTAGTGGTCAGCTCTGCCTTTTTTCTCCCTCCTTTTTCAGTTTCAGAGCAGTGACCAACTACTGTATTATTCTATTTTGGTTTCTTTATCTGTTGCTGTGACGGACTATTTTTTGATTCTCCTCTTTCGCTGTGGTATTTTAGGCAGGTAGCTGCAACCTTTTACTGCAGCGTTCCGTTCCTTCCATCTACCCCAATGTCGCTGACACTTGTTTTGCTTTTATTCCAATGCCGTCCTCATTTACCTCAGGCTCCTAAAACAAGCTTCTTTTTTTTTTTACAAAAGAAACACCCGGTCCTTATCAAAAGGCACAATATGCCCTTTCTAGTAGAATGTAGATATACCTAGAAGCAATGATGTGAAACTTGCTTAGCCTGGCATCGCATCTGGAGTTTCTCTCTCGGTCTCGCCAGGGCCCCTCCCTGCTAGCACTTACAACAACACACATAGAGCATTGCTAATCTCCTTTATTGGGCCCATAAATCTTCTCAGGCTACTCTGCTGGTTGAAATGCGAGGCAAGAGTGCTTGCAAGACTTTTCATTCTGGTAAAAAAAAAATACAACCTATTTTCCAATTTTTGTTCAGACGTGTACACAACTGGAGGTGGTGTATTCATCTTCTCGGCTCTACTAAAGGATTTCTGATGTCAGTAGGACCACCAAAACATGGCAGGAAAAGATGAAATTATGAGACAGGGTTGACCAGTTTATGTGGCAAGAAAAGTCCAGTTCAGAATTTACAATGCCAATAGCTCTAACTCAAGAAAATGCGAGACCTACAGTATTGCAAATGCTTGTTTGTTTTCTTGCCTAGGTGTATATAAAGCCCTGTGGTGTCTAAAGCAGGATGGTTGGCTAGCCTTTTTACTCTTAAAAAAATAAATAAACGTTGGTGTTATTTGTGGTTCGAAAGATTTTGCTTGTGAAGAAAGGCTGGTTCGCCCGATGACAGCTTGTAATAATCAGCTGTGGCTTGTTTGTGGACACATCTGTCAAGGATCCTGCTGGTCTTGTGTAAGTAAGTTTCTAAACCACAGAGAGCTTATCTTTCGAACAACAGGGTGTACTGGCCATTTCCTTAGGCATTCTGACTTCATTTGTTTGGATGTTTGTTTAGTGTGACTCCGAGATGGGTGAGCAACTTGTTTAAATAATTAGTGGATGGAGCGGAGGCTCAAGATTTTAATGAGAGAAATTACGTTTTCCATAGCAGCCTGAGTTGGATTTGAGGTTTTGGGTGGTTGTGTAGTAGCAGGGACTAGACTTATGGATTAGAATCTGTAGGAAACTCACCTGGTGTGTGGCATGTACATATGGTACTTACCTATTATACCAGGTCCAGGTATACCCTATCAGTGAAGTGTAGGCAGTGTCTCTAGAGGTAGCTGTGGATGAGCAGCCAAGGCTTATCCAGGAGACATGCAAAGCTCATGCAATACCACTACAGTCACACAGCACTTACACAAAAGAAAGAAAACACTTGGTTGTACACAAATAAAGGTACTTTATTTTTGAAACACAGTATCAGAAAATACTAGAGAGGCAACCCTCCAATAGGAGGTAAGTAAATACATTAAATCTATACATTTATACACACTAATAAACAGTAAGAGGCGTAAAAAGGTTAGAGAACAGTGTAAAACAGCAATAAGCAATAGTGATCCTAGGGGGTGCCTATAACCATATACTAAGAAAGTGGAATGCGAATACAGGGCCCCACCTAGGTAAGTAAATTGTGTAGAGGAGAGCTGGGAGTACTAGGAAACCACACAGGTAAGTAATGTAGTACTCCCCCCACCCCCAAGCCAGTGACCAGGAATGCAGGAGTAAAACACTGGATTTCCCCCAAACCACCCCAAAGGATGAAAAAAGAAATAGAAGACACCCAAAACAGCCTGCGAGAAATGAGGAGTGGAATACCGAAGATGGAGACCTGTGGAGAGAGGGGACCAAGTCCAGAAGTGTCTGTGGAGTCCAGGGGGAGTAGGAGATACTAGCCACCCACAGGTACCTTTTGAGGTTGGTCGACAAAGTCAGTACGGCAGCACAGAAGCTGGAGAAGAGTTCCTGATGCGTGCAAAATGTATCCCATGCTGGAAGCTGGATTGCAGATGGGTGCTGGTGAAGGGTTTCCACTAACAAGCCTTGGCAAAGGCAAATTCACAGTTGGAGGAAAAGAGGTGCTGCTGGTGACCAGCAAGGTCCAGGAGGACTCTACCCAGGAGGGGGAGTAACAGGGGACCCTCTGCATCGCAGAAGGCCCACAGGAGCAGAGGCAGCCCCCACAGGTGTCCCACAGTACAGGGACACAGAAGTTGCTGAAGCAGCCCTTGAAGCACCACATAAGTTGTTCCCACGTCACCAGAGGACCACACAGAGGCCCAGGAGTTGCAGGAGGGAGTGCTGGGGGCTGAAGGCAACATTGCCTGAAGGTCCCCTTGGAGGTGGAGCAAACAAGCCGTGGCAGCTGCAAAGGACGGAGTACACAGGGGTACAGTCTTGCATGGAGTGGAAAGGATTTACCCCCACCAAAGTGCGACAGCTGGTAGAGAGGACCAAGGGAGAATCTCTGGACCACCACCCGTAATGCAGGACCCACGCCACTCAGGATGAGGGAAGATCCACGCAGCCGGTCGTCGTTGAAGCCTGGTACCTGTGGTTTCAGGGGAGTGATGCCTTCACCCCAAGGGAGATTCTATGTCCGGACCGGAGGCTCAGATTATGCTTTCTCTTTCTTTACTGACTTAAAATAGCAGCCAATCAAATACAAGTAAACAAAAAACTAAACATCCCATGATGCTCCACATAATGTCACATGGTCCAATCACCAATAGTGCCTTTTGTCCATAAGACCCATGACCCTCGACGTCACTTCCTCTTTCTTTGCTGCTTCGCAGCAGATAAGTGCTTCAAATTTTATTATTCTGATTGTACTGGTTTATTATGTCTTTTTATGCATTTGTATACTGTATTCAGCGTCCCGATTTAGCGCGCTTTCTCTAATTGTGTAAACGCGTCTTGCGCTGTTCTTTTATCGGCCTTTTTTAACCGATTCTGTCTGCCCGACCTGTGGAGCAGGAGCGCCGCTGCGTGTGCTCCACGCAGTCTGTTTTCCCTGGATTTGGCCTCGTGCGCGCACGTATCTCGTTCCCGAGCCGATTCTCAGTTTCATTTCTGAGACATCGGCTCGACGAGTGCTGCTCGCGCGTACTGTGGCACACAAGGATAATTGAATTTGTGCTCCCTGACGCCCCGTTCGTGATTAATAGAACGAGGGTTGTAAAATTCAGATTAGGCTTCTGCCTAGAGTGCCATCAGGCAGCTCCCTCCACGCTTTATAGTGGGCACACATAGTAGTTTGCCTGATTTGGGTTTTTTTGCACTCCCCCTGCCATTTAGAAGTATTTTAAGAAATATTAAAAGATTTATTATATAAATTATAAGTCTTATACGTTTATTTCTTGACTACATTTTTTCCCTACTATTACAACATGGCTCAGTGGGAGAATCAAGACACTGAATATTACACAGAAGAATTGGGGAACCAATTGGAAGTTAATTTAGTGGAAGCCCTTGATACTAGGGTCCAGCAATCCGTTAATGATGTTCTTGTGAGAGCTCTGGGTCCCTTCTCAGGACCACTCTTTGATTATGCATGCTCGCAGGGTTGGGTCCAAGGTCAGCAACCTCAACCCGAGGGAAAAAAGGCAAAGGCAAAAGCAAATAATTTGGAGGACCCTAACACTGATATTAGTGGACTTCACGCAGACGCTTTTGACAAGCTTCGCAAGAAGCATAGTGGTGAACATAATTATAGTTCAAAAAAGGATATTTCCTTTTCTCCTTCCTCCTCGGATAAAGATTCTTCTTCTGAGACTTCGGACGACTTGGAACCTCCAGTTCCTAGTAAGAAAGCAAAGAAGGTCGTTCCGACTTGTCATGTTTAGGAGTGCGACCCCACGGAGATTATGCACCCCAGAGCTTCGAATTGGGTTCCTCCTCCTGAGGTGGCACAATATGTGCAGGCTAACATTAGAAAGAGTTTCGATAAAGAGGTTCGTTCTCGATTGAGAGCTGAGTGTCCCAGGCCTGATTTAGAAGGTAGAGTCTCTGATACCCCCGAAATAGACCCCACTATGGTTACATTTATGAAGAAGTTTGCTAAGGATCCCAAAAAAAGATTGGATAGATCATGGCGTAATTGCCAAGATAAACTGTTGGACCTTTCCGGCCCTCTGACTAAGATTCTTGAGATGGCTTACCTGGCTAAAGAATCAGGATCTCCTGTAGACACAGACGTCCTTATCGGTTGGGCTCAAAGAGCTGTTTGTCAGTTAGGAAACACTAATTGCGCCATATCTTCCGAACGCAGAAAATCTATCCTAATGCGCATCGATCCAAAACTATCAGATCTAGCATCTTCTGAAACGCGCCCTTCAGCTGAAGGTCTTCTTTTTGGGTCCTCATTTATTAAGGATCTAGCCAAGTTCTGTTCCAGCTTTTCATCACTAGACAAAGCCCAGATGTCTCTTAAAATATTTTTTAGACGGGCCTTTTTGTCAGGGCCGGCCGTTACGGAGGACGCGTGTCTGGCCGAGGAACATTTAACAGTCCTCAGAACTATTACCCCAGAGGTAGAGAAGGTTGGTATGGTGAGCAGGACTCCACCTTCTACCCCACTCACCCTAGAGGAGGGCGCCCTCGCTTCCACAGAGGCTCACGCAGAGGACAGCAAGGAGCCATACAGGACACTAGTTTCGCAGGTGAGCATTATTCATTTTTCTCAGGTCACACTTGGGGACAGAGTGGCATTGTTTTTGAAAAATTGGAGAAAAATCACCGGAGATCCTTGGATTCTCCAAACGATCAGGGGTTTTCACCTAGAGTTTATCAGTACGCCCAAACAACACAACCCTCCTCTTCAGATGTGTTTTTTCCTAGAAAATCAAGCTTTTGTAGACAAAGAGATCCAAACCTTATTAGAAAAAGGTGCTGTTCAGTTTTCCTCCCCTCATCAGCTTTTCTCAGCCCTATTTTTGTGGTAGACAAAAAAGGGGGAGGACACCGCTTAGTCTTGAACTTAAAGGACTTCAATTATTAGATCCTAAACAGACATTTCAAGATGGAGGGCATCCATATGTTAAGAGATATTCTATTAGAAAGAGATTGTATGGTCCGGCTGGACCTAAAAGATGCTTATCTGTCAATTCAAATACCCCCCCCCCCCCCCCCCCAGGAGATTCCCTCAATTTCAGTGGAAAGGTCAGTGTCTAGAGTTTCATGCTCTCCCGTTCGGTCGGTCTGTCAGCCCCTTCGTGCTTCACGAAGCTACTGAGACCTGTGACGGAATGGTTAAGAACCAAGGGTGTCCGATTGATCATATATCTGGATGATATTTTACTGATGGCTCAATCTCCCGAAGTCCTTCTGACTCACTTGAACTGGACCATCAGTCTTCTGCAAGATTTAGGTTTCCTTATCAATGTGCAGAAGTCATTATTAAAACCGACTCAGGTGATAGACTTCCTGGGTTTTCAGATAGACTCAGTCCTATGTCAGCTTCTTCTGCCCTCTCAGAAAATTCGCAACATCGAGAGGGAGTTGAGGTCGATTCTGACCATCTCAACTGTGTCTTTTTTAGGAGCACAGCCAGGGTAGTTTGGGCTTGTTAGCCTCATCTATTCAGGCGATCTTCCCAGCTCCTTTACATTACCGAGCTCTACAGAGACTCAAGATCAGACATCTGCAACAGGGTCTGAGTTACTCAGAACAGATCCCACTGACGGTCGAGGTAAGATCAGAGATTCAATGGTGGCTCCAGCATATGGAAGCCTGGAATGGCAGAGCGATTATCTGATCTCACCCAGAGGTGGTGATCAAATCCGATACCAACCGTTGGGGTTGGGGCGCCCGTTGCAACTCTCTAGTGACAGGAGGCAGATGGTCAGAGTGGGAACAAACCTTACATATCAATTGCCTGGAACTTCTAGCGGGTTCCTTTGCCATAAAGAGCCTTTCCCCTCAGAAGACAGATTGTTGCATACTTTTGCAGATGGACAATGTCTCAGCAGTGAGGTATGTCAATAAACTGGGGGGACGAAATCCAGAATTTTGGCAGAGATTGCCAAGGATTTTTGGCATTACTGTCTGACACAGCGACTAATGGTTACAGCAGAATATCTGCCGGAGGACCAGAACATTGTAGCGGACTGGAATTCCAGATACCGGACAGACTCCAGCGACTGGAAACTAGATCCAATGATTTTCTCCCAGATAATCAAGGAATGGGGCTGTTGCGATGTAGACCTGTTTGCATCTAGCCTCAACTGTCAGATTTCAAAAAATTTCAGTTGGCGACCAGATCCTTGTGCAATGAAGACGGATGCATTTCTCCAAGACTGGTCTCAGATTCGGGGTTATGCTTTCCCTCCATTTCTGATGATTTCCAGGGTGTTGTCTCAGGTTCTGAGACTGAAGACAGAGCTTGTTCTGGTGACACCCTTCAGGAGAGCACAACTTTGGTTCCCTGTAGCTCTGAATTTAGATTGTGCCTCTCCTCTTCTCATCCCTCCTCGTCGGAATCTTCTTCTGAATCCGGAGGGCCTTCAACATCCAATGATCTCGTCAGGGAAGTTGACTCTGTTGGCTTGGTGGATTTCAGGTCAAGATGGAGTTCCCCAGGCATTTCGCAACAAGCTGAGGATTTCATTAGGCAGGCTTGGGCCGGTAGTACCCATAAAAGGTATAAATCAGCCTGGCGCAGATGGAATAGTTGGTGTGATGGAAGAGGTGCCAATCCGGTGGAAGCACATTTCCTAGCAGAATTAGCTAGTTCTGGTTTAGCATATCGGACGGTCAATAATTTTAGATCAGCCATTTCAGCGGGACATATACCTTTTGAAGGTAAACCTGTTGGAGAACATCCTTTAATTTGTAAATTACTGAGGGGTATATGTCTTTCTAAGCCGCCTCAAGCAAAATATTCAGTTTTATGGGATGTTAATGTTATGTTAAAATTCTTAGATTCTTGGCCTGCCAATAGGTATTCATCTCGCAAACAACTTTCGGCAAAATTGACCATGCTTTTATGTCTCATTTCTTGTAATAGAGTGTCTGATGTCAGAGCACTAGATTTATCTGGTAGGGTATATTCCCCAGATGGAGTTATTTTTACAGTGACAAGAAGGACTAAAACGAATTACAGGTTAGTATCATATCCAATGTATCCTGTCAATTCTAAGTTATGTGTAGTTCATTGTTTAAAGGAGTATGAAGCTGTTACAGAAGAGTTTAGACATGATGTTAAAGGTCAATTGTTAATTTCGTTACAAAAGCCTTTTAAACCAGTTACATCAGCTACAATAGCTAGATGGATGAGATGGTTAATGAATGAAGCGGGTATAGATACCAATAATTTTGGAGCTCATTCTGCTACAGAAGCTATGGCCTCAAAATCTTATGCTCTGGGTTCCCGTTTGGAAGACATTATGAAGGCTGCAGATTGGTCTTCAGAAAATACTTTTCGTAAGTTTTATCATAAGCCTGTGTTGAATGTAGCCTCTGTAGTAACGGAGCAGCTTTAAACTAGCATAATCGGAGCCTCTGGTCCTGAAGTAGAATAAAAGAAATTCTAGCTTACGTGTCAAGAATTTTCAATTCTATTAAGGACACGGACTCGAGGATTATCCCACCCTTAAGAACAATTATCATTGAGTAAAAATGTTAACTATTGAGACTGAGGATCTATTGTTATTTTACCCACCCATTTTAATGTCAGTCATATGGATATCAATTATATTGAAATGTATTCAATTTATTGTGAATATTACCTACCTGTTTTATTATTTTAGGTTCTGATCAGAATGCCTGAATTTTCACGACTTCATGTAGAGATTTGTGCATATGTTTTGCTGGGACTGTTTTCCCTTCGAGTTGGATTCTTCAAGATTTTGTCATCCTGTGGGAGTGAATCGTCCGATTCCTGGTTTACAAGTTTGTTGTAAGAAGTTTCGATTTCAATTTGAACTGTATCTGATTTGACCAAAGAAAGAGGAAGTGACGTCGAGGGTCATGGGTCTTATGAACAAAGGGCACGATTGGTGATTGGACCATGTGACATTATGTGGAGCATCATGGGATATTAAGTTTTTTGTTTACTTGTATTTGATTGGCTGCTATTTTAAGTCAGTAAAGAAAGAGAAAGCATAATCCTCGCATCCGTGTCCTTAATAGAATTGAAAATTCCTGACACGTAAGCTAGAACATTTTTTATTCCTTCATCTTCTTGTGCAGGCTGATGAGTTGCAGTCTTCTAAGGATACACAGCCAGGGAACTGTTGCAAAGCTGGCAGAAATTCTGGATACAATGTTGCAGAAGAGTCTTCCTTGTGGATCTGCAGCTTGTAGGTTCCTGGAGGGTCCAGTTGCGGTCCCGGAGGCCAGAAGTCGAAGCAGAGGTTGCAGAAGAGTCCTGCTGGAATCTTGCAAGCCGAATCTGAGGACCCACCCCAGAGGAA
The DNA here is from genome assembly GCF_031143425.1 of Pleurodeles waltl. NCBI lineage: Eukaryota > Metazoa > Chordata > Amphibia > Caudata > Salamandridae > Pleurodeles > Pleurodeles waltl. The sequence goes on from NC_090443.1 coordinate 285,647,820, forward strand.
GACCCTATATAGCCCAAAGGGGGGGTGCTTGGTCGCCTAACCAAGTAACTACCTATCAGTGGGTGCCTCTGACGTCACCTGTCTGGCCTGGCCACTCAGATGCTCTCAGAGTTCCTTACCAACCTTGGAATCGAGATGGCAGAACCCAGGGACCCTCTGGAAGAGCTCTGGGCACCACCCCTGGGATGATGATGGACAGGGGAGTAGTCACTCCCCTTCCCATTGTCCAGTTTCACGCCAGAGCAGGGACTGGGGGTCCCTAAACCGGTGCGGACTGGTTTATGCACAGAGGGCACCAAATGTGCCATTCAAAGCAAACCAGTGGCTTGGGGAGGCTACCCCTCCCAAGCTAGTCACACCTCTTCCCAAAGGGAGATGGTGTTACCTCCCTCCTCCAAAGCAAATCCTTTGTTCTGCCTTTCTGGGCTCGATCAGATCAAGCAGCAGGAGGGCAGAAACCTGTCTGAGGGGTGGCAGCGGCTGGGGTGTCTGGAAAACCCTGCGAGGTTGGTGGTAGCAAGGCTGGAGGTCCTCTAAGGAGCCCCCAAAGTGCATGGCATTATACTTCTAATACTTGCAACAGTACTGGAGTATTGGTCTAAAGTGACCAGACTCAACCTGGTGCCACAAATTGGAGCAATGAGTAATTGATGATTACCCAAAGCCCGTTTGGCGGAAGCTGACTTGGAAGGCTGTTTTTGTGAATGGGGGCTATCACTTGCACCACAAGTCAATAGTGCGCTGGGGTGAGGGTTTCAGTCAGAGTCAGGATTAGGTACAAATTACATAACAGTATGAAAACACAGACTTCAAAAGCAACTTATTGGAAAGGCAATGGAGGGCATATAAAATACCTGAATTTATTAGCAACCTTCAGTAAATTGCACCAATTTACAAGAAAAACATTAGATGCACATAAGCTTTGTAACTACATATTCAGATAAGCTGTGATCACAACCAATCCAGGACTCGCCTCTGTGTTATGAAAGAATGAACATCACCTTCAGAAAGCTCTTCCCAGTACCAAAAGCACAGTGATTTGTTAAAGTTCTACAGGAACAAACACAACCTGATAGGAACGGATATCTAAGCTCTATGAACAAAATCCCTCTATCCTTAAAACAAAAGTTAGACCGACAAATTACTTTGTAAACATGAAGTCCACAACTGCAATAAACACATTTGACCTGGTAATACACTCAAACTGTTCCCTACACTCAGGATTTTTCCAGGCTCATTTAAATGTAGATAATTAACTTCTCAAAAAGTAAACTGATCCAGATCTTCATAATTACAGACCAATTACAAATGTACCTATATAGAGGAAAACTACTGGGAAATACATAACAGTGCACAACCAAACAGATTATGGCTGCTTCTGGTTGAAGGAGACAGCTGAATAATAATAATCATCATCATCATCTCAAATGAGCTTTCATATGACCAAGTACAGCAAATTACTATAAAATACAGCACACTTCATGGGCTTCCAAGAAAGGCAAAGTTTGTTCACCAAACTTAGAACCTTGAAAATAAAAGCAACTGGTTCAGATATTAGTGGGTAGAGATGATTTTAGTGAAAGGAAATAGTTAAAATGATTTTGATGGAAACATTTTGAATAAAAAGTGTACCATTTTTCATTTTGTTGAAATTGAGTATGACAATTTTGGCTTCACAACATTTAATTCAAAATGTGCCTTATCTATCTCTGGGGTGTGGAATTTAATAAAATATCTACATGTCCATGGGACAGGTTGCTTCTTAAATCTACTTGTCCTGTAAAAAAAATCTACTTGTCTCTTTGGTCCCATGTAGTGCAGCGACAAATTATGGCAGCACTCCCATTATAGAAGCGCTCTGATAATAGCCTCTCTGATTATGCCAGGGCTACTACTGTAGTAGGGCTTGAATATTTGCAGTTTCAATATCTATTGTAGCAATTTCCTTATTTTGCCACCTTTCTGTGGATCTACATACTGGGGATGAAGGAAGCAGCAGTAGTTCCAGGGCTAAAATGCCTTTGAGTTTGCAAACCTACTAACTTGCATGTTTTAAGGATTTTCACCAGCTCTTCTCTAATCTTTTCCCATAAAGAAAAAGGTTGGAAGTTTACTCCTGACAATGGCAGAAGTAGAGGTTCTTCCAGGGTTGAGAAAAAAAAGTGGTTGGAGGGAAAGTGAACTTGTAAATGCTCAATATATTTTCACGGGCAAATCTACACATGCATATTTGCGCATGCTAAAATACAATTAACAAATATTTTCTAGGAGTACGATTTCCTAGTTTACTTCTGTAAGTTCTTGTGCATTCATGAACCAATACCATGGGTGCACTTTTATGATTTCTTTTTTTTTGTTTTAAAGAACTGGGTCCCTAATTAGGTCTGGCGTTAAGAAAGGCATTTTGTTTTTATTAAGCTTCTATTTCTCTCGCTATCAGCTGGCTTTACTGTGAATTATTGATACACAAAGTAGTTTTGTTCAGTGCCAGGAACTACTGTGGCAATCAGTGATGTACCTAAACTGGAGGGGACCCGCCCTGTAAAGAATATGGAGAGGGCCCTCTCGAGACTCACTCAGGGTAGGTGCTTTGCTGAGGGGAGCCCACGTAGGGGGCGGCAGGGCCTTTGTTACACCACTGGTGGCAATGTGTGCTTTTTGAGAACAAAAGCTTTTTTTAGGGTCGAGCCTGCTTTGCATGCGCTCGCGCATGCGTATAGCAGGGAGACTCTTTAATATTTAGAAAAGGGCTCCGAGCCCTGTCAACTTCACGTCAGTGCTTTTTATTGGTTTGTGGGCTTCCCTAATTAAATCGGCTTGCTTTCATTAGTCGAAGGCACGCATAGGTCATGCCTTTTCCGGTGGCTAGCCCTATTCGAGCGCAGCGACCAAGTACAGAAAACATGCGAGGCTCGCTGTTTTCCATCCGGCTGGTGGACTTTTTTTTAAACTAATTTACGAGCCCGATCTCGCTTGGCAGAAGTCGAGCGCTTTAACTACTTGATTTCACTTTTTCGGGTTACGTGCATAAATGCACTTTTGCCCGATAGGTGAAAAGTCGGGTTAGGAGTTTACAACGCGTTCAGCTCTAACACGAGCAAACGCGAGACCCGATGCATTGTAAATGCTTGTTTCTTTGTGCCAGTGTTTGTTACAGTGGTGAGGGCTGACAGTTCCCACAACAATAAAGTGTCACAAAAGCCATGTAAAAAAAAAAAACATGCATTGACGAAACCAAAATTCTCACAAATATGTTGGATCGTTTGGCTTTGCCAGTACCTGTTTATTTCATGCTTCCTATAATCTTGTCAAAAATGGTTACACTGATTTTCCGTTAGGAATATTTTTGGGAAATACTAGCATGCATCAACACATTTTACTAAATGATGCATCAGAGAAATAGCACCTAAAATGTTATAGTTGTAAAACATTTTTTTCCTACTTGCATTTTTTTCTGAACATTTTATTTTGAAAGCAAAGACACATGACTTGCTTACACGCTTCTGCAAATATTTGCATCCAATCAGAGAGCATTCTGGGAGCATTATACTTAGCCCCATATTGTTAAACTTTTCAAACGTGTGTACACTTTTTTTTTTTTACTGAAACTACTGTCAGTAGTGCACTGTGACCTTAAAATGTATATTTACAGTGCTCACCCTAACAATGAAGGATTTTCATTAATGAACCATAAATACAAGTTAGAACAGCATTACCATATGGGCTCACATTACCTCAACTGCAGGCAGCTCCCTTCTGTGTAAACTGGCAGCCAAAGGGTTTGTGCTGCAGGGGTTGAGGCTACTTGTCCTAAGGACAAAATAAAAATGAAAACGTGTTGCCCTTGACCCCAAACAATATCTCCTGGGCACCAGGTGATAGGAATTCCACATGCCTGCTATCTTCTTAAAGCCAGGGCCTAGGTACAGTGGTAGTTTAACAACAGTTCTCAAATCCGTGGGGCAAGGACCCGTTCACAGATCGTAGGTTTAGAATGCTTCATCATACACTAATTTATATGCTGTAAATTTTATGAATACTTCTGTGGTTTTAATATAGTATGACTGGCTAAATCACCATTAAAAACTAAACAAAAGCAACTTAAGTGTTTTTGGCTACATTTTTTCTAGTACGACTAGTTCTTCTAGAAACTGAGCAGAATTTACAGCCTGTATTGATGGCACTGAATACCTCAGGAATACAGCATGTCCCATGAGCTCTTCAGTTTTTAGCTGGAGATCTGGGAATCTTGATGGTGTGCATCCTTCAATCAGCATGTACACAATACCCAAACCTACTTAAAAATGCCTTCAAACATTGGCATCTGTCACTGTGAGTTGTGTCGGACAAAGACAAAATTCTGAAAGCCATAAACGTTCTTGCTAATGAGGTCTCAAAAAGGCAGAGATCCTGCTCTTTCCTGGAAAACTGCCACCCTCTAAAACATAAATCAGTGATCAGATAGCCTCTTCTCCATAAACTCAACAATCACCATTACTCAGCATATTAAATCATAGATTAAATTTTAGATTACCAACTCAACATAAGCTTTAGCAAAGCCAACAGGCCTTCCCTATTTGTTTTTACTTTTTTTGGCATACATATGGAATACACAAAAAATAAACGAGTGACCCAGCAGCCCAGGCACATACGCCATGGCACTGATGTATGCTCCTTTTCTAGGAGCTCTACACGTCATCAGCCAAAATGGTGTCCTTCACAGAGCAACACAGCCAATGGATGATGTAGGTTGACCCTCTGTTTTGTGCTGTGTGCTGCTGCGGGCGGAATCAAATGGTGAATGACAGCTGAGCAGACCAATAGATGAAGAGGGCTGACCCAATGCCCCTTCATGTATGTCTACATGTATGTATTTTTATTATGTTTATTTTGGAAAACATGAGGTTGGTGAACATCTATACCTGTCCCTAGGCTGGACCTAATGAGCATACACACCAACTTCCATAACAACTTCTTTGTAAGATGAAATATCAATTCCTCCCAGAGGCTTCAAGATGGCAATTCACTCAACAATTTTGTCCAGCACCGACAATGGAAAAATAAAAATTGCTTTCTACCCTCTTTAATCAAACACCTTAGTGCCTCTAAAAGCAACAGTTCACGCAGCCCGATGACTGTCATAGGAACATAAAGAAATGATTAAATCACCCCAACCTTAAAAGGTCTACATTGGCTCATTCTAGAGGCAACACCTGAATTTAAAAATTCCCAATTCCATTTTCAGTTCTGCCACCTCAATCTGGTAGTCTGTACGAATAGCACTGCAACTCTCTGAATGAATCTTCAGAAAACAATACATGACTATTCAATTCTGACAATAAACTGATAATTGAAATCTCAAACTTCCACTAATGATGCCCTCCCCTCATCTTGTCTTCCAATTCATATTCATTTTCCCCTTCATTCCATACCTTTGTAACATCGATCAGCTACCACGCTCTTTGCAAGTTATGTTATTTCTTACCGGGTGATAGTCCTGTTTCTTCACTACATTATTTAGCAATTTACTCTTGTTATATGTATGGTGATTCAATGCCCTACACGCTATTCTAAGCTGTAAAATATTTTAAATAATTAACATTCACCACCCCATCAGGCCACTTTAAAGCATTCATAAGCAATCTAAAAAAAAAATCAACATGCACGATCTTTTGTTATCATATTTGGACAATTTTATGTTACTTGGAGCGATAGTTTGAAAAACATATGTTCTGAAAACATCAGGCCTTGAAAAGTCATGAAAATGTTACTAGATCTGCAGGTTGAGTAGCTTGAATAATCTACTAGACCTAACTGTAATATACCCTGACCCAGAAACAGGTCTCAAATTGTGTAATCCTAGGCAAATATTCTATTTTACAGTCAGCTTTTTCTTCATTCTCACATAAGAGTGCACCTTCAAATATGTGAGTTCAGCATTTCTGTTGTAAAAAAAAAAAATCATTTTTTTTTAATTAAATAAACTAAACGTTTGCTCCATGTATAATAAATCTAGCCCACATATAAAGTACACATGATCCATGCAGGACTTGCCTCTTAGTTTGCTGATGGCTTTGCCATCAGGGCAAAGGTGTTTTTCAGTTTATGTTTAAAACACTTACTTTTAATAAATATATCACTAAAGCATGATGTGGTAGCGCACTGTCATTTACAGACAGTAAATTTCCAAGAAATGTCTGAAAACCTTCCCACTAACTTGCAGCTTTACTGATAAAACTATATAGTGTGTTAACAACGAACTGTGAAAATTGGGTTTCAGAAAACCTTTATCATTTGCACATCACCAAGGAAATTGTTCTGACCTTTTTTTATCCAATTAAAATATTTTTCTCATCACACAGAAGTACAAAAAATGGTCTTGCACAACTACTGAAATATATTTTGAAATGTTAACTTAGTTATATAAATGTTGTGTGTTAGGAAAAACCTGATACCAAAAAGCCTTTCATTTCACATAGGTCAGACAGTTCACCTGAACAAATCCTGGAACTCTACAGTCGCAAGGAAATGTATTTGCATTGCATGAAGACAAACTGACTTCTGACCTGACTCCCAACACAGACAATGTGACAAGAATACGACTTAAAGGCATCTTAATTGCTAATTCAGTTTCTGACACAACAGAACACCTGTTCTTTGTCCACTGCCAGAAGGGTGGAGTGGAATCTAAAAATAGCTCGACCCCAAAATAAAACTAGCCATAGGGAGTGGTCAGTAGATTTTTCGAGCCCTGAACAGAATTCCAATCTTGCATGTCAGATATATTAGTATTTTGGACTCCTTAAGGAATGTAAGTGCTGAAAATAAAAATGTAATCTTATTGGTGATACACATTGAGTTTATTGATAATCCTGTAAAGCAATTTATGATGGCAACAACATTTATTAAAGACTAAATATTGTTGGTCAAGTGCTGTAAAGAACAAATGTAATGAAAATTATCTTAATGGTGAGATCTATTTATCTAATAATTCGGATGAACAGTATCTGCAGCAAAGGTATGTAATGTTCAGGAGTTGGTGTTATTGTTCCTAGTGTTAGACAGACATGTATACACACCAGATGAAATGTAATCTTTTAGGTGAGACCTGTTAATGTCATTTTGTTCTTAGTTTAAAATGAGACTGAAGAAAAGATGTATTCAACGAAAAAAATGGGGACTTAAATGCAAACATTTATGGAGTACTCTAAAAGTTACACATCTTAGAAGAGGAAGTGGAGTGACCCCAGAAAAGACGAAGTAGCCACTGTTATGGCATTACGAAAGTAGAGAGTGGGGACCAAGGTATTTATGAGCCATCCAAAGCAAGTTGCAAGCTAGGGAGGGAATCCTAAGAGAGTTGAAAGACAAGAATGTCAGTCCGTTTTTTTTTTTTTATCCTGGTAAAATCGCTTACATGCAAAGACATAATTAAATTACACTTCTTACAAACACGTCAATAACTTTATTTCCAGGAACATTCTTAGAACATCAAACACATCACAAAAAAACGTTCCTATTACACAGTAAAACCAAGTAAATAAACGGTAAAGAGATGGTTTGCTGCCTGGATCCATTAGCATACAGCCATCCCCCTAAATCGCTTTAATAGTAATATCTCATTGATCGCCCACGGCTGCCCTGAATTTGGTTACTTCAAGCTAAACAGTATTTCTACTTCTAAGGCCTCTCAAGCCCACATGAAAGGGCAGCAATTCAGCTACGTTAAGAGGGTTATTGTACTGGTGGCCTTGCAGGCGAGGAAGTAGATTCTAAATAGATCACTGAGATGATAGGAAGTCAGGGAAGACCGCACAGCATAGGGTGATATGCTAAAATAAAATGTGCTCGAAGCGGCAACCAACCTTGTGCAGAATGCAGAATTGCTTATAGTGGTGAGTTTGACGACTAATCCATGTCTGTAAGTGTTACATTTCCAAAATCCGGTTACAAAGTGCCTGCAGTTTATACTGCAGTTTTCAAATGATCAAGGGGGATTAGCAGCCTGATTCTGCTCAGGGCGTGGAGATAGGAATTCAGTGATTTAGCTACCTTGTTTATCTAAGGGACTATGGAAGAGCTTGATGTCAACTACAACACAACACTAACAAAGTCCGCTGTATGGATGCTTGACAGCTATAGTCTGACACCAAAATGAAGCACTATGGTGACAAGATCAAATAAAGCCCGACATTACTAAAGTGCATTATGAGGCTCAACGACAGCACAATATCAGGAGGTGAAATTCAAATTAACACCTATTCATCATTTTTTTTAAAGATACATATTTGTGCATAAAAAAGTAATGGAACACCTCACTATTTTAAAAGCAAGTGCCCTAAAATTAGGTACAATATAACAGAATTATTGGCCTATACAAGCAAAATGACTTTTGTTGGTTTCTGGTACTATACACAGTTATATGTTAAAAGAAGTGGCATTACCAGGCTGCAGCACAAAGAAGAATAAAAGGGGCACACTAACACAAGACAATTTATAAACATATTTGACAGACCAATACAAGAACAATTAGAACCCACTATGCCCCAAATCTGTACAAAAAAAAAAAAAAAACTTGGTATACATAATCAACCATGTCCAATCAATAGTCTGAGCAGAAGAAGCAAGAAAAGATAGTCACTGCAATTATGCCACTTTATTGTGCCTCTTCCAATTGCAATACCAGGTACTACATATATAACAAAAGTGCTCACAAGGGTGTGAGTGATACAGTAGAATCACTTTTGAAATTAAGTGGCAAATTGCACTGTACATGGTTGTTTACATTCTCTGGTCGAACCACTGATTGCTTTCACGGTTTATTGAGTATATATTTCTCAATGACCGCAAAAAATGATTTGCTCCTAACATTTGATAGCCAACATGGTTTATAAAGTATACCGAGTATCAATTATTACAATTACTTTTTGTTACACAGAAAGATGCTTCGCTGAAACATTAATGCTGTTAACTGTATTATGTTCACATAACACAAAGGGGCCAATAGGGCAGCTCCTGTGATTTTACTTCTGTCCCCAATCTGAATATCTTGAAGTAAAGGGGTAAAACATCCAGCCCAAGTGACTAAAGAGAAAGCGACTGCACACCTACCCCATTTGATCTAATTATTGATCCAACACCGTAGCGGCGTTCAGACTCCAGTAGTGCCTTAATGCGGGTTTCAGGGCACATTGAAGTTCCAACACTATCTGGAGATTAAATCTTTCTTAATTACCAACTGGTTTGGTCTAGCTAACACCTCTACGTGTTGTTAGATGCAGTCCATCATGCAAACTGAAACTCACATACTCCAGCTACGAAGACTCTCTCCTCTCAGACTGGAAGTCAAAGCATTGGCTATAAGTGAGCAACATAACTTGCCTTCTGAATGGATATAAACTTTTATGCAACAGAAAATCCGCTAGTTTGATGCCAGTAAGAAAGAAGGCTTCAGGTATAGATTCAAGAGAAGCAATATGAAGCGGGTGGGGTTGCTCTGGATGGCACACACTGGATTAATGGCCACAGAACTGGAGACCAACTTTTAAGCATGATACATCAAAGGTTCCACTATACTCAGTCCATCTGCAGCTAAAGCAATCTTTACGCTTAGTAAATATCATGGACAGATGAGTCCGTGGAGAGCAAAGTGTTGAACAGCTCTTCCTGGAGGAATGTCAAAGAAAGCTGTTGTGGGGAAAATTGAGAGTGGGGGGGATTAGAAATCTTCTTTCTCATTATTTTAATTGTTCACTGAACCCACAGATCTACATGTCTGCATTGAGGATTCCTGTATCAATACTGGTCAAAGAATTTCGATATATCCATAGGTCAGGATCAGAGTTCTATATGTAAAAAAGCTGCACTCAAAAAGATCATGAGAACATGGTGTACAGGTCTGACCGATGTTCTCCTCTGAGCTGCGGTGAGTTACAGTGAGAGAGCACATTTCTTCACTTCCCATGAGGATGCAATGAATTTTGTCATGCACAAGAACCTCTCCAACCGCAACACAGCCACAGCATCTCAACACCATCTAAAACAGCAGTCACGTATCGGGTTTTAACAGTCTTTATAGGTTTCATGCATGCAACATTCTTGCTATACATATTTAACGTTTGTGCAAGCAATTTGCTATCCACATCTCTCTTGCAAGATAGTTGTGTAAACTTCACTCACTAATTAGTGCTTCTGAACAGCAATCGTCAAGCTGGTCGGCTATCCACTTGGAACATTGCAAGTTGTGGCTTTCCGGTCATATGTCTAGGTGGGTTTTTCGTCACTAAGTTAGGGTGGTTGTTGCTGGGGGGAGGCTTTTGGCTCATGTTCTGGGTATGGATTTAGGCGTTCCACTAACGATCCGCTTGCAAATGCAGAAGCACATCGGCATAGGTTTTGAACAACTTGAATGTTCATTTAATCTTCGGTACAGGTGAGGACATGTGGGTCTGGGAGTTGATGGTGCAGAATGTTAAGGGTCTGGACATTCATGCAAAATTCTGTATGATATCTGTGTCTGAGTCCTTTAAGGAAGCTGCAATGCCAGAGGCCTCCCACATGACAGCTTATAGGTATGAACTCCTGGTTAGAAAGTGAGAGCAGTGCAACTATCACTCCCAGTTCCTTGATGCAATCAATTATCTCCTGACTCAAACCTTAAATTACATAAACACTACAGTCAGAGAAGGGCGCACGCTCATTGCTGTCGCAGCTTGATAATGTTTCTCACTTCATGTGATCCAACAATAGAAAGATGCTGAGGTGTTCTGAGGATATGATGGATTAATATCAAAGGTTCCCCGATGTTGAAAAGACACTGAGAGGAGGCCTTGAATCTTTAGCTTGATAGATTTAAAGATTCTGGCAGGGTGCGTCCATCCGCAGCTAACACATTTTTCTCAGTGAGCGTTAATGAATGAGGGATGCATAGAGGGTGAGTATTCTCTCTCCCTGTCTGTCCACTGTGCAATGTCCAGGACACAGTACATTATTAACTCATCTGAATACTAGCTAGAGTTACTGACTCCCTCACTTTGTCAAGACTGTGTTTTTGAGCAGGGGGAAATGACCCCCCTGATTTACAACACTGGCTCAAATGGGAACAGTCAATAACGATTATCAGGATAGCCACAAAACATGCACTTAAATACAAAGAATCTAAATTGAAATCCTTTACATAGTGGTTATCCTACGAAATCTGGCACAGATTAAGCCCTCTCTCACCTGCACTGGTCACCCTGTTTTACGGCAAGACCAGAGACTGCAATTGTGAAGCCCATGACAGAAGGTGACCCGTTGATTCCTAAGATTGTGAAAATGGACCACTGTAAGGATTTTCAAAAGATTTTTGCCTCCACTCTAGAAAAATGATGAAGAAATATTCACATATCTTAGACAAGTTGAGCTTGCTGGGGTGGATGGGGCACAGAGGAAAGAACTAATAAAACCAATTACGATGAGGGAAATTTGCACCTGACAATATGAATTCTGCAAATGTGAAAAGGCTTCCTGAGCTGAGGTCCTGAATGAAGAGCCAACAAATAGAAAAGTGGTTCAAACAGATTCTATAAGCGAACTGCTAATGACTTAGTTACACAAGGTAGAGATAAGCCTCCAGCTACATAAATTGAAACAAGGCGAATCCTACTCATATTTTGGTTGCTGAAACTCGCTCGTCCATTCCTTATTCCTGGTACGAGCACTAAAACGGGCTGTAGAAACTGCAGTCTTAAACGACTCGAATTTCACCAACTTCAAAGGAAGAAACTCTAGCTCCAATGCAGAGTTCCATGTGGTTTCATTTCTGCTTCAGGAGTTTGGTGAAGTTGGCGAACAGCCTGTCTGCTCGTACAACTTGTAAGGTGTGCACAACTAGAAGATGCATTTGTGTTGGTCGGAGAAACAAGGCAGGGTTCCCACATTCCTAAGTTTCAGTTTACAAAAGCAATGAAGTAGCTGGTTTGTCTACTGAGCGAAAAGCACAATGACACTGATTTTAAAATCTAATTGCACATGTGTGTTCTTTCACTGTCCAGGTCTAAGACACACCCCTGGTATGTCGGAAATCCTAATATTAACCTACATTCTCAAGAAAAAACAGTGAATTCTAGACATTCTCTCTGATAACAGTTACCTACAAAATATTTAAGCTCTTCATGTTAATAATCTCCACCCAAGCAAATGTAAACCTCTTTTTTAATATGGATGGTGGAGTCCATCAAACACTTGAACATGAAGACACCTGTAGGGTAAAGGGTGCTGATCAACGCAGAGCTATATTAGTAGCCGACACTGAAATGCATGCCCGCTGTATCAGAAGAATCCAGTGGAGATTATTGAAGAATCTTTGAAAGGTTGGGCCCAAATGCCCAGCACTTTAATTGTGTACATTTCGCTTCCCAAGTTACTGTAGGGTTTCACCAACATTGCTCTCTGAATGTTGGCCTTGTGTGCCAGTCACCCTAGGTGGCTGATTTCCAAACAGACCTTGGTGGTAGCTAGTCACCTAGGGATCTATCTTTTACATCCAAACTTAGTATCCCGAGTCTGTTTCTGAATTATAGTCTCATGATTGCCCTGAAGGATTAATTCTCTGGTTTTCCATCCCATCTAAGTAACGTGCAGCAGCAGGAAGGTGAACCCTACACAAAAACCAAACCTATGCCGACTTTTCTCTGCTCATTTGAGGAGAGCTTCGTCCATCTGACCTTCTACAAAGCGCCTTGCCTGTCAAAGATGAGCCCTGTCGCTCGAAGAAGAGCCAGCGCATCAAAGGAACAGGTACCCATTTAGACAGAGCCATGCCTGAGCGGACAGCCCAAGTTCTAAAAAAAAGCCTCACCTAGCGAACCCCAGATTTTTTTACCAGTTTAGGGTGGACTGATTTGCAATGAAGAACTGCATGTGCTTGCCCTAAATATATTGATACTTATGAAGACCTCTCTCCTAGAACAGTTGATAATCAGATTGGCACAAACGTGTTTAGAAAGCCGATGTTGCTTTATTCTAGCAATCACACTAGAGATTTGCGTGATGGCTTACCATATGGGCCATTTCTCGGACTACAGAGAAACTGCAAGTGGAGAAAAGATAACTTCTGTGAGGCAGCTGAACAAGCCGAAAAGTTGTTAGTTAGAGGCCCCACATCACCTCATAAGACGTTCCTCGAAGAATACTTGATTTTGCCCTAGAGAGGTTCTGCTCCAAACCAAGCCATGTACTATGAATACCCATATTCCATTTGATTTCACTTTTTGCCCTTCGAGCAATCAAGTGAGCAAAATAATTAAGAGAAATTGGGGAATTCTACGTAATTCATCCATTTTTATGCCCCGCCCTTTTTTTTGTTATATAAGTCACCAATGTAGGCGACCTCTTGGTAGATGCTGTGACCTGGACTCCAAAAATTAACATCAATCAGTCTAACACAACCTCCTGGGGCTTGCCGCTAATAGTTGACTATTTTAAATGTTGGAACTGTACTGTCTGTACCGAGACCATGAACATCAAGGAATTTCGAGTGGGTGCACAAACACACCCTTTGAAACAGATAATTGTCGTACCAGTAATGTAATGTAAGCCATTCGTTGTCCATGGACTTACTCTACATTGGACAGATGACACGGATGGTGAAGACCTGGATCATACAACACAAAAGCAGGATTCGTTACAAGCTGGAGAATGCTCCATTGGTCTCTCATTTCTTGACACACAATCATACTGAAACGAACATGATTTGGCAAGTGACTGATCAACCAGTCCTCCCTCTGGGTGGAAGTGATTTAGGACAATTGTTGCAGCGCTTTGAGTGCCGTTGGATCACGTGGTGTGACTCAGTGAACAATGGACTGAATATTCTTGATGAGTGGAATAACGGGGCTAGTTTATAAACAGTTTTACTTCTTCATGGAGCTGCATTATGAGTTTTTGGATGAACAGTTGATTTCTTTTGTTTTTTTGCAAAATGTCATTGATAAAACTCATATAAATTTAGGAATATACTTCTTCTTTAAGAAAAACAGTACTTTTATTGGACATTTAGTCCCTTGATACAAATGCAGTCATTGACTACTGTGTAAATGTTGTAAACAATAATTGTTCAATTAATACACTGAGTCTAGTGGATTTAAATAATTCATAATGAGTGTGATTGTCACATTTTATTTTCCATTTTCTCATTTTAATTTTGTATATAGACTGTGTGGTTGAAGGGCCTTCTTTCTCTTTTCTTTTACCCCTACCCTTCCTCTTTTTACTTGACCAGTGCTGCTTGATTTATTCTTATTTTTAGTCGGGTTTTGGCTGCCACTTAATTTTACACTTGTACTTAGACCTTTTGTTTTCAACTAAGTTGATATTGTTAGTCCAGTATTCCTTCCATATTTATTAATTTGGGTTTTGTTTGCCCACATGCTCCTTACCCAAATAATGGTCGGTGGGTCCCCCTGGGACATGGATAGGGTGAACCACACCACTGCGGTCTAGTTTTCCAGTCGGGGACGGTTTACCTTTTTTATTGGCGTCACCACACGGCTTCTCACTATGGGGGAGTTAGCCGACTGCTGCAGTCAGTCCACTGTCGGAGCTAAGTGCGTTGTTACAATTCCACCATCCTTTACAGTGGCACGTTCACGTGCTACATAATGTATTATACATAATTTGCTGCCCTGGGTTCTTAGGTGCTTACGACTGATTGGTAATTTGATGCCATACTCCTTCAAGACGGTCTTGATTGTTTCTGGCTATCTGGATTGCTATATATTCTGTTATTAATTCATAGAGGTAAGCGTGTTTCCAGATTAATTCAGCTATTATAAGTAAATGAATTCATCCCTTAAGATCGGTTTTACATTTTTAGGTGCCTGTGACTGTTTCACTCAGACTTGAATAAGTATTGCTTTTTTCCCCTGAGCAGGTAGACTTCATCCTTGGGTTTGGACCCTTTGGACTGTTTTTTGGCCTTCTTGAGAATGAGAATAAATCTCGAGTGGTTAGTTTAACTGAGATTTTTTGCAGTAGCACCCTTCCTCCAGTGAATGGAGCTCTATGGTGAACCATTTTAGTTTTCAGTTAAACGGAAATTAGGACAAAATGCCCCTCGTATGGAACTCTACAGCAACCACCCTCTGCTACGGTTTGTAGAGGATTCCGGGTCTCTCTTCATTTATACAGGTTCACTTTTACTGCCAATCTCTCCTGTCAGGTCGGTAATTTTTGGCTATACCTACTTCCTAATACAGCCATGGCTCCAATTCCCTATATCGCTAACTCTCTTCCTCTTTTCCTTTGCAGCACTACATTATCTACGCGCATTATTGTCCTGCTGATGACCTTTCTTTTGATGTGTTTCACATGCGCCATTCACGGGCACTGGTTCACGAGCACTGTGTGTTCACTTTGCTTTATTCACTGCACCTATTGTTGGTAAATGTTGATGCTGCTATATAATTTCTTACTGATTGATTTGACAATACAAAGGCAGTCCATGACTTGGTGCTCTCTCTTTGTGTTCTTATTCATTATGTATTAAGTTATTGTTTTCATTAATACCAGTTGAGACTTTGTTGTAGAAATCACTAATTACACAGGTCTCAACGGGGTCTAAGGGTTCTCCTGTGGTCTGTTTTGTTGTGCCCTAAATATATTGGCAGCTGACCTTTTCTTCTCCTACACCCCTTTAACACAGCCTCTAATCAAGCACTCCTTCCCAACTTCCCATTCACTATTCCAGACGAACATCTTTCTAAACTCAATATGCTACCCATCATGAATCTAATCTGACCTAGCTAGTCCTGAAATATGTCAACAATTGCCTACTCTTCTCTGTCTGATTCTGTCGCTGTTCTACTACACCCTCTGCACTGGCTCCTCGCCACTCTGTGTCAAAACTCTGACAAGCCTACCTTTACTTAGGAAATATGCTGCTCAATCCTCTCCTTCAAACTGTA
This sequence comes from Pleurodeles waltl, assembly GCF_031143425.1. Classification (NCBI taxonomy): domain Eukaryota; kingdom Metazoa; phylum Chordata; class Amphibia; order Caudata; family Salamandridae; genus Pleurodeles; species Pleurodeles waltl. The sequence goes on from NC_090443.1 coordinate 285,663,767, forward strand.
AACTGGTCATTTAATTACCCTACTAATCTGAAACTCTACAATGACTTGTTTTCAAAAGACTTAATTTTTGCTTCTGTCCGAGTAGCTTTATTAACTCACTTCAGTCTGAGTTCTGAGCATTCCACTCCACGAAGACTGTCATTTGTCAAGTGTGTCAATCAGTCAATCAATCCTTTATTTGGTTATAACAAATATCAACATAAAACACATAAATACCTCAATTTAAAAATCATAATTTAAAAATGTTGGTTAAAATTTTAAAATCCAAAATCATCTACACTTTTAGCATAAAATGCATATTAAAACAGATTAAAGAATTGACACTATTCTGCCAGCATATAGCCCCTTTTAAAAAAAAGAGTCTATGCCCCCACACACCAGAGCATCATGTATGCAAAGATAAGCTGGGTGGCATTGCACAAACCCCTTACTCTTCACTAACGGCAATAAAAATATCCATCTGAAAGGAGCATAAAACTTGCAGAAAAGGGTAAAATGAAATCGTGTCTGGGGAAAACCCACGGGCTAATTTGTATAGATTTAGGATCGTACGGACAAAGCAGGAAGCACAAATTGCTTCTGACAACACCTCAGTGAAAGCGAGTTATAAACGCCCTTTCCCAGACATTGTGAGGTACGCCTCAGGGTCGCCTGCATCTTCAGCATTAGAAATTCCCTCACCGTCTGATCATTAATTCCTCCATCTCTCTATTTCTTCTCATAATTTCAAAAACCTTCTCCTTCACTCAACCCTTATCAGCGTGTTTCAGACACAGTGGGGCGAAAGAAAATCTCAGAGCGACAAGAAGCGTGGCTGCCTGTTTAATATAAGCTAGCCAGGGGATATCGAAACCTCGGTCGCAAGCCAGGCAATCGCGGATCACCTCCCTATTCATCGAGGCACAATCATTAGACTACACAGAGATCCACAGAAGGAGAGACGCAATCTTGATGCGGTCACCCACGAACTCCAGGTCCAGTTCCTCATGTAGACAATACCCAGAGGAGTGAGGCCCAACACCAATTAACCGTCTGCAGAAGCGATTCTCCTCTATTTGGGGAGTCCTAGTACCAGAGTAACCCTAAATTGAGGCACCATACGTTAAAACCGGAAGGCATTTACGTCTATACACCTCAAGCAGTGGTAATATAGGCTTATTTCCCACCCTTGTCTCAAAGTCAAAGGCATCTACTGCTGCATTAAACCGTGCACACTGCCTTGAAATACAGGGCACCCACAACCCTTTTTCAGCAAGTCATACCAAGGTAAGGAAACTCGTGCACATGACTGATTTGTCAGTTAATCACTACTGGCCCACCTTACTCAGCGGTTTGCAACAAACCATAAAATTGGTTTTACTAATATTTACCTCCAAATCTAGGGCAGACATAAATTCAACATAAGCATTACCTGCCACACCGAGGCCATTCATCTTACGGGCCAACAATACTGCATCATTCGCATAGATCATGGATGGCACGCTCAGTCCGTTCATTTTGGGGACATACTTGCATCTGTCTACCCAAAAATTATGCAACCCATTCGTATACAGGAGAAACAGAATAGGAGCAAGAAAACAACCCTGCCTAAAACTGGATTTTAGTGTTAGATGTGGGAAGACACTAAGATTACTATAGTGTGTACACACACACACACACACACACACATATACACCCCAGTGTCTTCCCCAGTGTCTCCAGGGGTTCATTCCCATCCACTAGCTTGTACCAGGCATAAATGTGGCATCTCCAAGCACCTATTTCCGAACACTCCTGGACCTGTGGCAGATCAGGACCTGTTGTCTGAGACCTGAGAAGAGCCTAGAAGACTGGACCTTCTCTCCCTCTTGTATCCAGGACTAAAACGTGGACTCCAAGGATCATAAGACTGACCTCCTGTTAAAGCTACAGAGATACAACAAGCTACAAAAGAGCCTTTTCTTCAACTGTTCAGCTGACTAGTGGCAACAGAACCTTGACTGGACCCTCCTCTGTTGGCCTCTGCCTGCATCACTGTGAACCTCTACGTGCCTCCAGGGGTCGTGGGGGGCTTTAGAAGTGTACTCCTGTGGTGTGGGACTTAAAGGGCTAAAATCAAAAGGTAACACTTTTTAAAATCTTTGAATGGGACGAACATGGTTGGTGTATCCAACCGGCATTCCATCACGATCAGCATCAAACTGCACCTAGGTCCTGTTCTACCACGACCACTATCATAGGCAGTTTGGACTTCTTGGCACTGTATCTGCTTCTGCTTAAAACTTTTAAACAATATATCTCTGGTTCCAGGTATTGGATTTTTTTTCATTTTGTGTATTAATTTTTAGTCTATGATTCTAATTTGTTTTGGGAGTTTTATTGTTTTGTGTTTCAAACTGAATCTTGTAGTGCTGTTTGAATACTTTATACACTGCCTCTAAAATAAGTCTGTCTTCCCTATGCCACAGTTACCAGGGGGTTGAGCTCAGATTTATTTTGTGACTTTACTGGTTCACCCTGACAAGGAACAGAGATTACTGCTTGAGGTGGGTACCTACACCCTCAAATGATAACACAATTTCATACATACCAAAAACAGCACATCACCCATCCTTATAATCTTCTTTGCGCCATTTTACCACCATGAGCTTTTCAAAACTCCTCTCTACACTAGTCTCACTGCTCTTTCTCCGTCTCATAGTGCTTGCTCGCTTCTGTGCCCTTCCTCTTTCTGTCAGGTGTCCCTCGGGGTTCGGTTCCTGGTGCCTTCTTAGTTTCTCCGTACACAAAAGCTATGAGAGACATCTTTTTGCAGCTATCTAAATATTCCTCTCCTTTATGACTTTTTACCCGACCTCAAATCTCGCACCTCAGACTGTTTAATGGTCTTTTGTCAATGGCGGCCCTCTAACTGCTTGTCCTTAACACTCTCAAGACTTAAATATTCTAGCTGCCAGAGCCCTCTGCTCACTATCCATTTCAAACATTTTCCCATCCAACATTCTCAATTCCTCGTCCTCTGCCAGAGGTTTTGATGCAATATTTGATGCAAGTATCAACCTATTGAAATTCATTTTTACTGCTGGCGCGTTCTAGGCATGAACATCCTCAACTCCCACTTTTCTTAGCCAAGTGCTTGCTAAATGCCGATCGATTCAACATTTTATTGGTCAGCATACCCCAGTATGCTCTTGCATCTCTGGGCAAAGTTATTAACTTCGGCTCTCACACACTTTTCAATTTTCACAGACAAGCCTTCACCCACCATTCACTTTTGATACCAAGCAGGTTGGCCCGCTACAAAAACAGGTGGCTCTATAATCTTCGGGTTCTCTTCCTTAAATATATTGAAGCACGCACTGCTTAAGTTTCTATTGCACCGAAATCTCCACTTAGCTAAACGTAACCTACTGAGCACTGCCGAGCCTCCCTGTGTGCCACTTGGATGATTCTGCACTCTAATCAATCAGTAACATTATAGAACTATTATGGAACTATTGGTGTATGAAATAGAGTATTTTTTTAGTTTGTAAATTCTATTAAAATTGCACGAAATTGTTTTCATAGCTAAAAGTGGTTTGCCAGTATCTCGCATGATTTTTTTTTTTTTTATGCCAGTGTGCGCCTCGCATAAAAAAGTATCGCGAAATGCCAGCAGGACACTGGTTTCCGCAGAAAATGTCTCTTGGCAAGACGTTTTTATTAAACAAGTCTCACACTAGTAGCTTATAACATTTTTTTTTACAGAAGGTGCACACCTACTTAAAAAAAAGATATACAAATCGCATCATGAGAAATTTCCCGAAAGGGAATTTTGTGAATTTCACTAGTGTAATTAAAAATGTTCCCAGTACTCAAGGGATTGATTACCTTCCCAAACAACAGAACCGCAAAGTCCTGTCCACGTTTCAAACTGCCTCTCAGAAAGACCTCTTGTCTTTTCAATTGAGAATCCACATAATTCCTAGTCATGAGCGTCATCTTGGCTTTAATGTACATATTACCAATGGCCTGAGGCAACCAGTTGGTTGTCCTCTCTGACGCAGTAACCAAATACATGCACGCTACTATTCTGCACCTTCGGGATTCCTCCACATCGTGATTTATAATCGGCCTTACATACTACTCTCGCACTTGGAAATACTTCATCACTGCTATCCATAGTCAACTAGCCATGTGTAGGTTTCACATCCTCTACAAATAACCACGTAAACATCAGGGGTGTGGCATTCCTTTTGTCTGACATTCAGGACAAATAGTTTGGAGTTAAAAGCAACAGGTTTTCATGTTTTTGTCCACTGGAAATGTAGGCCCAAACCTATGCAGCTCAAGCCCTTTGGTTGTCAGTTTACAATACCACAGTACGGATCTGTAAAAGATGATTGCCTGCCATTCAGTCAAGATGTCTATCCATTTGTATAAATTGTTCCAACAGATATATATATATAGTTCAATATCAGGGTGAACGCTGTAGAGGAATGCTGCGGGTTGCTCGCTCAATCTGCACTGATTGTGGTTTCAGTATAAAGAAATGTGTGTACACCTTTGCAAAATGTAATAACTGACGCTATTAATAATGTTTTCAGATCACAAGCATAAGCATGAAAGTGGCATAAGTGGCTGTTTGCGTTCTAATAAAATGGGCACACAAAAAGTGCAACTTGGATAAAAACAGTTTTGTTAAATGAAATGTGCAACTTTATATACCATTTCTCGGAGGCTTCATTTAGCAAAGTGTTTGATGGTTACGAATAGTAAAGTGCACCTGCAGGTCTGTGTCCTTCCGTTGGCGCAGATTTACGACTTTCAGGAAATTCCAAAGATTTACAAGGAGTATGGTTTCCAGGCCTACTTCTGTGAACTCTTGTGAATTCCATTTTCGCATGTGTAAATATAAATGTGTTTATACGCTCATGCAAAATCTGAAAATTGATTGCAATGTACTCGTCCAACACCAGCCTTTTTACCCTCCCTAGATAAAGTGTTAATGCTGCCTTTGTCATGAGACAATTTCCATCCTCTTCCGGCGTATGAAGAGATTGAAGAGGAGTTGGTGGGTACCCCAAACCATGATAGTTTGTGGATATGCACAGCTCACGTGTCATTCCATCCCTGGAACTACTGCTACTCGTCTAGTCAACTAACAGTCCCTGAATGGAGATTTCCAGAAAGACTACAAAATCAGAGCCTTGGTTCAATCCAAACCCTAATATAATATAAGCCCTAACATTATCAAAGGGCGATTATCAGAGCTCTGCTGCAACTGCCACACTGCACTGCCTGGCACCACAGGGGACAAGTAGAGTTTTTTTTTTTTTTTTTTTTAGGACAAGTACATTTCTGAAGCACACAGTACCCTGGACATATAGGTATTTTGCAAAATTGCACATTGCTGAAAAATGTTTGTAGTAGAAATATTCTATTCCCACATCTTATCAACAAAAGCAAAACATATGTGTAATATGACACCCCACACTCCTTAGTCCATGAATGAATTAACTCACAAGCCTAAAAGCCCATCCCCACAGAAAGTATATATTTATAAACCTATAAATGCCAAAAACTATAAAGACCTTCGTATTCCTGCACCTATGTATACCATATGACTTCATATCACCAGGGGCACAATGTTTGTAGTCCTGGGCTTTGCTATATCAATTTACCTGAAGCTGCATTACTAGTTCACGTCAACTAAAACAACTGGAAACACACACCTCAAACACTGATCTGGATAAGACAAGCTCAGGACTGGAACAGGGTGTCCCCAATACTTAATTTGAGCGGGTGGTTGCCAGTGGGGACCACCGGCACTCATTTCTGGGGACCAGCACTGACTTTTCTGCATCAGAGATTCCCAGCGAGTAAGAGGGGAAAACAAGCAAAGCAGAAAGATGGAGGAAGAGAAAGACGGAAAAACTGTCATAAAGGGAGAAACCACTGACATTTACTTGCACCGGCCGCCGGCTTCTGAGCAGAACTTGAGGCACCGGCACTCATTATTTTACAAATTAAGCACTGGGTGTCCCGGTGACACACATCCATCTAGTAACCTTACCGCTACACCTTTGTTTGAACACGACCCTCCTCTTTCCCACTATGGTGAAATTCTTCTCCAGTCCCCCCACGTAATTATAAATGTTCCCGTCCCTATGTTAGACGCATGCAGCAACACATAAGTGAAGCACACTATGGGAAACGACCCACTATCAATTAGGGTCAAGTCTGCACTATACACAAAATAAAAAATAAGATAATTACGTTTAAAAAAAAAAAGAAAAAAAGTGTAAATGGCATACTGAGCAAGGAAGTGGGTAGAGGGCGCGATTTCTCAAGAATACCAAAGATACTGTGAGGCACGCAGCGGGTGGTAGGGGGGCATGGCTCAGGGAACTTCAGGGGTGGGCTATCTTAGAGAAATGCAGAACACACGGGGTGATTTTTAGAGTTCGGGAAGTGAAAGTGACAGTGGAGGTGGTCACACACGGGAAGCACTGGGGTCGGTTAACGCGCCTCGTTAAAGGAATTCAAAGAGAAAACAAGGCAGAGATGAAATACGGTACAAACTGAAAGAAGCCTGGTCATCGTAGTGCATGGAAACATTCAGCCGTCGGTACATGTCAATCCCAGCATACAGCCAGCCACGCATTCCGCCCTGCCAATGCACCTCAACACCGACCTGTGGCACCTACGGCTGTTCCACAACTGCTACCCACAGACAGCTAACTGGGTGCATCTGCCCGGACCCGCAGCGCCCCTTGGAACCGCACAGCTGTGTCCCAGCAGCTGTCCCAGTACTAGGACCACACCCCTCGGCCAGTGCACCGGCACCCTGCCATGCCGTACACCAAGTTTTATAGTACAGAGACACAGCCCTCTCGGTGCACCTAAGCCCTGCCGTGCACCTAGCTTTGCAGTACCGTGACACAGCTCTACTAGTGCAGCTCAATCCTGCCATGCAGTACCCCTAGTTTTTACAGTACTGTGACACAGCTCTCCCAGTGCACCTCAATCCAATCCTGACCTGCAGCACCCGTGGCTATGCCAGGACCAGGACTCACACACAGCTCAGCCAGTGCCACCCAACCCTGCTGTGAAGCACACCTCTGTCCAGTACTGTCACCCACACACAGCAGGCCCCGCCCCAGAGGTAGAAGTCCTCGATGGTACTCACGTGGCATGATGCCCTGATTCACCAGCTCCTCCCGGGTCCGTCGCTGCTGCAGCTTCAGCTGGAGCACTGCAAAAGTTGAGAAGAGAGGGTCAGAGACAGCATCCCCACCTCACCAGGTTCACGCGCCTGCCGCGGAGGCCAGTGTGCAGCCTGCAGGTGTCCGCTCCTGATCACAGTATGGCTGTTCTGGGGGTTCATGCGCCTGCTGCAGGTGTCCCCGAGTAGCCTGCAGGCTTCAGGTGCACCTCGTAGTACGGCTGTGGTTGAGCAGGGAATCAGAAACCACTTGCAGTACGGCAGCTCAGGGGCTTCTTGCGCCCACTGCATGGGGTCGTGTGATCTGCGGGGGTCTGGTCCTGTTTGCAACCCATGGTAAACATTACATTATAAGATCCTCCCCGGCCAGGAGCCTGAGAGAGAACCAGAAACAGAAGTCCCCCAACTGACAGAAGCAATAGCAGAAGTGACGAAAAGCCACCGCTTCCTGGGAGGCGGGAGTGGGGGAGGAAGCCGCAAACGCTGAAAGCGGGACGATAGATAGACAGCAGGAGGCCGCGCCTAGCGGTGAGAGAGTGGCAGCTGGGCGGTGTGAAGGGGGACCCTTGTGAGTTCACAAGAAATGCCTAGGGCAGAGCTGCATCCCCATAGAAGTCCTTACCACAGTGCAACAGGGCATTGGGCGTCACTGATACACAAGTGTTTTCTTCCACAGGACATTTTAATGGGTGTCACTGCTGCACCTTTATTTTCTCACTTCAAGGCCTCAGCTTACTATGAATGAACACTAGGTGTCACTATAACACCAGAGTCCCCTATTTCCAGAGTCACAGTCAAGGCCATAGTGCAACTGGCCACTTGGTATTTATCACTGCTGCACTGTTGTCTGTTCACTGCAGGACGTCAACCAATGCCATGCTATGAATGGACACTAGGGGACACCATGGTGTGACTGCTCTCTATGGGACGGCAGCCAGTGCTGTACTGTGACTGGAAACTGTCACCGACGCACCAGTGTCTGTTCTTTCTATGACCTCAGCCAATGGGATGCCTTGACTGGACACTGGGTGCTGCTGCTGCACCAGTCACTGCCCTCCCCAGGATCTTAGAATGCCATACTGTAACTGAACACTGGGTGTCACTGCTGCACCAGTGTCTGCTCACTGAAGCTGTCTGCCCTCCTCGGTATTTTAGGATGTCATACCGTGAGTGGATGCTGCGTGTCAATGCTGCACTAGTGTCTGTCCTCCCTGGGATATTTAGGTTGTCATACCATGACTGAAAACTGGGTGTCGCTGCTGCACCACTGACTGCTCACTGGAGGGCTGCCCTCCCCAGGATCTTAGGATCTCATACCTTGACTGAACACTGAGTGTCGCTGGTACACCAGTGCCTGGTCACTGACAGTGTCGCCCTCCCTGGGATCTTAGGTTGTCATACTGTGACTAGACACTGTGTTGATGCTGCACCAGTGTTTGCTCACTGACAGTGTCTGCCCTCCCCAAGATATTAGGATGTCATACCATGACTGGACATTCCGTGTCGATGCTGCACCAGTGAGTACTCACTGACAGTGTATGTACTCACCAGGATATTTAGGCTGTCATACGGTGACTGAAAACTAGGTGTCATTGCTGCACCAGTGACTGCTCACTGCAGGACTGCCTTACCAAGGATCTTAGGATCTCATACCTTGACTGACCACTGGGTGTTGCTGCTGCACCAGTCTCTGGTCACTGACAGTGTCGCCCTCCCTGGGAGCTTAGGTTGTCATACTGTGATTGGACACTGTGGGTTGATGCTGCACCGGTGACTGCTCACTGACAGTGTCTGTCCTCCCCGGGATCTTAGACATACTTTGACTGAACACTGGGTGTCTCTGCTGTACAGTGTCTGCTCACTGCAGGACTGCCAGTGACTTCCCTACCTGGGATCTGTGGATGCTGTAGGTTGATGCTGCATCAGTGACTGCTCACTGACAGAGTCTGTCCTCCCCTGAATCTTAGGATGATATACCATGACTGAACACCGGGTGCCGATCCTGCACCAGTGTCTGCACTCCCCGGGATCTTAGGATGTCAGACCTTGACTGACCACTGGGTGTTGCTGCTGCACTAGGGTCTGGTCACTGACAGTGTAACCCTCCCTGGGATATTAGGTTGTCATACTGTGAATGGAAACTGTGTGTCAATACTGCACCAGTGTCTGCCCTCCCCAGGATCTTAGGATGTCATACTGTGACTAGATGCTGGGTGTTGATGCTGCACCAGTGATTATTCACTGACAATGTCTGCCCTCCCCGGGATCTTAGGATGTCATACCCTGACTGAACACTGAGTATTGCTGCTGCACCAGTGTCTGGTCACTGACCGTGTCACCGTCCCTGGGACCTTAGGTTGCCATACTGTGAATGGAAGCTGTGTGTCGATGCTGCCCCAGTGTCTGTTCACTGACAGTGTCTGCCCTCCCCCAGGATCTTAGGATGTCATACCTTGACTGAACACTGGGTGTTGCTGCTGCACTAGTGTCTGGTCACTGACAGTGTCGCCCTCCCTGAGATCTTCGGTGGTCATACTGTGAATGGAAACTGTGTCAATACTGCACCAGTGTCTGCCCTACCCGGGATCTTAGGATGTCATACTGTGACTAGACACTGTGTTGATGCTGTACCAGTGTCTTCTCAATTAGTGTCTGCCCTCCCTAAGTTATTAGGATGTCATACCATGACTGGACGTTCTGTGTTGATGCTGCACCAGTGATTACTCACTCACAGTGTATGTACTCACCAGGATATTTAGGCTGTCATACGGTGACTGATCACTGGGTGTCATTGCTGCACCAGTGACTGCTCACTGCAGGACTGCCCTCCCCAGGATCTTAGGATGTGACACCTTGGCTGAAAACTGGGTGTTGCTGCTGCTCCAGTGTCTGGTCACTGACAGTGTTGCCCTACTTGGGAGCATAGGTTGTCATACTGCGACTGGACGCTGTGGGTTGATGCTGCACCGGTGACTGCTCACTAACAGTGTCTGTCCTACCAGGGATCTTAGGATGTCATACCGTAACAGAACACTGGGTGTCGCTGCTGTGTCTGCCCACTGATATGGTCTGTCCCCCCTGGGATCTTAGGATTACATACTTTGACTGAACACTGGGTGTCGATAATGCACAAGTGTCTGCCCTCCCCAGGATCTTAGGATGTCAAACCGTGAACAGACTCTCTGTGTTGATGCTGCACCGGTGATTACTCACTGACAGTGTCTGTCCTCCCCTGAATCTTAGGATGATATACCATGACTGAACACTGGGTGTCGATCCTGCACCAGTGTCTGCCCTCCCTGGGATCCTAGGCTGTCATACTGTGACAGGACGCTGTTTGTTGATGTTCCACCACTGGTCACGGACAGGGCCTGTCCTCCTTGGGATGTTTAGGTTGTCATACTGTGAATGAACAGTAGCTGTCGCTGATGCATCAGTGACTGCTCACTGCAGGACTGCCCTCCTGAGGATCTTAGGATGTCATACCTTGACTGAACACGGAGTGTTGCGGCTGCACCAGTGTCTGGTCACTGACAGTGTCACCCTTCCTGGGATCTTAGGTTGTCATACTGTGACTGGACGCTGTGGGTTTATGCTGCACCAGTGACTGCTCAATGACAATGTCTGTCCTCCCAAGGAACTTAGAATGTCATACCATGACTGAACACTGAGTGTCGATGCTGCATCCGTGTCTGCCCTCCCTGGGTTCTTAGGATGTCATACTATGACTGGACACTGTGTGTTGACGCAGCACCAGTGTGTGGTCACTGACAGTGTCTGTTCTCCATGGGATATTTAGGTTGTCGTACTGTGACTGAACACTGAGTGTCGCTGCTACACCAATGACTGCCTGTCATACCTTGACCGAACACTTGGTGTCGCTGCTGCACTAGTGTCTGGTCATTGACAGTGTCGCCCTTCCTGGGATTTTAGGTTGTCATTCTGTGACTGGGCGATATGTGTCAATGCTGCCCCAGTGTCTGCCCTCCCCAGGATCTTAGGTTTGTAAACTGTGACTGGACACTGGGTGTCGATGCTACACCAGTGTCTGCTCACTGACAGTGTCTGTCCTCCCCGGGAACTTAGGATGTCATACCATGACTGAACATCGGGTGTCGATGCTGCACCAGTGTCTGCCCTCCCCGGGATCTTAGAATGTCAAATTGTGACTGGATGCTGTGTCACTATGCTGAATCAGTGCCTGCCCACCCAGTGATCTTGGGGCGTCATACTGTGACAGGACGCCGTGTGTCAATGCTGCATCAGTGTCTGGTCACTGACAGTGTCTGTGCTCCTTGGGATATTTAGGTTGTCATGCCATACCGTGACTGAACACTGGGTGTTGCTGGTGCACCAGTGCCTGGTCATTGACAGTGTCGCCCTCCCTAGGATCTTAGGTTGTCATACTGTAAATGGGTGCTGTGTGTCAATGCTGCACCAGTGTCTGCCCTCTCTGGGATCTTAAGATGTCATACTGTGATTGGGCGCTATGTGTCGCTGCTGTACCAGTGTCTGCTCACTGACTGTCTGCCCTTCCCGGGATCTTAGGATGGCAAACTGTGACTGGATGCTGCGCCTCTATGCTGCACCAGTGCCTGTCCTACCCGGGATCTAAGGATGTCATACTGTGACTGAACGTTGTGTGTTGAAGCTGCACCAGTGTCTGGTCACAGACACTGTCTGAGCTCCCCATGATATTTAGGTTGTCATATCATGAGTGAACATTAGCTGTCACTGCTGCACCAGTGACTGCTCACTAACAGTGTCGTAGGGTGTCATACCGTGACTGAACACTGGGTGTCACTGTTGCACCAGTGGCTGCCCTCCACAGGATCTTAGGTTGTCATACTGTGACTGGACACTATGTGTTGATGCTGCACCAGTGATTTCTCACTGATAGTGCCTGCCCTCCTCCAGGATCTTAGGATGTCATACTGTTACTGAACACGGGTGTCGCTGATGCACAGGTGTCTGCTCACTGACAGTGTCTGCCCTCCCCCAGGATCTTAGGCTGTCATACTGTGACTGGACACCATGTGTTGATGCTGCACCAGTGATTTCTCCTCCGGGATCTTAGGATGTCATACTGTGACTGAACACCGGGTGTCGCTGATGCACAGGTGTCTGCTCACTGGCAGTGTCTGCCCTCCCCAGGATCTTAGGTTGTCATACTGTGACTGGACAATGTGTTGATGCTGCACCAGTGATTTCTCACTGACAGTGCCTGCCCTCCTCCAGGATCTTAGGATGTCATACTGCGACTGAACACCGGATGTCGCTGATGCACAGGTGTCTGCCCTCCCCCAGGATCTTAGGTTGTCATACTGTGACTGGACACTATGTGTTGATGCTGCACCAGTGATTTCTCACTGACAGTGCCTGCCCTCCTCCAGGATCTTAGGATGTCATACTGCGACTGAACACCGGATGTCGCTGCTGCAGAGGTGTTTTCTCACTGACAGTATCTGCCCTCCCCCAGGATCTTAGGTTGTCATACTGTGACTGGATGCTGGGTGTCGCTGCTTCAGTGGTGCTGCTCCCTCCAGGACCAGCTGCTCCCGCAATACACACGGGTGAGACGCGGGAGGGGGAGTTTGCGGTGTGGGGGTGCGAGCAGTCTCAGAGTGACAGCCTTCGCTGATCAGTGGCCGGGGGACTTTTTATAGAAGTCCAAGAATAACGCGGCTCATGTCTGTTTATCCACAAGAGGAAGTGAAAAGTCAGAACGAAGTATAACTGCGTGAGGTGGGAGGCAGAGCCTGTGCGTGGTGTCGTCAGGCGCCCCTGTTCTGTGGAACTCTGTAGCGTGAAAGAGTTGACAGAGTCCGTGTGTGAGTTAGCAGAGGAGCAGAGCGGCTTTGTATGTGAGGGTAGATCGCTCGACACTGCGTGAAGGTGATGCTCTAACACTGTGCGAGGGTGTCACGACGAAGCTCTCTGCGTGTGCCAGTAAGCCGAGCCACCCACAGTCCCCGTGCGTGACTGTCAAACACTATCGCCGAGTGTACGCGTGACACGCGGGTGCTCTCTGTCCGAGTATCTTAGCGTGAAGGGGAGGCACTAACTGATGCTCTGGGAGATGAACACTCAGTGGTGGCTGGTCGATTCTGAAAGTGGTGAGCCGTAAGAGCAATTCATGAATTTGGGTGAGTGAGCGTAGTGCTCAAACTGAGCTTTTCCAGTGGGGTTATGCGGGATTCTCTTCCCGAGAATATGTTAAAACCTTGGGGTGAAATAGTGCATTTTCCGGCACAATTTCTTTGAAAATGCAATAAGAACTGTTTTTTCCAATTTTTCAAAGGGTAATTCATAACATTTTTTGTTCACGGTCAGGTTTGCCAATGGAGTCTGACCTAATCAAAGGCAACACCTACACCAGGCTCGATGGCTTAGTATCTCCACCTTTAGTGTAAATGGGAGGGGCACAGAAAAACCCATCTAATGGCCAAATTGGACAATGTAACAAAAAAGCTTGGGATCAATCCCAGATTCCCTGGTTCATTATATTGTGTGTTCCTAGGGAAAAGGCCACGTTTCACTGTGCCTTTTTGTCCTTTATCAAACCAATTAAAATAATAAAAGACAAAGACCACAGTGAAATAAGACCATTGCCTAGGATCGCACGACTTAGTTAAGCAGGAAGTCAGGACTGATAGAGCATCTTGAATTAGTCTGTGCTAAACCTCTCTAGCAGTTTTCAAGACCACACAACTAGCATCGCAATCTAGGCCACATATAAGGTGCATATGATGAATCACTCGTCTGTCATGGTTAACTAGCATGGTTATTCTGTTGGTGGGGTGAGTGGCAAAAGCCCTCATGTTTAGAGGCTATCACCTTCTAACAAACACCATTCACTGTACTGCACAGTCTAATTGAGAAAACTGAAATAGTTTTGCATGTAAAATGAATGCAGTATTTCTTTAACATGCAGAATTATTTCAGTTTAGTACACTACACATACATTCATATTTTTCACCTTTATAGGAGGCCCAATCAGTTTTATCTGCTGCCCCATGTGTGTTCCCCTAAAACTCAGCTCTAGATACACCCCTGCCTCTGATTCACGCCCTCCCATTCATGATCGAGAGACCCGTCTGCTCTCCAGCTGACACCACTGCTCCCTGTGTGAGAGACAGACATGCCTCCCCAGTGTGCAGCACTCTTCCCACATGTGAGGGTGAGACACTCGGACTCTCTGGGGTGTGAGGGTGAGACACAGGCTCTCAGGGATTTGAGGGTGTGACACTCGGACTCTCAGGGAAGCGATGGTGTGACACTCAGACTCTCAGGGAAGCGATGGTGAGACACTCAGACTCTAAGGGATGTGAGGGTGAGACACCCAGACTCTAAGGGATGTGAGGGTGTGACACTCAGACTCTCTGGGGTGTGAGGGTGAGACACTCAGGCTCTCAGGGAAGCGAGGGTGTGACACTCAGACTCTAAGGGATGTGAGGGTGGGACACTCAGACTCTAAGGGATGGGACACTCGGACTCTCAGGGATGTGAGGGTGGGACACTCGGACTCTCAGGGATGTGAGGGTGGGACACTCGGACTCTCAGGGATGCGAGGGTGGGACACTCGGACTCTCAGGGATGCGAGGGTGGGACACTCGGACTCTCAGGGATGCGAGGGTGGGACACTCGGACTCTCAGGGATGCGAGGGTGGGACACTCGGACTCTCAGGGATGCGAGGGTGGGACACTCGGACTCTCAGGGATGCGAGGGTGGGACACTCGGACTCTCAGGGATGCGAGGGTGGGACACTCGGACTCTCAGGGATGCGAGGGTGGGACACTCGGACTCTCAGGGATGCGAGGGTGTGACACTCGGACTCTCAGGGATGCGAGGGTGTGACACTCGGACTCTCTGGGGTGGGGGGGGGGGTGAGACACTCGGACTCTCTGGGATGGAAGGGTGAGACACTTACCGTTTTTCCTCTCACTCAGGGGAGGCTCTGGTGCCCCCGGGGTAGCCGTCAGTTCCATGTCTGGCTGTAGCGAGAGCTCCTGCAGCTCGTTGGCCACGGCCTCACTCTGAGGGCTAGGCGCCTCGAGGTGCCCCGCCTCAGTCTCACTCGCTGTGCCCCCCTCCAACCCCACCCTGGAGGCCGAGGGGGGCAGCCGCTGCACCCCCAAGAAATCCACCCTGGCTTTCGTGACTGCAGCCTGGTGAAAGAAAGAAGAGAGAAGCGAGAATGAGCATAACAACCGGCGACACAAAAAGTGCACAGATCTCACAAACAGCAGACCCATCACTCGGGGCTAACAGTTCATGCAGGCTTAGAGAAGCAGATATATCCCTCAAGTTACAGCGCGCTCAAGAGCCCAGAGAGCGGTGCTATGTCTCGAGGCACATAGATTACATATGCTCAGACAGCAGATTGACCCCTTAGCTTTAACAGTTCAGACAGCCTCGGCAGCAATGCTACACCCCACGGTACACAGATCTTGCAGGCACCGACAACAAAACTATAGCTGGAGGCACACACATAATAGAGGCCCCGAGAGCAGACATGTCCATTAGGTTTAATAGGTCTTGCATTCTCAGAACGCAGAGCTTTCCCTTGGATTGTAAAGAGGTTCCATGCAGCCGAGCTAAACTTCGAGCTATAAACACTCTACAGAGATGGCAGAGCTATCCCACGGATTACACATATCTTAAAGGGGCAGAGATGTGCCTCAGGTGAAGGACGTATGAAAGACAGCTGAGATACTGCTTGGAGAACAAGGATGTGGCTGCTAGCGCCGGCCTACAAGTTACAGATGGTAGAGCTATCCGCGGTAAAACACGGGGACCGACATCCGGCTCTTGAGCTACACTCTTAGTACAGAAAGTACAGCTATTTCCTAGGGTTTGGTAGATCTGCACATGCTGGGGCCCGTCACTGGCTCCGCAGGGCACCGGGGGCTGGATCTGGTCCACAGCGGTGCAGGGAATTCCACTGCCACTACCTCCCTTCTTCAATGCACGCACCGGCTGCGTGCTTCCCCCTGCCTGGGCCTGCCCAGGCTTCCAACAATTCCACAGATAAAAAAAATAGGAAAACCTAATCCAAAACACCAGAATACAAGGCAATATCACCCAAGGTGGACAGCTAAGATTCATATCTTTTCCTAAGAGGAAAGCCGGATCTTATATAATTTAAAATGGCATGTCAAATTGTAGGGATTCCCAAGCATTGCAAGAATATTAAGCCCTCATTGTGATGCCTCAGACTCATGCTGCGCAAAACAGGAACCAGGAAAGAACATCTGGGTTCAGACTACAGGGTACGAAGCAGCATAAAGTGACCTGTGCATTGCGTGGCAATATTACACACACAGGGCGGGAGAACGGAGTGCCATAACTCTGACAAGGGAAAAACAAACTTACGGTGCAGCGTACTCATTCTCACAAGAGTTAGCCAGTGGCAATGAGTGGGGCTGACAATCCAACCTAGATACGGCTCGGTACCACAAGTTACATTAGATGTTGCATATTTAACAACTGATTCCTTAGCCTGGGCCACTTCCATAGGAATGTTGCTACGGTACTCTCTGATGCATAACTTATGTTTGGGCCCAATAATGCAGGGGCTTTCAAATAACTTGGTAAAACCTAATTTTTGTAATGAGCCTTTCAAGTATGAAATCCACAATACGCAGTCTGACGGATCAAATGGCAGGCAGTCAGCAAAACATGTTCTGGTTAAACCAGCTTCCAATGTGCTCCATATTTTAACCCAAAGCAATAAGTGGGCCACACCAATCAGGTCTTCTAAAAATGTTAATCCTAGTTCTTCATGGTATATTAGGGAGGCGGTGCCTCCTGGTAGGTGCAGAGATCTGCGGTTAAAACGATTTTCTGCTCTTTGAAGAATATCAACATTGTTATAACCCCACTGGCCATCCCATACGTTCCCACCGCTAAGCACTTGCTCCTATAGAGACTCAACATCTCTGCTATTGTTTATGCTTTTTGGCAGATTTAAAGATCGCATCAATGTTCCTGTTCAGTGACTGGAGTCCGGATGTTAGTGGTGAAGACCAACTAAGGGTTTGAGTGAAAGGAATCCCTAAATATTTTAAGCCCTTCACCTTTGGTAAATTACACTCCACCCATGTTAAAGCAATTGGACTTTGTACCAGGTGGACAGCATGTCAAAATATAGGATTTAGTATACTTTACTTTGAGGTCTAAATCATTCATATATGCTAAACACAAGTCCAAAAGAATCTGAAGATCATCTGTTGGGTGGGCATTTAGCACCGTATCCTCTGCACAGAATAGGATGGGGATAAGCTTATCCCCCATGCGGGGGACATCCTTCTCGCTTTTGGGCAAGTAGTTGTTTATCCCATTTATTTATATAAACAAAGGTTGCCAAAATACACCCCTGCCTAACTCCCCGCATGCAGCAAAGTTGGGGTGACCGCTCTCCCAAAGGGCCATACTGAACCGTATCTATGTCTTGCTGTAACTGGCTAATAAGTGTTAAAGGTTCAGTCTCTACCCCCGTTTTTGCCATTTGATCCCTTAGCTTGGAACGGCTGACCAAGTCAGAGCTCTTGACAAATCAGTGAAAGCCAACTGCACAGAACTCTTTTGCACTTTGACACATTTCACCACAATTAGGTAGAGGTTTAGGCATTGTTCAATACTACCTATACCAGGCCTAAATCCAGATTGGACATCTGTCAAAGTATTATTGGCCAGGGCCCACTCATCAAGGTGGGACTATAAAACACATCCAATAATTTTGGCACTAGATTCACTGAGGGAAATGGGCCGGTATCAGCTTGGCTTGGAGCGGTCCCTTTTCTTAAATTTCAGGGCTATAGTGGCATACCTCCAGGAATCTGGAATAGGTCCCAGAACAACTGATCTAAAAGCATTTGTAAGTGGTGGAGCCCACATGTAGATGTTAAATTTAAAGATGTCAGCTGGGACACCATCCGGACCCAGGGCCTTAACCTGGAGTGCATTTATTCATTGCTGCAATTACCTCGTGAACTTCAATCAAATTGTGAAGTTTGCGAGGTTTATTGGCCAGACAACAACTAAACCCATCCATCTTGTACGTTTCTTTGTGGGTGAAAATGTGTGTAAAATGGGGCACCCAGGCGTCCACTGGAATGAGATTATCAATACTAGGTGTGTCTGTTTTCTTGAAGAAAGGCCTGTTGACCACTCCCAGAATTTGGAGCTATCCTTAAGTCTACCTCCCATTTCCAGATCTTCCCAAGCTTTTGCTCTAATTTCCACTTTTCTTACTTCTAGGATCTGCTTATATTCCTTCCTGACATTCTTGACATTGCAGGCGATTTGAGGATTCCTCTTCACTGACCCCCCCATCAATTTCCCATGAGCAGCAAAACAGGCTGTATCAAACCATCATATGGTGCTGTCACTCTAGCAGTTGCAGGAGATGTACGACCATTTGAGATAGACCTACAAATATCTGCAAACTCTGATTGGATCTCTTCAATACTTGAACCGACTATCAAGTGCACCATGATAGTAGCTCAAGCAATTCCAGCTATAGCTTGTTCGAAGGCCACTGGGTCAACCCTGTTCCTATTTCGTTGCACTCCCTTATTCTTAGAAAAAGTCATATTATCTGATCTTTTAGATTTAGGGATTTTAATAAGGAAACCCAGGGTAATCACAAACGAATTATGGTCGCTTATGCAAGTGTCGCAACCACAAAATCATTTAAAAACAAGATAATTCAGAAGATAAAAGTATATGGTCTATGGTACTCCCAGCATGGCCTCCTGTAAAAGTTGGAACACAGGGTCTTTGAAGCCACAAATATCAGCTCTGACGACCAGGATATATTTCAAGAGTAATTCATTCAAGGCCTCATCATAGAGTGTATGGACAAAATGTGTTGCACTTTCACATTTATAATTGAAAAGCGCAAACCTAAGTATCGGAACACATACAAGTAGCAATAGTAAAGTCACTGACCCATATAATTTAGACAACATGATCAGTAGTTGTTGAAAAAAGAAAAAAAAAAAAAAAAAAAAAGAACACACTAAATAATCATCCAGTTGGTTGATTATGTTCCTTGTCAACTGGGTGAAAATAGTGTAATAAAAGTTAATTGAGAGAATATCACAGTCAACAGAAAAAGATAAAAGGGTGACCAAAATGGGGAGAATAGGGTCAATTAACAGAGAAAAGACTAGCAAGGCCTCCTCTCAATCTACTCGCCTTAGAAGGTATTGCAGGTCGATAAAAGGCATGATACCCATCACTATGAAAATCCTCCATCATCCAACAATTAATATTGTGAGCATTTATAAAACCAACCTAGTCCGGGTTTGACAGTTTCAACCAGGCTCTGGCAATATTCCAGGAGACAATACTTATCACACTCATGCCGGGGTTTGTTGAGGGCTTATCTAACAGAGCTGCATCCAAAATAGAAGGTTAAGAGTTGCGGGGATCAATTTGAAGATGATAGTACTGAGAACTATGTAGGCCTCCAATAGCTGCTGCCTTAACAGTGTCATTGTTCACAGATGAGGACTCTAATTTTTTATTGACAGGGATCAAAGAAGAGTGGCATTAGTCAATATCTTCTAAAGAAGCCAATGGTTCAAAAGAGTCATGGGTCGCTATGCTGTATCTGTGTAAAATATTTTAACAATTGGTTTCGCCATTATATACTCTAGAGATAACTGATTGTCTATAAAAAATAACCCAGTGGTAACACCTGAATAGAGCCTGGTGAATAAAACAGATTTTCAAAGAAGTCTAAAAATGATTTCACCATCCTAGGGAACCTAAAAGTCGCTATAAACACAGTCTTCCGTTTGATTCCATTCAACTAAAACCAATCCACAGTGTTCTTCTGACCATCTGGATGTCAGATGAGAAATCAAGAGACCAACCAGTCTTACTTTTGAGCCAGCAGATTACTTTATTTTTCAGGCTCACAAAATCTTCATGGGTTGAGGGAGAAACAGTTGGAACAGATTTTTAAACCAGGATATATAGGGTGCAGTCGGGTGGAAGTTGATGAAAGTGATCATCTTTCTCCATGGATTTAGAAATGTCAGTACTTTCAGCAATCTCATCTCAGCCAGGGTTGGCTGACGACTTGGTTCCCTTCTTGCTATTGTTATTATTCTTATTGTCTTTTACACCCATTGAACGATTATTTGCAAAATACTGGAGGTAAGGAGGGCTCAGCCGATGGCACCTCACCCCAGGACCTGCAGAATCCAAAGTATGAAGGTAGAGAGTTGACAACATTACCTAATTTAGCCTCAATAACCCCTAAACGGGCATACATATGTTCAAACTTGCTCGATATGAGATCCGCTCTAGAGGCCTTAAGGTCACGGACAAGAGCATCAAAGCCCCGGACGAGGACATCCCTATCAGCCTGCTCCTTTAAAGGCGCTGGGGTTGGAGTTGTAATCCAGAGTCTCTTGGATTTAGAGCTTACTGTAGGTCTCTTTCTTTTCTCAGCCTGGCCCTCAAATCTCTTACTAACCCTGTGCACATTTGCTCCTCCCCCTGGGAAGCTGTAAATACAGGAGAACAGAATGCAACTGCCGCTGAAGTTTTCTTAATTGGGGCGATAGGATCATTAGCGTCATTATTTGGGTTCTTCCTCTCATAGATTAAGTAAGGCTTGCATGACAATTTGGGGGCAATGAAAGAGACTGCGGTCCGCCAGCTAGATCCTTTTAGAGATCATCCTGACTGCTTCCTGCAGAAGCCAGTCAAGGGTAGTCGCAGTACTCCCAGAAGCAACCGCTGTTGTTTTATGCTTTCCCATGTCTTACAGAGGCAAACAATCCTCCAGCAAAAGGAGAGACAAGACGACGAGCAGTTTCAGCGAGCCAACAAGGGTAGTAAAAAAAGGTCAAACAAAGCACTTTTTCTCAGCGTTAAAACCGTTACACGAGCAGCCAGTTTACAAAGTTTCTTAAAGAACCCCCAAAAAAGTCATATCGATCTTACCAAACTGGTAAATCCCTAATGCAGTGCCACGGGGGGGGGGGTCCTACCCCTTCCTGTCGCTGACAGAAGCATAACGGGCCTGCCCTTGAACCGAGGTTCGCCCGGGCGCCTAGGTTCAACTGCCTCACTTTTGGAAATTGCCCTTTCTGCAGGGTAATACCCAAACCTTTTGCCTTTCTCCTCCTGCTTTTCAGACCCTCTTTTTTTTGGCTTTAGGAGTCTGGGCACTTTACCACTACTAATCAGTGCTTAAGTGCATGTGCTCCCCCTGCTAAAACTTGGCATGATTGGCTTACACCTGTTTGGCTCATTTAATTTACTTGTAGGTCTCTGGTACAGTGGCATCTGAAATACCCAGGGCCTGTAAATTAAATGATACTAGTGGGCCTGCAGTGCACCTTGCACCACATACAGAAGTAGCCTTTCAAACCTGTGTCAGACCTGCACCACAGGGCTTGCGTGTGCAGTTTACCTGCACACTGACTTGGCAAGTCAAACTACTTGCCAAGGCCTAAACTCCTTTTTAACTACACCTAAATTAATCCTAGGGTAGACCCTAGCTAGCCCTATGGGCAGGGTGCTGTGTAGGTGAAAGGTAGGGCATGTACCTTCATTGTGTTGTACGTCCTGGTAGTGACAAACAGCCTATTTGGTTTCTCAATGCTGTGAGTGCCGCCTCTCATAGGGCTGCATTAGGAAATGTCCATGCATATGTCTAAGTGGTATCTTCTGATCTATGAGGAGCAGCGTGGGCATGGTGAATATGGTTGGAATGGTAGTGAGAAATGCTGCTTACCGGTGTAGGTTGATTTTTTATTACTATTGTAAAAATGCCACTTTTAGAAAGTGGGCATCTCTCTGTGCTTATTATCTCTTGCGCTTTGAAGCCTGACTCCAATCCACGTCAGGACGAAAGCTCCACTTGGTGCTTACTTTGCAGACAGCCATAACACAAGAAGGGCTGGGTGGGACAGAAGAGGCACCTGCGGAATTATAGTCTTCCTGTGCTGGAGATAGAGTGTGACGTACACACCTTACATGTGAATGGGCTGTGTCCTGCACTCACACAATGGATTGATTACCCCCTACTGTTGTCTGGAGACAGGGCTGGGTTGAAAGGCTGTTATCCGTGACTTAAAAGGACTCCTTTGAAGTTACCCCCTGAACAAAGGCATTTTTGAGTATAAGCAGAGATCTTGCCTCCTCATGGGCAGCGTACATTTGGAACTGGGACCGAACCTCTGCCAGAGGGACTGCTGGACTGTGCAAAGGACTCATCTGGACTGTTCTTCTTTTGCTGCCCTGCTGCCTGGTGTCTACTGTGAGGCCCAAAGAACTTGTCTAGATTGCTCTTCTGCTTGTTGCCCTGGTGCCAGCCTGTTCCCTGACTTGGTCCCAATTGAGACACACGGAAACACTGTGATATTGTATGGACCTGGGACACAAGATGCTGCTGGAAGGACTCACCAGGAACCGCCTTGGGAAGAACAGCCACTACTTCCATCAGGACCTTTGTGCTGGTCTTCTTGCCTGGGCCCTGCAGCCTTGTGCCCCTCAGCTGTCTCCAGGGAATGGGTAGTGTCCCCCCTTTCTCCCTGCATTTATGTTTCTCTAGCGCGGTTTTCTTTTTATGGGAAGAGGTGGGCACGAATAAAGTGCTCCTTTCTGCGCTGTCCCAGCACGTGAAGAGCGATTAATGCCCATCTGAAACAGCGCGTATAGAGAGCTTCATTTTTTAGTCTGCTGCAGGAGCAGGGAGCGCCCCCTATCACTGTGGTTGTGCTCTCCCCCCTCATTTCCGACGCAGGAGAAGCACAGGAGAGCCCGCCGGCAGCCTCCTGTCGAACGTGGACATAGCGCTCATTCCTTGGTGCCACGGGGGGACCAGCGGGTACTTACGGACTGAGATAGAGCCGCAGGGACGGCCTAGCTCCACTCAGCTGCCCCTTGTGCCTTTGTGTGTGCCTCTGATGAGGAGACAGTGCCACAGCCAGGAGAGTAGGTTGCCGGTAGAGGGGCTGAGGGAAGAAGAGCGTGGTGCCTCTGTCTCCCCTGTGGGCCCGGAGGATCTGGAGCTGGGCCGAAGACAAAGAGTCTCAGAGTGGGCCGCTGCGACGAGCTACATCAAGTGTTCATGGGCAGCTCACCCCCTCTGGAATCGTGTACCGGGAGCCAAGGGAAGGTCCCCCCTTTCCGGTCCCTACTGAGGGTAAGCCCCTCTGTTTATTCTTGGCAGCAGAAACATACAGCTGGCAAGACTGGAAGAGAAGCTTTGACTGAGGTCCCGTGCCTGCCCAGCCTGTTGATTATTGTAATCGCAGTAGTAAGCACACAGGGGCTCCTGCGGCCTACGTGGAAGTATATCTGTGCAAGGGAGCCTTGGCTTCCTAGACTTACGGCCAGGACAGGGAGGAATCCTCATCGGAGGTCCCGATCCTGCTAATGCTTTCCCTGAGGTATTTACTGCTATTGTGTAGTCGAGGTGCATGTGCACCGGCCCTGTGTGTTTATACGGGCGATTTTAGAGACAGATGTCCCTAAGAGGTATGTGATGAAGGATCTTTCATGTGCTTGTGCCTTGTATTGGCATGCGTGATAAGGTTTTATATGACTACGGAAGTAAGGGACTGGTTCACTCTATGTGCATTCTTGGTCATAATGATGACCTGAAAACTACTTGTTTAGCAGAGGATTAGTAATCTTTGCGATGATCTGACAACTGCTCTCTAGCAGGGTACTAGTGATCTATGTGACAATCTGACAACTGCCTGAGTTGCAGAGTACTACTGATTCGTGTAATTTTTGGCCTAATAATGATTTATTCAATACAGTATATTTTTATATAACTTTTTGCAGAGTTTCCTTTGTGGTGTATTTATAGCGGCATTATACACATTGCCTCTGGGATAAGTAGGACTGCTCGTGCCAAGCTACCAAGGGGGTGAGCAGGGGTTAACTTGGGTGTGGAGCTCCCTTGCCCTGACTAGAGTGGCAGCTCCTGCCTGCCTGAGGGGCCTACCCTAAGGAACCCCATTTCTAACACTCAGGCTGGCGCCCGCAAATGGTGGTTTGATGTACGTGTTTTTCAAGTGTTTTTTTTTGTTGTTGTTTTTTTTTTAATCCACAGATTGCACATGGCGGAGTGGGGAGCAGTGCACTAGGTCTTCTTTGATTTTTTTTATAAAATTTAAGTGTATGCCCTACGCCTGGACTCGGCTCATTAACATCGCATGCCTTAATTATGTGATTTAAAACAGAAAGGTAGAGGCTTCATTCTTGCGTGCTGGTTTTGCACCAAGCTAACTGCGCAACACCATCTGAGGTAGTATGGAGGGCACCGACCAACTCAAAATCTGCTTGCATAGTACTTCTGCCCCGTCTACAGGGGTCACAATCTCTGGCCAAAGAAGGTGCTCTTCCGTGGCAGAGAGGAGGCAGCTCATCTTCATGGATCACCTTCCCCTCACTGGTCACCGGGTTGTGGTTCCAGGTCTTCCATGGGGGAAGGAGGGACCATTCTTACCAGGGAGAACCGCAGTGCATACAGGGACTTCATGTCCGACACAGTGTGTGACTGGCCTAATATTGTGTCAGGCCACTTCCTCCTTGCTGGAGTCCCCGCCATGAGGCACAAAGAGGCACTCTTCCAGGTGGATAACGCACAATGTATTAGAGGGCAGGGAGTGTCCAGCTCCCTTCAACTGAGGACTGGCACAGCAAACAACTCACTTATTAGTTCGTCAGGCCACTTCCTGTCCTCTAAGGCCCCAGGAACAAGTTCCACAAATAGACCCTGTTTTATTGTAAAGATTGCAATGTAGGTGGAGGTCACAATATATTGTTACTCTTTTGTCCGAGGCCTGATAGCCCACGCTCGGAGCAGTGGTAAAAACCCTATGCAGACATGCAAGGCTAAAAGCTGCCCTATGGGTCCGTGTACACCTCACACTCACCAGCACATCCAGAACTATATATAAGGAGGCTTTGCAGCAAGAATCGGAGATACATTTGCCCTTTTTTTGTAACCATTGCCCCAGAAGTGTCACTGTAGCTCAGAGATGTTATGCTTCTAGTCACACTTTAAGTCTTTCATGGAAACGTGTATACCCGCTGCCCCTGACAGCACTACCACTACGTGCATCGAACTGGGACAACTTGCATGAGCTCCAACTTTGGCCCCGATGACGACCCCACACCACAGTTGAGATATTAAGGGGTTGAAACGTCAATTATATTCCCTGAACAGATTATTCCTGTGAAACTGGTTTAAAATGTATACCTCTGTAATGTTGCACGTTTATGCTGAACTATTAGGTTTGTTTTAATTTCATTTGATTCCCGTGCTACTGCACTTCCTAAGTTAATAATAAGTACTGTGCCCCTACACCTATTTTTGTATTCACTCGTCAAAAAACCACACACGCACGAATTTTGATAGACTTCAAATTCTACTTTTATTATTTATACAACAACCTCGGAAGCAGGGTCTGAATTATATGCAAGATGCTGTATAACTGGTATCTTACCCCAAGAAACTCCAATACATGCAGCACCAGAAAAGAACGGATCAAAGTTGGAGATAGAGTGGAAGGGAGGTGATGTGTTACAAGTGTGGTAATCATGTCCACGACTACAAATGCAAATGTTCTGGAAGAAGGTACTGAGTCCTATTAAAAACTCGCTGGTATACCATGTTCCGGCAGATCTGGCTATTGAAGTGCTAGGACTGAGACGGAGTACTACAAT
This sequence comes from Pleurodeles waltl, assembly GCF_031143425.1. NCBI lineage: Eukaryota > Metazoa > Chordata > Amphibia > Caudata > Salamandridae > Pleurodeles > Pleurodeles waltl. The sequence goes on from NC_090443.1 coordinate 285,689,668, forward strand.
GCACTTTTCGAACAATGATTGAATATGGATCACAATATATTTTATCAGCTGTCAAACAACTCACAGCTGCTAAATAGGACAAGACACCTTCTTTCCATAGATGAAATTCTAGTAATCGAAATGTCATTTAGGAGCTGGGAGAGATAAATTAAAACAAAGAGAAAAGAAATTGGAAGAGACGCGTTGACCATTTACGTCACAATTCATTGTTGGTATAATGGCCTAAACCTTTGTGTGCGTTGACCCACTGGTGGGGCTCATGATATAACACACTTGACTTCAAGGTTTACCATTACCATTTTGAATATTATACGTGTCAAAGAGCAACTTTAAGATACTCGTCCCGTTAGCATTTTAGTGGCACTGTGTAGCTCCAATGTCTACTCTCCCCTGGTGAGGGACAGGCATCAAGAGAGCCTTAAAAACTGTACATGTCGCTAGGAGTACTACAGACTGTCTCATAATCCTGATGTCTACTCCATTGTAATAAGAAAAATGGTAAAAAAATAACCCACAGTCCTTGCTAGCTCGTTAAGTAGATATGCTGCATTACAAGCTCTTAAAACCGTGTAAATGTACTGAAAGGCAGGGCCCCCATATTAACTATTGGGTTGCCATGTCCCATGCAAGTCTGGGGCAGCAGGCGTCATCTGAAAATCTGCAGAGAGTACGTCCTTCAACTAAGGCTGTTCTCAGATTATTGAAAGAGAAAGGGTGCGCCTTGATGGACATTCCCCCCTTCTGCTGCATTTGCTCTCCCACGCTGCCTGATTATTCCTCATTTTTTTGTTGCTGTTCCTTATTTTTTCACTGCTGTTATTGATTTTACTCATCGTTCCACATTTTTTTCCACAGTTGTTATAGTTTTAGTTTTCATAGCTTGCTTTAAATTGCTATTATCGTCATGGCATCCGCTGTACTTTGCATTTTCTGCTGTAAAATTTGTATTCTTGTTTGTAACATTGTGTCCTGCACTTTAACTCTGTATCTAGCCACTAATCTGTGTTTCTCCTGCGGTTTACCTTTGTATCTCTTTAGCCCTACTGTACTCTCGGTTTTTAAATTGCTGTTTTCACCTGTTTGGTTGTTTTTCTGTTTTCGGCTTTCTACGCCACTTCCCACACTGGCGCTTGCTCTTCCTGCCATTTTTCGCCTGCTTCCCACCTCCAAGCACCCCTCCTTCCTCCCAGGACCTACGTATTGCCCAGCACCAGGAACCCTGGTTCCCCACTCACACAATGCTACACTGCCTCCGAGCTGTGTGCCCTCGAACCTGCAAGAACAACTGCTGCAGCATCTCGCCACAATCTACAGAAGGACCTTCCACCTATCGGCACTGCCTCTTCGCCTGCATCCCTGGGGAACTGATCACATGTCAACCACTACCACGCCGACCAGTTCCACCCCAGATCATGTCCACTGCCTCCTACTTAAAGCACAATACCTCTGCAAGCACACCACTGAGATCACCATCTTCTCCCTCACCCCCAAAGTCATCTTCTTCACCAAAACCTGGCTCAAACCTGCATCGGTGCCCAACAGCTACAAGATAATATACTGAGGCCACGTCGACAAACATGGAGGCAGAATCGCCATCATCCGCAAGGAAGCCATACACTGCACCATCACAGCATACAATATCACCCCAATCATGGAGCACCTCAACTTTCAACTTCACACCAACGCAAAACCACCATCAGAGGCACGCTCCCCTACAGACCCCAAGGACCCCATCTTCTGCCACGCGATCCCTGTTTTCATTACACCACTCGCCATCGACTCCAAGCACTACATCTTCCTCAGAAACCTGACAACACCAACACTGCCAACATCCTTGAAAGCATGAACACTCTCGGCCTCACTCAAGGAGTCACCAACACGATGTACAAAGCAGAACACACACTCAACCCCAACTTCACAGCCAGCGACATTCAAGTATAGCCACATCACTGAACTCACCTGGACAGACCACTCCATCGTCCACTTCACCATCACAGGTCCCCCAGCACCACCACCAAACCGCCCAGCACCCCTTACTGAAGCTTGAACAAAGTATCAGAGAGCCAATAGACCAACACTGTCAACTTCTACCACCAGGACACCTCAACCAACCTAGAACAAGCTCTCAAAACGTCTCCGCCAGGATCACCCACAGAGTAGCCCCCATCAAGCCGTCAAGACCAAAGATGCCCTCCAAACAGGCCAGCTGGTATACCACGAAACTAAGAACTACAAAACGCAACTGCAAGCAACTAGAAAGAAGATGGCGTTCAAGCAAGGACATCACAGACCGGGCATCCTATAAAACATCATTCAACCAATACTACCAACTCCTGAAAAGGACAAAAAAGAGCACCCTCGCCAACCGCACTGAGGCCAGTGCCAACCACAGCAAATAGCTATTCAACATCATCAGAGAGTTCTCCAACCCATCAGCTCCCGAAAGCATTAGGAAAGTGCCCCTTTTTGACATGGTCACCCCTACTTTTTGCCAGGTAATTGATGCAATTTTAAATGAAAGTGCACTGGGTTCCTGCTAACCAGGTCCCCAGTGCCAGATCTCTTTCCCTAAAAGTGTGCAATTGTTCCCCAATTGGTAAAACACTTGGCCTCCCTCTAAGTGCCTAGTAAATGGTACCCCTGGTACCTAGGCATGAGTACCAAAGAGGGTCGCCAAGGGCAGCAGCATGTTTTGTGCCACCTTCCGGGAACCTTCACCTGGCACATGCAGACTGCCATTGCAGGCTCTGAGCCTTGGTGCAGCTAAAAGTAAAAACACGACATGGCACACAGCTTGTGTGCCCTGTCCCCTAACTGTGTGCAATATATATAAGTTACCCCCAACAGCAGGATTTACATCTCTAAGGCATGGTGCATTATATTGCATGCTATGCCCTTGTTGATTCTTTAAAAAAAATGTTTTATTGTAGATCCAACAACATACAAACAAGCACTGTAGCTGTTGATCGAATTATTTGAATCGTGAGACCCCCCCCTACACTGGATCCCACATACACAACTGACAAAATGACGGCAGTATCAGGGCTGGAGCACAGCTGAAAATTTCCGATCTCTCATTACTCCCTCTTTTTGAGAGTGTGGCAAGCTTATTACGGAGTGACTTCTGTTCGTCGGGGCTCTCGACCCAGTCCCAGCAAAAAGTGGTACAAAAGCCATGTCAAAACAAAACACACAATGATGAAACCAAAGACTCACAAAAAAATGTTGGATCAATTGGCTTTGCTAGTGCTTCTTTAGTCCCATAATCTTGTTGAAAATGGTCACAAAGATTTTCCATTAGAAATATTTTTTCGAAATACTAACATTCATCAACACATTTTACTAAATGACGCATCAAAGAAATAGCACCTAGTAGCGAAACATTTTTTTCCTACTTGCATCTTTTTCTGAACATTTCAGTTTGAAAGCAAAGAATCATCACTCTTCCATACAAGCTTCTGCAAACATTTGCATCTAATCAGAGAGCATTCTGGGAGCATTTTACTTAGCCTCATATTGTTAAACTTTTAAAACGTCTCAATACTACTTTTTTTTTTATAAGAACCACTGTCAGTAGTGCAGTGTGACCTTAAAACGTTTACAGCGCTCACTCTAATAATGAAGGCTTTTCATTAATGAACCATAAATAAAAGTTGGAACAGCATTAACAGATGGACACACATATCACCTCAACTGCAGACAGTTCCCTTCTCTGTAAACTGCCAGCCAAAGGGTTTGTGCTGTAGGGGGTTGGGCCTATTTGTCCCAAGGACAAAATAAACATGAAAACTTGTTGCCCTTGACCCCAAACAATATGTCCCGGGCGTTGGGTGATAGGAATTCCATCTCCCTGCATCCCCCCCCTTTTAATTCTATGCCCCCAGGCCACTGACATTCTGTGAGAAAGTAGCCTCTTTCTAGCCTTGTTACCCCCACTTTTGGCCTGTTTGTGAGTATATGTCAGGGTGTTTTCACTGTCTCACTGGGATCCTGCTAGCCATGGCCCAGTGATCATAGTGAAAACCCGATGTTTTCAGTATGTTTGTTATGTGTCACTGGGACCCTGCTAGCCAGGACCCCAGTGCTCATAAGTTTGTGGCCTATATGTACGTGTTCCCTGTGTGATGCCCAACTCTCTCACTGAGGCTCTGCTAACCAGAACCTCAGTGGGCTATGCTCTCTCTTTACAAATTGTCACTAACAGGCTAGTGACCAATTTCACCAATTCACATTAGCATACTGGAACACCCTTATTATTCCCTAGTATATGGTACTGAGGTACCCAGGGTATTGGGGTTCCAGGAAATCCCTATGGGCTGCAGCATTTCTTTTGCCACCCATAGGGAGCTCTGACAATTCTTACACAGGCCTGCCACTGCAGCCTGAGTGAAATAACGTCCACGTTATTTCACAGCCATTTACCACTGCACTTAAGTAACTTATAAGTCACCTATATGTCTAACCTTTACCTGGTAAAGGTTGGGTTCTAAGTTACTTAGTGTGTGGGCACCCCGGCACTAGCCAAGGTGCCCCCACATTGTTCAGGGCAAATTCCCTGGACTTTGTGAGTGCGGGGACACCATTACACGCGTGCACTATACATAGTTAACTACCTATGTATAGCGTCACAACGGTAACTCCGAACATGGCCATGTAACATGTCTAAGATCATGGAATTGTCATCCCAAAGCCATTCTGGCATTGGGGAGACAATCCCATGATCCCCAGAGTCTCAAGCACAGACCCGGGTACTGCCAAACTACCTTTCCCGTGGTTTCACTGCAGCTGCTGCCAACCCCTCAGACAGGTTTCTGCCCTCCTGGAGTCCAGCCAGGCTTGGTCCAGGAAGGCAGAACAAAGGACTTCCCCAGAGAGAGGGTGTTACACCCTCTCCCTTGGGAAAAAGGTGTCAGGGCTGGGGAGGAGTAGCCTCCCCCAGCCTCTGGAAATGCTTTGATGGGCACAGATGGTGCCCATCTCTGCATAAGCCAGTCTACACCGGTTCAGGGATCCCCCAGCCCTGCTCTGGCGTGAAACTGGACAAAGGAAAGGGGAGTGACCACTCCCCTGACCTGCACCTCCCCTGGGAGGTGCCCAGAGCTCCTCCAGTGTGCTCCAGACCTCTGCCATCTTGGAAACAGAGGTGCTGCTGGCACATTGGACTGCTCTGAGTGGCCAGGGCCAGCAGGTGACGTCGGAGACTCCTTCTGATAGGCTCTTACCTGTGTTGCTAGCCTATCCTCCTTCCTAAGTAGCCAAACCTCCTTTTCTGGCTATTTAGGGTCTCTGCTTTGGGGAATTCTTTAGATAACGAATGCAAGAGCTCATCAGAGTTCCTCTGCATCTCTCTCTTCACCTTCTGCCAAGGAATCGACCGCTGAATGCTCTGGACGCCTGCAAAACCGCAACAAAGTAGCAAAGACTACTGCAACCTTGTATCGCTGATCCAGCCGCCTTCTCGACTGCTTTCCTGGTGGTGTATGCTGTGGGGGTAGTCTGCCTCCTCCCTGCACTAGAAGCTCAGAAGAAATCTCCCGTGGGTCGACGGAATCTTCCCCCTGCAACCGCAGGTACCAAAAGACTGCATCACCGGTCCTCTGGGTCCCCTCAGCACGACGAGCGTGGTCCCTGGAACTCAGAAACTCTGTCCAAGTGACTCCCACAGTCCAGTGACTCTTCAGTCCAAGTTTGGTGGAACTAAGTCCTTGCCTCACAACGCTAGACTGCATTGCTGGGTACTGCGTGATTTGCAGCTGCTCCGGCTCCTGTGCACTCTTCCAGGATTTCCTTTGTGCACAGCCAAGCCTGGGTCCCCGACACTCTAACCTGCAGTGCACGACCTCCTGAGTTGTCCTCCGGTGTTGTGGGACCTTCTTTTGTGACTTCGGGTGAGCTCCAGTTCACTCTTCTTCGTAGTGCCTGTTCCGGCACTTCTGCGGGTGCTGCCTGCTTCTGTGAGGGCTCCTTATCTTGCTGGGCACCCCCTCTGTCTCCTCACGCAATTGGCGACATCCTGGTCTCTCCTGGGCCACAGCAGCATCCAAAAACCCTAACCGCGACCCTTGCAGCTAGAAAGGCTTGTTTGCAGTCTTTTTGCGTGGGAACACCTCTGCAAGCTTCTTCACGACGTGGGACATCCATCCTCCAAAGGGGAAGTTCCTAGTCCTCTTCGTTCTTGCAGAATCCACAGCCTCTACCATCTGGTGGCAGCTTCTTTGCACCCTTAGCTGGCATTTCCTGGGCATCTGCCCACTCACGACTTTAGTGTGACTCTTGGACTTGGTCCCCTTGTTCCACAGGTACTCTCGTCTGGAAATCCATCGTTGTTGCATTGCTGGTATTGGTCTTCCTTGCAGAATTCCCCTATCACGACTTCTGTGCTCTCTGGGGAACTTAGGTGCACTTTACACCTACTTTTCAGGGTCTTGGGGTGGGCTATTTTTCTACCCTCACTGTTTTCTTACAGTCCCAGCGACCCTCTACAAGCTCACATAGGTTTGGGGTCCATACGTTATTCGCATTCCACTTTTGGAGTATATGGTTTGTGTTGCCCCTATACCTATGTGCTCTCATTGCAATCTATTGTGACTGTACATTGCTTGCATTGCTTTCTATTGCTATTACTGCATATTTTTGGTATTGTGTACATATATCTTGTGCATATTTGCTATCCTCATACTGAGGATATGCACTGAGATACTTTTGGCATATTGTCATAAAAATAAAGTACCTTTATTTTTAGCATATCTGTGTATTGTGTTTTCTTATGATATTGTGCATATGACACCAGTGGTATAGTGGGAGCTTTGCATGTCTCCTAGTTCAGCCTAAGCTGCTCTGCTAAGCTACCTTTTCTATCAGCCTAAGCTGCTAGACACCTCTTCTACACTAATAAGGGATACCTGGACCTGGTGCATAGTGTAAGTACCCCTTGGTACCCACTACAAACCAGGCCAGCCTCCTACACATTCCACGAAAGAATCCTGAGGGTGGGAGCTTTTTATAGCAGTGGTTTTTAAACTTTTTAATGCAGAGCTCCCAAGAATTTTTCACAATTATTCTATTAAGTTGGCAACGTTTAAATATGTCTAGACTTATTTAAACATTGCAGTTAATTTCTGTTACCTTTTTGAAAATGTAATAAATGTGTTTTTCTGCTTAAAACAAACCACTGTTATCTGCATAATGCTTCTTTTGGCCAGAGCCTGGTGCCTCCTCTGGGATCACTTGATGCCCCCGAGGGGGGCCCAGCCCCCAGTTTAAAGACACATGTTTTATAGGCTAAGCCATAAGTGTCTAACTAGGAGCTGAAAATTGCAGAGGGAGGGAAAGGGGTCTGATATGTTCAGGAGGTTCGCGAAATAAACTTTGGAGCTGATTTTGCACAGTGTATTTTAAAACAAAACAGAGAAATATTTCCCATCAAACAAACCCCCCAACCCTGTCACCCTGCCTAGCAGGAATAAAACCACCCCCTAACTGAGCAGAGCACCTGTTGCCCCATCATAACATAGTCAACATCTGGGGATGTGGCCACGTGAGACCATGTCCGCCTACTATCCAAACAAGTAAAGAAAGAGGTTTTACCAAAGATAATCAAGTCACCATTGAACTTGTGGAGTTGTGGTGGGGTGGGGTGGAAATGAGCAGCAGAGACTTCCTGTACAGCTGCTATCACTGTTCCATGTTGGACAGCAGTATGTCTCGAACGGCAAGTGCAAGTTCGGCTTGTGTAATCACTAGTTGTCCCGGTGGTGAGGAGACATTTGTGTCCTGACGGTGGCCTCGATCCGGTTCAGTCTCCGTACTATCACGACCATTCTGTTTGCTTTCCCAACAGGCTCAAGGACTGTGTCTTCCAGCCTTCTTCCAGCGCTTCAACCAGCCCCATGTTTTGTCAGGTGAAGAGAAGAACCATGTTTTCCCCTCGGCTTGCACTCTGAGTTTGCGTCTGAGATAATCCCTGCCGGCTGCCTGGGGCTGTTATATGAGCTCCTAGCAGCTTGTCAGTTTCCCCCACCCAGAGCCACCCAACGCCCTTACCATCTCCACAAGGAGCACAGAATCAAGCCACTTAGCCACCACAGGTCTGTTTGACTGTGGGACTGAACTCTGAGCCTCCAATGCCATGGCCTACCTCTTCATGGGCCGTTCTGTAGTGGAAAGTTGCATCTTTTTAGGTTAACCCAGGAGTCTGCTTACCCGGCGTTGCATCTTTTTAGGTTCTTCCAGGAGTCTGCTTACCCGGCGTTTGCACATCACAATGCTAGGACGTGGGGTCCCAGGACTCGATGCAGGAGCTGCTCACCTAGGTGGCTGCTGTGCTTTAGGCAGGGGTGTAGCCACAGGAACCACTGAGGCCCGACCCCCCTGCCCCCCAAACACCAAGCTTCACGCAAGGGGGGTGGTGGTGAGCAATCAGGTTCGAGTGTTTTAACCACCAAATGGCTAACAGGGCCACCCTTGCAGCAATGGTCGGGGGGGCTTCCACTATTATTGCAGGGGAAGAAGGGTCCTGCATCCATCCACAGTACAGGCTCAGCTATCAGGGCACTGAGGTGCAGGAACTCCGGCAACCACACAGGCCGCCTCGGCCCGAGTCATGCAGGGTTCCTGTTTACCTGCTGGTAGGGCTGCACCTCCTCCAACACAAGTGCTACCTGGAAGGAGGCCCAGAGAGTCGGTTGTCTCCATGGGGGCAATCCCTGTTTGGCCTCCTACACCACCTATTCGGTGGCCGCCCGGCACCACTGCTAGGCCGCCCAAAAGCTCTCTCTTTCAGGCCCTTTTAGGCCATTTTGTTTCTCGACACCGCTCGGGTGTGCACAGCGGGCAGACAGTGGCCTAAAAGGGCTTCATTGGTGCCACAGGAACAGAAATAACTCTCTCCCGTCTGCTGTCCATCGTGGGGCCGGATTTATGCTGGGTGATGGGGGATTATTACCGGCGGCCACTGTACGCTGTTCTACAGTGCAACAATCTTCCCTAGTAGCCGGCCACGACCCTCGTCTTTGTTGATTCTTAGACATAGTGATTGAACGAGAAATCCATCTTAAGTGCAGGAGCTGGACACTTGTCAATACGAGTTCCCCAGGTGCATGATGGTTTCACTGAAAATAGGGATGTTTGGTATCAAACATCTCGTATTAATAAACCCTCACTGATGCCAGTGATGGATTTATTAATACATGCACCCAGAGAGCACCTTAGAGGTGCCCCCCCTGAAAACCTACCAATTAACATTGTGGGGACTGACTAGTTTTAGCTAGCCTGCCACCAACAGAAAAGATTCTGGTCGCTAGGGTGAAAGCCTTTGCTCTTGGGCGATCAGAGACAAAACCTGTTCTGGACGAAGTGTTTACACAGCCCACCCAACGGGATGACCTGCAAATCTGCATTCCAAGGCAGGAGGGGGTGGTTCAAAGAAGCCCACCACCCTTGGTATGCAGATCTGGCTTCACTCAAAGGAGAGATTCTGAACTCCCTGATAAAGGGCCCATTTGGAACCAGGACAGGGGGAAATGTAGTATTCAGAGAGGTGAGTCCAACCCTCAGGTCAGTGCCACGCCCAATGTGAACTGCCCGATATGGACCCCACATTTAGAAATCTGACATCTTGGTTTTGGCAGATGTAGGAACTCTGGGACAGGATTATGTCCACTTACCACAGGAAGTGTCATATAGGGGCCGTAGTTACCCCAAGGGTAAGTAGCCCATTAGCTATTACCTTACACTCCCCTAAACACACCAAAATTCAGTATTTAGGGGAGCCCCTGGCACCAGGAAATCAGATTCCTGCAGACCTATGAAAGAGGACACTCACGAGCCGCAATAGCAAAGCCTGAGCTAGAAGCACCTGACTTGGTCCCAGCCCTGCTGGCCTGTCTACTGTTTCTGCCGATTTGCACCAAAGTTGACTCGTCCTGTAAGCTGTTGTGTCTCCAACATCCTGGGAGGCCTTCCTGCCTTCGACAAAGGCACAAGAACTCTTGTGGAGCAGAGGAGCTGCTTCCCTGCATCTTGCAGGAACCACAAGAGGACTCCGACTGCAAAACCCTGACACCTGAAAGCACCACTGCATCTGTGCTGGCTAGCCAGAGGTGAAGTGGGCAAATGGTGCCATTGCAGGCCCACAGCCCTCCTGAGACAAAGCTGCCTTGGACTTGTCCACTGTGGACACACCAATGCCGCCTGCAGCCTCTGTGCGCAGCCCAATCAACTGCAAGTGCTTCAGGTGGAGAAACTAGATGTCTCAGGACACCTATGCACCTGTTGCCCTGGGCCAGTAAAGAAGAGGACCGAAGGTGTCCCTCCACCCCAAAGCATCTCAAGACTTGAACTCCCCTGTTGGCTCACCTCGACTGGACTACCAGTCCAAAACTGAAGCCTCTTTTCAACCACATCGATGCCCATCGACTTACATTGGGCACCCAACGCCGTACTATGCCCCTGCACCCGCCACCACATTACTACCCGGTGTGACCTGTTGGTGTGGTCCTGGTACTTATCTTAAGTCTAAAAGTTTGCTCCCATAAGACAATGTACTACACCCGAATGCAGAGCTTGTTTTTCTCTCCGTAGGATAACATTGCAGCATCCAAAAATTGCACTGTCGAATTTTCAAAACTGTAAAGATTTTTCTTGCAAGAAGTACTTACCTAATCGTATTGATTCCGGTACCTAAATATATATAAAAGATATTTATTATTTTTGTAAATTGGTGCTAATCTCCTTCTTGCGTCGGGTATCTCATTAATTGACTGTGTGTGTATTTGCAGATGTCTAATCTGATAGGCCTAAGGCTGCACAACCACACTACCCCCCAAAAGAGCACCTTGGAATTGCTAGAGAAAGCTCCTGTCCACTAGTATGGGAACCTCTGGAATCTTTGCATGGTATATCTCATTTTGGTATATCATATAGACTCAACTTCCTACACACCCCCTCCCAGGAACTCTGCGACTCCGTGGTAGACTTCATCCATAACAAGATTTCCAACATCTACAAAAACTTCGAGACTCAACCTACCGCCACAGACATCCTGAGCCTATCCAGTCCCAAAGAGGCGAACCCCAACCATCTGCTAGCCACCTGGGACCCTCTCAACACTCAAAACACCAAAGCCATTATGAACTCTGTCCACTCAGGAGCACTAACTACCTCCTGCCCCCACCATATCTTCAACTTTGGGAGCAAGATGATCAGCAACAAACTCTCCACCATCCTCAATGCATCCAACGCCACAGCCACCTTACCCGATGAATGGAAATAGGATGAAGTCAAACCCCTCATCAAGAAACCATCCACCAGCCCCAGCAAACTGAAGAACGTCCATCCCATCTTCCTTCTCTCTTTCTCCAACAAAGACCTTGAGAAAGCCATCAACGCCAACTTACTGAACACCTAGAGAATAACCTTCTAGACATATACCAGTTTGGATTCCGCACCAACCACAGTACCGCAACCACCCTCATTGCTGCCACCAGTGACATCAGAGCCCTCCTTAACCGAGAAACTGCAGCCCTGATCCTTGACTTCTCACCAGCATTCAACACCCCACCACCCCCTTATCAAGAAACTCCACCACATCGAATCCAAGGAGACACTCTAAGATGGATCACCTCCTTTCTCGCCAGAAGAACCCAAAGAATATGCCTGCCTCCCTACAACTCCAAACACAAAAGCATCATCTGTGGGGTCCCTCAAGGCTCTTACCTCAGCCCCACCATGTTCAACACATACATGACCCCCCCCCCGCCCCACATCATCATAACCCATGGACTAACTAAACATCATATCCTACGCTGACGACATCCAGCTCATCCTCTCGCTAATCGAAGGGCCCTCCACCATGAGGGTCAACTTCCACAGGTGCATGATGAGCATTGCAGACTGGATGAAAAACAACTACCTGAAAGTCAACTCAGAAAAAACAGAAGTACTGATCTTCGGGAACGCCTCTCTGTTGAACGACTCCTGGTGGCCTTCTGTATCGGATCCCTCACCCACACCAACATACAATGCCCACAACATCATCCTGATCAGCAAGCTCACCGGGGAAAAAACAGATCAACCCAGTCTCCTCTGCATGCTTCTTCACTCTTTGTATGCTCATCAAGATCTTCAAATTGCTCCCGGTCAACATCAGACAGACCGTCACACAAGCCCTAGCCACCAGCCGTCTGGACTATGACAATGCACTCTATGCAGGAATCAACTTGCACCTCCTGAAGAGACTACAGACCATACAGAACTCTGTGGCCACTCATCCTCGACTTCCTCAAGTGGACCCACATCATTCCCCACCTCAGGAAGCTCCACTAGCTCCCCCCCCCTTCAGCAGAGATGCCACTTCAAGATACTGATCCACACATACAAAGCCCAGCACAACAAAGGACCAGCATGCATCAACTGTTGCATGAACTTCCACCAACCCTCCAGACAACTTTGCTCCGCCTCCGTCCACTTTGCTCACACCCCCACATCCGTTGAACCCGCAGTGGAGGATTTTCCCACTCTAACCTTGAGCCAAGTCCTGGAACAACCCCTCTTTTCACCTTGGGACTTCACCCTTGCTTCTTGATTTCTGGAAGGGACTCAAGACCTGGCTATTCGACTGAGCCCCTGAAGCAAGATCCTCAGCGCCTGAATTCTCTCACGGGTGATTAGCTGTGCTCTACAAGTCATGACTGAGAGATTGCTTGATTCTGAGGTGGTAGCAATGACTCGCTGTAGGGACAGAGGGAGCACAAAGTAAAGCCACTCCAGATGAGGAGCATGGACTCAATGGTCATTTAATCTCTGGCCACCCTATATTTACTGTCAATGGGGGTGTGGCATTTTATACCAACTACAACGAGGTACGGTAGATGCCCCAAAAATGTTATTACTAATGCTTTTCCGAGGCCAAACACAAATAGGTGAAATAATGCACAATATCTGAATCGACAAGACACGGCGGCAAAACTGCACGGGAGAGTAATAGTTTCATTTTGTGGCAGAAGATAGAAGAGAAGAATGAATTGCTCCCCCCTTCCCCTGTCTGTGTGCCCCCTCCTAATCTTTTGCCATTCTTGCCCCTGGGTGTAGTATTAATGCCCCACCTTCTTAGTGAATGCTCCTTTCCTTGCACCTTTTTCGGCTGTCTTTGAAATCAAATCTGTTTAATGGGGCGTTTCCCACCAGTTTTTTTGGCTTCTCTCAAGCATACAATTTTTCTTCTTCATCATGCCCGTTATTATCTTTGATGTGTCTTATTCTCTTTAAGAAACCGGTGCAAAATAACCTTTTTCTTAGTACTTTTTCCCTCAGTGTGCGTCGTTACCCACTTTGTGGAAACTTTTGTGATCTGTTTTGATATACTGCAGAGCTCTGGCCCATTCCAACTCACCCTATCATAGTCTTGCTAACAAACGGTGTACAAACAGGAATGAAATAAAAATACAAAAACATTGTTTTCCTGCAGCGTAGGGAAACTGTGGATGGAGGCACGAATGGTGCATCAACAATTCCACCCAAACCCCCTCTCCCCGCCACTTTAACACGGTACAGGGAGTCCCAAGGGGAGGGTGAGGCGAAGGCCCAGGTTTAAAAACATCTACTCCGCTCTGTGCCTGTCCGCACATGGAATGAAAGCACCTGAGGCTTGGAATGTCCCCCACTCCACTACCCCGCCCCCATCCACGACATTTCTCTTCGCGGTGACATGGCCTCGCCGACCGTACACACACTGACAGGGCTTCAAGGGTGTCTGGCTCGGGAAGCACCCACACGACGAGCACCTTGAAGCTGCGGAGTGATGTAATACGGGAATGTTCTCGTCTCCTAACAAGAAGTATATCCGGGGAGGGGCAGGACGGCGCTCTGAAAAAATACTTTTATAACGTGAATTATTCTCGCAGGGAGGGGCAGGCTGAGGCTGCGGGGAGATGCTCTGATAAGAGGAATCACTACCAAGGAGGGCGGGTGCACTGGGGTTGTTCAGGGAGGGTCTTTTCACTGGGAGGAGGGCAGACGCGCCGTGAAAATGTGAATTACTTTCAGACAGAGGGACGGCTCGAGAGAGATGTTGTAATGCAAATTACCCTCATAGGGATAGGCCGCCCACGGCTGTAGAGATTTTTATAACCGCTGAAAAGAACCATGTGCTGTGCAAACGTTATTTTATATAATAATTACTCTCGGGTGAAGGGGCAGGCCGGGCAGTAGGCTAACACGCATTACTTACACATCGAGGGACACTGGAGGGCTAGGCTGTGGAGAGGTGTTCAGGGAAGAGGCGGCAGAGGGTGTGGACAGATGCAATTGTATGGAAAGTTCCACCGATATAAATTTACTAATACGTGGTGGGACAAAATGGAGTAGTGCAGCAGAGCTTAAAGTGGAGCGGGTCTCAGACCCGGCAATTATTAAAAAATGTTTTTTAAAATTATCCTCAACGGGCCCTGCGTTCATGTCCTTATCTTTGCCGCAAAAGCATTTATCAATTTGTCAACATTCATTATATTAAAAAAAAAAAAAACTTCCGGTACTTCATGTCAGCGATGCAATACCAATTTATAATTCGCATTTTTCACTTTGTCGTTCGTTCTTTAAAATTATTTGCTTTTTTCCCCCGATGCGGTGCTTCTGTAGTTTCTTCTTCATGCAACATTTGACTCTTGCATTACACATACTTTGAACTGTTCGTTTCTAGGTGTCTGTGTGAGCGCACGTTGTGAGGGGGTGTTCATGACAGGTTACAACTGAAGCTCTGGAGCCGAATTTGAAGATAGTAAGGATTTGCTAAGACTATATAAGCATCCAATCCTTTGCTTCTCCGCAGAGAACACTGAAAAATAGTCACGTGTTTGTCAACTGTGATTACCAATCGGGGCCAGAATAGGAACCCAAGGCAGCCCTAGCAAATTTTGTCAGACCAGTCCTCATAGGGTGCATAGTAAGCAAGCCTGACCATTACAGTGGGGCTTCTGGGGTTCTTCCCCCAAGTAAATTTGGGAAAAAAATGGCACAAATGTGCATTCTACAATACATTTTTCGTTGAGCCTAAACAGCGCTTGCACTGTCGTTTAGCAACCTGTTGTAGATGGTTTTTAGGTTGAGTCTAGACAGCGCTTGCGCTGTTACTTAGAGACCTGTTGTAGATGGTTTGTGAGGTTCAGCTCCACCAACTCTTGTAATTTGTGCATGCCAGGGTCTTTTAAAAATCCTTGCTTGCTACTGGGTAATTTTACTCTTTGTCCCACCTTTTTTCTTTTTGGTCTCCTCCCAGAGGATCGGACCAACTACTATCTAAATACACTGCTCACCATTTTAAGCTGTGTTCAGGTTCTACTTTGATCTTTCATCTTAACTGAAGAGGACAGCTGTCTTTGAACTCTGCCGTAAACAAGTCACATTTGTTATGTTACTGCTGCTTATCAGCACAGCACCTGCTTCATAGCTGCTGCGCTTCAGGTTTCACAATGGCAGGCGTGCGCCTACGTTTTAGTTACAAGAGCGCCACATTTCATGTTTTAGGGCAGCACCCCAATTTCTTGTTTTCAAAATAGCTATCGTAGAGCTTGCGGGTCGGATTCCTAGCCCACGCCCATCCTTACTGCACCTCCTGCTCTGTTTGTTCCATGCCCTCCCGGACTCTCTCCCGCCCAGCGTTCATGTCTTCCCAGCCCCATTATGAACCCTGAGCATACCAACCTCGGACAATCTCCCAATCTCCTCCTGCCATACATGAGAACTGTCACTCCCCAACAGGGCAGACCCGAGGAGAAGGGAGCAGAGATGCCAAAGAGCAGCAGGAGATAAACTCCAGCGCTATCCGGCACAGGATGCTCTCTTTGCAGACTAGTGTTGTTTCCTTCAAGTTTTAAGTGAAGACAACATTCCCTTGTTGCACAATAAAGCTTTGAAACAAAGGTGATTGCGTTGCAACATATGAAGTACACCAGTTGTCCTGCGCCGGGTGCGTGTTGCTGGTCCTGGGTCGCGCTAAGGTAGAACGTAAGTTTGCGTGTGAACAAGTTATGAGGGCGCGCTTGGAATCGAGAGGACAGCGTGCCACAGAAATGCTCTGGGTCCTTCACATGGAGAGTTTTAAATGATGCTTAAAGCTATGTCTGTATTATTGATCTAGTCGGGTAAATACAGCAAAATTCCATACCATGTTTTACAAGGGCACAGAGATCAACATAAATTAACACTGCGACTGTGCAGGTGTCCATGTTGAATAATCAGTCTAGGATGCGGCGATGACGCTAGTATTATACTTCACCTGAATACATTAGTTGTATCAGATTTTGCTGCTGTTTGGTTCTCTAGCTGGCATCACTTTTGTTATCTGTATTGCAATATCTTCTTTAAAAGTAGAATTTATAAATGAATGAACAGGAACTGCGCAAGAGCAAATACTGGAGAGAGCTATAGCCGGCACCACTGTTAAAATATTTTTCTCCGGTAAATAATCTGCAATATCCATGTATTTCTTAATGAGTGTACATGAAGAATCCTCAGAACGCGGCCTTTAGAACAAGGATTTCCATCCAACTGCCCTCAATGCAAACATAACATACTGATTACATATAAAGTATTCTGGTAAGGAATGTCACACGAAGAACATTCCTTCCTACAGTCCGCTATACCTTGGGTCTTTTTGTTTCTTATATGCACAGTATAAAATACGTGGCTTCTAAGCCCACAAAGAGGAACATCAAACGTCAGCATAAACAGTTTATTACTATCACTATTAAATCACAAGCATAAAATCAGCAATATTTCATAAAAAGAAAATAATCCAAAGAAAATGATAAAATCACTGAAAATATACATGTGATGTATAACCACACACAACAGTCTTTTTCAACACACTGCAACAGCAGGAACTTAAAAGGCAATTAGGCAAAATAAAATATTTAGCAGCAGGCCTAGCAACAGAAACATGGACTCAGTGGCTACCGTTTATTAGTAACATAAAAAGACTGAACAAAATAGACATATCTAGAAGCGTGGAAAAGGACGAAATGTTAGGTTTGGACTTTTGTTCAAATATTATATTTAAGGCCAATACCCGCTCGTCAACCTCTCTTATGCCATCAGAAATCCTTCAACCGATTTCTTTGTAAGATAACCAGGCCAGGCCAAAGGTTTATACATATTTCGGGATATTTAACTAGATCAATAGACAGTGGGTTACCAAAGATGCCACAGACCCTAATGCAAGCAAGGAAATTGGGCCCCCAATGCCCTGATTGACAGTAAAAAAAAAAGGTAAAATTTAATTATTTAAACGATGTGATGTGGACCCCGCACAGCCATGGGCACTTGTGCCATAACACCTGCTGCACTGTTGAAAGCTATGCTCTGTGACCGCTGCCTGTCCTCTCTCTGGGCTGGAACTATGCAAGAAGGCTATGACTTGAAGCTTGAGGTGGTTGCTGCAGAAGTGTCCAGCCAGCAACTTCACAAGTAGGTAGTGTTAAACAGGTCAGGATAGCTGAGCTGCACCCGTCCACATCTGGGGATTGCAGCGCTTGACAGAGGCCTGTTTTGCTTTCAGTTACATTGCCCAAGCTCCCAACACTCACTTCGTCCTAGAAGAGCAAAGAGAAAGGTACTTGGCAAGCACTAGTGAAAAAAAACAAATCTGAACTCGCTAAGTGGACTTGCAGGTACCTTGGAGCTCTGGGTCCTGGTGCCACTGCACTGGCTGCACCACTGATAGCTGCACCCTTGGCTTGAGATTAAAGTTCAAAGACACAAGCCACACGGCTATGAAATATGACTTGGAAGGTTAAAATGCTGGAATGGCTTGCTACGTTTTGTGCAGATAATTACCCGGACATTTCTTGGTTTAGGAATGAATCTTGTTCCCAAAACAAAACAAAACAAAACAAAACAAAACCGAGACAGGAAACACAAACCCCCCAGAAGCGAACTGAATGTTATCTAGCCGCTGTACTGGCGGTCTACAGGCCTTATTGTCGAACCTCTGTAAGGATCACTGGAAATAACAGGCCCCTGCTATGACTTGTTCATGCTGAGATCAGTTGCCTCCTCCTCCTCTAAAAAGAACAGCGTGGCAGCATGGTTTTACCAAAGGGTCCCCCATCAGGGTATAAATAACTACAACCATGTTTGCTGCTGCTTCTTGCATCAGGTATACTCAGTAACAACTCCTTTGATCGCTTCTGTAATTCACCACGCCACATAATTTCACTACCCAAATATACTCCACACAATTCCACTGCACACAATTCTACAATTAAGAAATCCAGTACAACCCACATAATCCCACTCCATACCATATACATCCACTACACTCCAAACCAAAACACTTAGGTAAAAGACACTGGCCCTCAAATGACATTAGCGGCAATGCCATCCCGCTATCAGGCCACCTGTGCGGCCTGAAGCTCGCCGGCCCTATTATGGCTTCCCCACCGCCCCAGCGGGGAAGAGGGCCTTAACATTGCAGCCGGCTTTTAATGGAGCCGGCGGCAATGTGGCGGTGCAGTGGGTGCAGCAGCACCCGTCACACAATCCACTGCCCGAAATTCAGGCAGTGGAATGCGCAATGGGGCTGTGAATTGGGGCCCCTGCACTGCCCATGCCAAGTGCATGGGCCCCCCATACAGCCAGCTTTTCCATGGTGGTGTTTACCACCATAGACAGGCTGGCGGATGGGGACTCGTAATCCCTGTGCTGCCCTGGCGGATTACAACCGCCGGGACCACCAGGCTGCACGGCTGCCACGGTCATAATGTCGCTGTCGGACCGCCACTTTGGCGGTGGTACGGCCGCGACCCTGGCGGTCTAGTGATCGCCAGGGTCATAATGACCCCTATTGTCATTTACAACACCGATTGCTCTAACTCTCGCAAATGCGATACCTATTGCATTGCAAATGCTTTTTCATTATATATTCAGTTGTATTTGTTTTTAAAGCATAGTAAATGATGACCTTACAGAGCACCAGGATACAGCAATCTTTATTGGAGTTTTTCAAGGATTCCCTCACCATCTCCCACTAACAGGGTCTCTCATCGAAACATGACCCCTCTCTCACGTGTATTTCATTTGTTTTATACTTTTTTTTTTAACATTAGGATAATCAATGCTGCTCTTTGGTGGCAGTTCATAGCTCACTGTACTAGATTAGGATTGTAATTTATGAACTACACAGTAACAAAAGGGTCTCTGTGACAAAAGCAGTATCCCACTAAGCACTGCACATAAAATATTGTTCTGTGATCTGAATACTACACGTTCTTTGCAGCAGGCATTTTAACCCTATGTGCTACCTTAGATGAGTTCAAACTGCCCCTAGACAAAACTCTGATCTCTCTCCAGCAGGTACAATAGTCACCAGAGTTAACTTGGCACTTTTATCATTGCCTGAAAACTGCTGGATAACAAAGAACTCTGCAGTGCTTTTAAAACTACTGCACAGCCACCCAGTAACAAAAGTGGCCCCCAAACCTTCCAGCCTTCAAGGGAAATGACTGATGTCCGGTCCAGCCTTGTTAACAATTTATGCAAAAAAGGCATTCAGGAGGTACACAACTGCTGAAACTTTGAAAGTGCCAAAGAAAAAGAAATTGATACATTTACAGGTGAGGAGGGTATGTAAGTGGCGGTGAAGCATGTTACAGAAGGAATGACATGTAGAAGCAGCAGGAGGGCAGATTGGGAGGTCATTGATGAAGTGGAACGATGTGACATGGGAGATATGCAGACGGAGGATTTCAGAACCAATGAAGAAATGCCTCTAAGTGACCAACTGAGTTAGAGACTGCAAAGTAATGTGAAGGAGAGGACTGGAGTGATTGAAACACTGAGGACGACTATTAATTCTACAGACTTTAATAATGTTTCCTTTACTGTCTCATACTTCCAGAATACAATTAGTTGCAATTCAAATTATTCACAACAAAATCATTGTCACTCATTTATCTCGTACTGTTAAAAAAAAAAAAACACTGGCAAAGTCAATAGGTTTAGCTTTTTTAAGCCATAGGTTCATTGGTGTGTGATATGGCTGGTTGCAATAAAAAAAAAAAAAAAAACTTATAGAAACACCCACGTACTGGTTGGGTGACATGGTTCGTGGAGCCCAGGATTCCAGTTTGGAACCACATGCTTAGATACATAGGTCATACCTCCAGAAAGGATTCACTGTTATGAGTTGATAGCCACTCTGCTTTTAGAGACTCTCACCCCACCATTTTCATACAACGTATAGCACTGCTATGCAGCGATACTCACCTCAATCACTTTTTCCAGGAGAACGGGCAGCTACATGCCATGCCACCAGACGTCCAGACTGCAAAAAAATCGAGAAAGGAGGAAGGTGATGCTATGAATACTGAATGAAACCAAAAACTCTTCAGAGAAGGAAGGTGAACCACAGGCACATATCACAAATATCTGCAACTTAGCATAGTGTCAGATAACGCATTGTAACCACAGACAGAGCACCACAGTTGGCATACAAAAGGCACTGTGTGTCCACTCCCAGACATAGACGAATGGCAAAACATTTCAAACAACTGCAGCACGTCACAAGGAGAGTACCAAGGACACAGGCAGTGCCCCACAAGCGAACTTGGTGGGCACCAGGGGCACAGAGGGAGAGCACCACAGACCGCATAACCCATACCATAGACTATAGCCATGCACCTTAGGCTGTGCACCTTGATCCCAGACAGGCACACACAGAGGGCATTATTGTCACACAGACAGCATCAAAGGCCGTGCACATTGGGCAAAGGAAGAACATAAAAGAGAGGGCACAAAGCATATGCAGCAGGTTGTAAGGACTTGTGGTGCTTGGGCTCCACCAGTAAATTTATGATAAGGGCACAGGAATTAGGCCAGGACCCTTCAATCTGTTTATAAGGTGAACATGTGTGAGACTCATGTATTGACAGATGCCTTCTCTCAGAAAGACAATGGGTGAGCGATCAGCATTTGCCAAGGAGTCTGACATAGGGTGTCAGACAGTGCTTAAACTGAGCCGGTGGTTTCCGGTTCTCAGCACTGGCACTTAATTGTCAACACAAGCACTTATGACAGTCTGCCACATGGTGGCGCTGTTTGTCTAATTTAGTGATGAGCACAACAACAGTTGTGTACTAATTCAACCTGCATTTAAAATGACTAATAACTGTCCCACAAGTAAAGTCATCCTGCAGGACACGCTTGTCAGATCACATTCCCTTGCGACTGCTCATGTGAACTGGGCCTCAACAATAATTTGGTGAACCTGGCTCCTATGGCACAAAGGCCACCAATCCTACACTATGGGCTCTAGGCACAGGACTTCAGGACACAACAGACACAGAGGGAGAGCACCACGTTCACAAACAGAGTACCACACACAGCAGGCCACAGGAAAGGAGAAATCACCACAGACAGCAGACTATGGACACGGGGAGAGCACCACAGTCATGGAGCAGACAGCGATGGAAAACTTAAAATTACTGAACAAAAGATAGATTGTAAGTGATAAAATATCATACATTGCTCCAATATATTGTGCCCTCTCCTGCAAACCACTTCAGTTTAAAACTCTAAATCAGAACAGGTGAACCACCACTCGAAGGTAAGACTAATATATGATCCATAACCGTTTCCAGGGCACAGCTGACACCACTTCTCAGAGAGTATACAAGTGATCTAGGACCAGCAATGTCACATAAAACGCTAAACTGCTAATTGCTAAAGATTGCTAAAAACAAATTAAAATAAAAAACAAATTAAAATGTGGCGAAGAGTGCTGCTGGGAAGCAGGGCGTCTGCGGAAGGCTATCAAGGTTCATCACCACTCCTCGCAAATGGTGTACTATTCTCTCTGGCCTCCTGAAATTCTGTTGTTCAAGATGGTCATGGATAAGCAGCCTCTATTCACCACCAGCCAATGCCAGCCGGGTGGTGTTGCCACACTAACCTTCCAGCTCAGCTGAAGAGTGCTGCAGGCAATTTCCATTGTAAGTGGGGTCTTGATTTGCAGTACTGTTGATTGATGTCAAACAGGAGATAAGTAAATATCAGTAGTTGGGCAGTTATTTCTTTACAGTTCCAGCATGGCTACACCTTTTCTATACAACGCAGTGCTGCAAAAAAAAAAAAAAAAAAAAAGGAATATGGACTTTCATATGTCCAACATGGCCAGCATTTGTCATGCTACACTGTACAGTTGGAAGGGAAGACGTCTTAATGTTAGACTATTAAAACTGACCCAGTAAATGCTGTGGGTAGGTTAAAACTTTGTTCTGGTCGAGTTGTATAGGTTGGTGTTGGGGTTGTAATGGCCTGCTCCAAGGTGACAGTGGGGGCTTGTAGGCTAAATGGAAATATGCCGAAATGCAGAGCACTATTGTCCTGCATACCTTATATGTGGTGCAACCTGTGTGGTTTGGTTGCATTGTCATTGTGTCTTCCGTCATGTTGGTCTATCTCTGTGCTGGAGTGAAGGGGCACTTGGAAAGGCCCGATGAGGACAACTAGGACAGAACCCAGGAGGGTGAATATAGTGGGAAAGCAAGGAACTTGGTTGCTCAAGGACAGGCTACTCGGTAGCATGGTAGGGGCAAATAGGTGGTAAAGAGGCAGATATTCCAGAACCCTTCCCCACCTAAAGTCTGTACCTCAGTGACACCACGGACAAACCAAAAAACCCACTGGTGGCCCATCTTAAGGCCGTTGCATAACCAGTAGTTGAGAAGTCGGGATGAAGTAAGTGGATGGTATTCCTATGATGCTCAGAGGAGCTCATCTTGTAATCTTTCAAGGGCCAGACAACAGCTTAGCAAGGCAAGCAAAGTTCCCCCTCTCAGTCACCAGAGATTATCTGCTGCCTTGGGATTTTAAGTACTGGGACTGAACTTTAATGGACTTTCTCCTGGACAATGATACGTGGCGGAAGTGATGAGCTAATAGAAACTAAAATATATTTCTATGTTTTATCCAGTTGTTTTGTATCCCCTATTTGCTCTCATTTTTATTGCATGGATGGATGTGTCTGGTTAGCTAAATACCGTTTTACTGATTTTTAAAGTCACCTTTTAGTTGATGTAATTTGAGAAAGGGTGGCCGTTACAATAAGAAAAAATAAAATTTGCAAGACGTCTAGAGGTGTGAAGTTGTAAATAGAAGCTAAGGCTATTTCCTACATAGAGAGAGTAGGAGGGAATCTTTGTTTCATATAATACACCCTCCCCAACAACACAAATCCACCCCCTCTGCTCAGCCTGTCACAATTCCATTCTTTAGTGCTTTTTCTGTGGGCATATGCCTTTATCAAACCCTTGCAGAAATCTTCCCCATCAACTCTATTGGGCCCAGGTCACAACTATTCTTCAAGACCAAGGGTCACAATGGTTCTTTTCTGCCAACAAATGATTTGTGTATACCGAATGGATAGGGCGTTTGTGCCCACACTATGGCAAAAAGCTATCACTCAGTGGTTGAAATGCCCTACTCTCTGAAGCAAGGGTGGGCTGGTTTCCCCCTACATTTGAGCTATACTGCAGAGATACTGTGGTGGGGTGCCCCAAAATAAGACAAGAAGCCGATTTCCTCTGGAGCCAGATGAAGAGTTTATTCTTCATAAATAAGGGACCCACACTGGGAGCTGCTCTCAGATCCTGAAGTAACGGCCGACTGAATAAAGAGCTGCCCGTACTCCAGAACACTGAGCAACAACCAATGGATAAAGGTTCCATTAGAGGAGCGTGCATGGAACACATACAGGTAATTAACCAGTACAGTTTAAGTCATAACACAAATACAATAATACAATAAAGAATACTATAAAGGTATAAAGTACATACTATAACACCTCCCTCCTTTATAATGACAAACAAAGCAATAAAGCTCTAAACTAAAATAAAGTCTCGAAATTTAGAAGGTAACTTAACCTGTCTCGAACTTCGAGTTGTAACACATCTAGAAGTCTGACTCATCAATGTGTCTATCGCCACCCAGATTTGAATCAGACTGATGATTAGAAACAAAAACCAGATCCTCAGAGTCAGACAGGTGATTGGAATCAAAATCCGAACACCTCAAAGACCCAACACAGGCAGAACTCTTTAGATCAGTTGATAACATTGAATCCTCTTTATGCCTTAAATGAGACATGTTCCTGAAAATTTCGAGCTGCTCTAGGTTAATTGGAATCACACTACTTCTGCTCCACCAACCACGTTCCTCTGGTAATACAGAAGCTTTAGTAACTTTAAGAACTTTAGATGGAAAACAACATTTTGATTCCCCTTTCCTAACCCTAAAAGGTTTCTTTAGTAAAACCCAATCATTGACTTTCAAATCAATTAGTTTAGTAGAAAACCTCTGATCAAAATTACACTTCCGCTTCAGTTGTTTATCAAGGACTCTACTCCACATGGTATTCTCAACAGTCAACTGAGAGGACTTGACAAAATCACTCAGAGCATGCAACATCCACCATGGCACCAGTTTGGTTCTGGGATTGCTTCCCCTAAGTAGTCTGAACGGAGAACAACCAATAGTTGAGTGAGGGGTGGATAGGTATGCCCAAATATTTTCTTGCAGAAATTCTGCAGTATCAACATTAGATGCCAAGGAAGTTTGGATATCTTCCTTAAGAATCCGATTGACCCATTCTACTAATCCATTAGCAGATGGACTGTGTAGCGCTACTCTAAGATGTTTGATGTCGTGTAGCGTTAAGAAATCCAGAAATTTTTTAGACAAAATATTTGAACCATTATCAGTAACAATTGTGCTAACAGACCCTTCTGATCTAAATAACTTACTCAAAATGTTGATTGCTACATCAGAGTCTGCATCAGAAGTGAAAGAATAATAGACCCATTTGGAAAAATAGTCTACCACCACCACCAGATATTTCATGCGTCTTGGTAACAAGTGAAACGGCCCAGAGAAATCCAATGCAACCTTATCCCAAGGTTTCTCAGGCAAAGGAACAGGATACAAAGGCTTAGAGACAGTCTTCCAATGCTTATCCGAAACAATGCATTCTGGACATCTGTTAACAAAAGAAGCTACTTTAATGAAGAAAATCTGTGGCTGTGTATAAACAGTGGTGCGCACTTCCAAATTGTTTGCTAGAAAATAAATTATGTGAAACAGTTATTCGAAGTCCAGAATCTCAGAGTTCTTGTATCAGGAGTGCCGGAGTGGTTCCACATCTAGCCACAAGGTGTGTGGACTGCGAGCTACTTGTTTGTCTAAATTAGGCCACCGTTAGGACATCTTAAGCTTCCTGGAAGTAGCTGAGATACCGAAATGACCATCATGGGCTAGTTTGATAATCTTATTTCTAATATTGGTAGGAGGAACAATAAGATCACCTCTTAAGCAAATACCATTCTCACATGTGAGTTCATTCGACACATGATAAAAGGCTCTAAGTTCCCCAGACAAACTTCTTTCAGCAGGCCATTTGGACTTCAAAAATTCTAGTACTTTGGACAAGATAGAATCAGTGGACATTGAAGTCACCCATTCTTGTTCAGAAATATGATTGTTAGACACAGCCAAAATGTCCAACAGAGCTACAACACACTCCTGTTCAGAGTTAACTTCTAATGAGGCATCATAGGGTAAAGGCAAGCGAGACAATCAACATAGAAGTTCATACCTCCATGCACGTTCTTCACCACTAGATAGTACTCTTGCAACTTGGATAGAATACGAACCAAACGGGCTGACGCTTTGCCCACACCATTTTAATTAACAAATAAACCAAAGGTTTATGATCAGTGAAAACCACACATTTGATGCCCCAGATATATGTCCTAAACTTCTGAACAGCCCATACGCAAGCTAAAGCTTCTCTTTCAATGGTACTATAGTGTTTCTCTGCCTCAGTTAACATCCCGGACGCGAAAGCAACTGTGTTCTCGCAGCCGCTCACCCACTGGCCAAAAACAGCACCAATACCAACCAAGCTGGCATCCACCATGATAAACGGGGTGCCTGTGGGATTAAAGGGTTGTAACGCAGGAGCATTAATAACTAAATCTTTAACTCTGTCAAATACAGAGTTCAATTCATCTATCCACTCAAATTTGGTTCCTTTTTAGGGTCGAGCCTGCGTTGCATGCGCTCGCGCATGCGTATCGCGGGGAGACTCTTTTGTATTTAGGAAAGGGCTCGGAGCCCTGTCAACTTCACGTCAGTGTTTTTGATTGGTTCGTGGGCTTCCCTAATAAAATCTGCTTGCTTTCATTAGTCGATGGCTAGCCCTCCTCGAGCGCAGCGACCAAGTACAGAAAACATGCGAGGCTCGCTGTTTTCCATCTGGCTCGTGGACTTTTTTTCTCTAATTTACAAGCCCGATCTCGCTTGGCAGAAGTCGAGCGCTTTACGTACTTGATTTCACTTTTTCGGGTTATGTACATAAATGCACTTTTGCCCGATAGGTGAAAATTCGAAGTTAAGAGTTTACAACGCGATCAGCTCTAACATGAGCAAACGCGAGACCCGTCGCATTGTAAATGCTTGTTTAAGTAGTGATCTGAGAGGTTGCACCTCCATGGCATACCCCGGAACAAATCTAGCGTAATATTCGCAGAGTCCTAAGAAAGATTTTAAAGCATCTTTATCTGAGGGTGGACATGCCTTTCTAAGAGCATCCACATTGCTAAATTTAGGTCTGATACCCTCTCCAGAAATGACATGACCAAGGTATTCCACCTCATTGACCAACAATTTGCACTTAGTAGGCTTTATCGTCATACCCTTGTCTCTCAAAATACATAAAACCTTTTTTTAAAGTTGCACATGTTAATTTTCTGCCACTGTATGTATCAGAATGTCATCTTGGAAAGCTAAGACTTGTAGCAAGTCAGAAAATAAATCATCCATTAACTTTTGAAATACACTTGCCGCTGAGGCAAGGCCAAAAGGCAAGCGTAGATACTTGAATGCTCCAAACAGGGTTACGAAAGTGGTTACATCCTGAGAAGGTTCACTCAAGTGAATTTGGTGGTATGCAGAGTGAAGGTCTATGGTAGAAAAAAACTTTAGAGTTGCCTAGATTCGTAATCATTTCCTGAATGCGTGGAAAGGGATGGCAATCTACGACAATATTTTGACCTCAAGTCTACACATAGCCTTAATTTGCCATTCTGTTTCCTGGTAATTACAATGGGCGGTACCCATTCTGAGGAATCTGCAGGAGTGATTATCCCAAGATTGAAGTTTTTGCAATAAGGACTTCAAGTCTGCCCTTACACTCAGGGGTATAGGTCTTACTTTGTGTATAACAGGAGTTGCACCTTTCTTGAATTTAATGCAGTGCTCATATCCCTGAACCTTCCCAATTTGGTCTTTAAATACTTCTGGGAACAAATCAACCATGCTTTGTGTGGTACAGCTAGGTATACATACATTAGATACAGAATCTGAGGGAAATAAATGAGGTAAATCACCAAGAATTACTGGAACATCATGTCCAGGGCGAAGTATTATCCCCAAACGTGCCAGGTCTTTCCAAACTGCAATATTACGCCCATTGACAGCCACATACATTTTAGTGACAATAGTTCTGCCGAGACACTGGAGCTCTGATGAAAAATAACCCAAAAGGTTAATGTCTTGTTCCCCAAACGCCTTGGGAGCTACATCGGGAGATTGTAAAATGATAGAGTCCTGCCACAACTTAAAAAATGTGTGATCAGCTAAAATGGTGATGGGAGCCCCTGAATCAGCCAAAACGGAAATAGTTTGGGAACGAATCACCACATCACACACAGCCCCCTTTATAACTTTCTCTTTTTTGCTACACTGCTGACCCTCCGGAAAATCAACAGTCAATAACATTTTAGAAAATTGGTTGGAACATTGTGAGACCTCGTCATTAACATCAACACTGTTGATCTTAACTTTACTAAAAGCCCCTGTTAGAGGGTTGAGACTGACACACAGCTTGAATGTGCCCCAACTTCCGACAATTGTTACATCTTTTCCCAAGTGCCGGGCAGGAAGGGTCATTACCTACATGAGATTTTGAGCCACAACGGAAACATAGTCTAGATGATTTTACCACCCTCGCCTTGGACTGTTTGCTCAATTTATTATGAATGGCACAAACAGCTCCATCCTCACTAATAAGGTCAACGGTGCTGTTCTGATTAGCTAAAACTTTGGAAGTAATTATGGACCTTTCAATTCCTTTAGCTAAGGCCATGACTTCCTCCAAAGTTGGATTATGGCATGACAGAAGTCTGTCTTGTATCTTTTTGTGGAAGCAATAAAACACAAATTGATCACGAATGTATACATCAGTACTTGAACCAAATTCACATTTAGCGGCTAATACTCTTAAGTTAGCGATATACTTAACTGATTCATCACTCAATTGTTTGCGCATAGCAAAATTAAATCTTTCAAGTAAAACATCCAAGTCATCAGAATAGTGCTTAATCATACGCTCTTTCGCTTCAATATAACAGTTCCATATCACATCGCCTCCACCAGGGGATGGAATAACTGGTAAGTGATCAAAGATCCTTTGAGCCGCAATACCGAGATGATTAAACAGTAAAGCTTTCTTTCTAATAGGAGAATATTCCATGGCATCAATGGCTGCAAGATAGTTTTCGAAAATGCGGAGCCATTCAGCCCATTTGATGTCAGGCTTACCCACCTTCTGTAAAAAAGCTGGTGGCTGTACAATGTTTGGATTCGTTGCCGTAACAAATATATAGGAAACAGTACACATGTTTTTATATAATGAGAATGAGAAGTCAACAGAAAAACACAGTACAAGTAGGTTCCCAAGTGAAACAATGTGCACACAGCAAGTAATACTCTTCCAGAATGTCGTGTCTTTGAAAGAAATCCAAAGAAAGAAGCCCGTAGTATCAGCGTGAATTGAGCTCAAATCGAGCCCAGGCAGCCTTTCCCGTTTATTATTTTTTTCTTTCTTTTTCGGCTCGATAGGAGTGAGCAAGCGCGTCGGAGAAACGCGCAACCAAAGCAACACTTGGGTAATTAGGGTAACGCCTCAAGGACGACGCTATGAAAGCCCAGGAAGACCGTAACCAGGGCAACACCTGAGGCGCAACATCAGAGGAGCGCGAGAGATCCATAACCAGGGCAACACTCAAAGAATAACAGTGGCTAAGCGCATGGGGCCTGTCCTATGGCCATAATGAACAGTTTTAACAGGGAGAAGGATATAAGCTCCTCCTACTCACGTAATCCAAAGTAGAAGTAAGCTCCTCTCAAAAGATTTCTTCCGGGAAAACAAAATAGTGTTGAAAATGTAAGCGCAGGAGGAAGAAGCAGCGCACGAAGAAGCAACAGCTCGCCGATGGGTCCCCTCATGGCAGACGGCACCGTTGGCAACCCCACTCCTGGTACAAAATTGTGGTGGGGCGCCCCAAAATAAGACAAGAAGCCGATTTCCTCTAGAGCCAGACGAAGAGTTTATTCTTCATAAATAAGGGACCCACGCTCTGAGGTGCTCTCAGATCCTGAAGTAACGGCCGACTCAATAAAGAGCCGCCCGCACTCCAGAACACGGAGCAACAACCAATGGATAAAGGTTCCATTAGAGGAGCGCGCATGGAACACATACAGGTAATTAACCAGTACAGTTTAAGTCATAACACAAATACAATAAAGAATAATATGAAGGTAAAAAGTACATAATACAGATACCCACCTGTCTGAACAGCTGCAGCAGTGAGAACTAGAAAAGTACAGAATACTTGTTTAAACAAGGTGGAAGAAGCACCACAGTTCTCAATTCAAACACAACATTTTTTGTGTGTACATTCCTTAGGTAGTTCTGACAGGAGCTTGCGCCTATTATATGCTAATATCCAGGGAGTTAGATTATTTCTTTAGGGAGACCTGCTGCAGCAAGCCTTGCAGACTGATGCACTCACAACCCAAGAGCAGACTTCTCCCACAATGACTTGACACTTGTCACCCCTAAAAGAGATTGGGCTACCAACCTACCCAGATCATTATTCAACCGCTCCACACCAAGAGGGGCAAGTCACAAAAGCATTTATGAATATGGGAGTTAGTATTACAGCTGAACTCTTTTACATACTCGTTCATGCCTTCGGAAATCGGCCTCGAAAGATTCAATTCTCCGTTACTAAAAGTGTATAGAAGGTGTTGTCCTTTCTATTTTCAATAACGGTTTATGAATATATAAAAATATTTCATATTCATTTGGTCAAATTCCCCAAAGACAAGCAAGAGGATATACAAGAGTACTACATGAGTATTTTTTAAAGTAGTCTTGCAATCCTTTGTGATTCGGCCCCTGAGGTAAATGGAAATATTATCCAGGAATAACAGTCTTATGCTTTTTTGTTGGATGGGATATTCCGGTGGTGCATCACTATGACATCACACATCCTCACAGTGGTCCTGGAGTCCATCTCTGGCAGGTCAACTTATCGCTCTTGGAATAAGGCTACTTGCCAACAATCCCAAACAGTGTCACTGTAGATGAGTCAGCTGAAGATGCAAGTCTTCTGACTGGGGGACTAGAATAAGATGTTCTGGCTACTATCAATATCCTAAAACGAATATGGAATACTATCCCATTGTAATAATTGGTTGGGTAACCATGCCTAGAGCCATCAGTTTCTTAACACACACTAATTCACTCATTCACATAGGAGTTTATTACATCTCGTGGCCTCTTGTGCACACTGCACCTTTGAGTCACTCACTATATGTAGTGTTATCCCACACTGGATAACATAAAAATCTGTTGTGGGTCTGTCCCTGTTTTGCCTATAGTGGTCTTCCCTGCTGTATAGTGGAGCTTGGTTTCAAGACGCGGTCAATGTATAGCGCAGACACAATCACTGCATGTTTATCCCAGATTCTTTTTGCGGTAGATATTTGTTTTTAGGCAGCTCACAATGAAGAATGTTACAAGGCTTTCTAAACCAGCTGCTACTCTTGCGCCACTAGTACGAAGAGAACCCCCAGGGTCCTTGGGATTAGGGATGGCCCTCACTGGAGACTCTTGCGGGAGTGGGTAATTACAGTACAAAGAAAATCCTAGAGATTACTAGGGACCTGGGGTATCAGTAATATTTAAAGCACAGCGGTCCCTATGATAAGAGTATTATTGTGAGATAAGTAGTGATACATTGAAAAAAGTTTTAATAACATGTATAGAGACAGACAAAATATGCATGGAATTTCAAGGAAATAGAAAAGAAAATAGTGATTGATGCTCTAACAATCGTGATACTTTTATGTAAAGCATGGGTATACATGCATGACAAGTCAAAGTACAAATATGGCTTGCATGTCACAAATTAATAACATAAGGGTGGATTTATGTCAATGGCATTTCGATCCATTATAAGTGGAGTAGCATCATAGGACGTAACTCTGTTTAAGTCTGAAAGGTTACTAAGGGAATTAGGGTAACAAATAAATAACAGATCGTACATAAATTAAAAACATAAAAGTGAACAATAAAGCATGAAAAATAAATAATGTCTCTTGACACAGTGAAGACGAATACATGAGTGCAGCATTACTGTAACCTGATCTCACAAGAAGAGGCGTCCTCAACACCACATCTCAAACAAAGAAGGGCTTAAGCATCAACACCGTCCCACAAGCAATTGGCATCAATGGATATCGCGTTTCGCAGGAACCCTCAACAACACACTGCACAGGGACAGTGACCATCAAGGCAACATCTCACGTGAACAAGGGGCCTCAAAACCACATCCTACCAGTAGGGTCCCTAAAGACCAGGTCTCAGAAGAGAAGATGCCTTCAGTCCCTTATCTCACAAAAACATGTACACTCGGCACAAATTCTCACAAAAGGAGGGCTTGGAATTGCACATCCCACAAGAATAGAGTCTCTCAGCACCACATCTCACAAGGGAGCAGATGTGGCCTAATGGTCTGAGCTTTCGATTTTAGTGTAATGTACTCTGGTTCTATTGCAAAGCTCTCCAATGCCCCTGGGGCAGGTTAGTGCTCCTAAAAACTACAAAAGAGTAGGTGCCCTCACAATCCACCTCACAAAAGATGGAGGCCCTCAACCACAAACCACTCAAGATTTGGGGTAATCAAGCAAAATCAGGACAACCAGACTTTACAGTCATCTGAAACTCACAAATTCCCTTCCTTCAAAGAAACTTTATTTTCTCAGAGAATAATACAAAAATACAGTTCAACATGTTCTAAGTGTCAGTCACTGTTCTTACAATGACACCTGTCCAGGGGCAGGAAATGTGTTTATATAAGAAAGCTCCTAGAAAGACAGCTAAGAACTGTTCTTAATGTGACACCTGCTGGAGGGGCTGAGTGCTGCTCTAGTAACAAAGCCCACGGGGAGACAGCAAGTGACAAGTACTGTGTCACTCAACTGCAAGAAAACTTTGAACTAAATTTCTGTTGGTGCCAAAAAAGTAAAGCATGCGAGCCCAATCCTCCCTAAAAGAGTTTTGTTCTCTCTTCTATCCAATCATCTATCCATTCATCCTTCAATTCTCCTACTTATATCCTCTATTTCACCTTTAATTTCTAATATACATTCATTCTCTCGTTCATCATTCATTACATCCACCAGTCATTCCATCCATCATCTACGCATGCATACATCCATCCATACAACCATCCACCCTTATATCCACCCTTTGACTTATCCATCCTCCCACCCCTTACTCTGATTTCCCTTCACCGTCATTCTTTCACAAGTTCACTCACCTATCTATTCAATCATCATTTCACCTTTTCATCCATCTACCCCCCTAAACCATCCATCCTTCCTACCTTTCTTTCATACTCCCTTCCATTCAACAGTTCTTATTTTTTACTTTTTTGTTTTACCTCCCCGTCTTTCGTTCTTCCTTGCTTCAACTTACTCTTCTATTGGAGCTGACACTCTTCTATTGCGTTAATTATGAGCTTTAGTCTGTCGAGTAGAGGACAGAAGAGGAGGATGAAGAACATTACGCCTTCTGTATCTACTAAAGCAAGTGGTTCATGACAACCTTGGTGTCACCTGGCCGACAAGATTAGAGTGCTGCTATAGGAAGAGTGAAATTCTGATCATATAATGACATCCTTTTGGGGGCGGGGGGGGGCTAAGGAGTACAGTTTAGTTACCACATCCCCTGGCAGGGCAAAAAATTACTGCCCTACTGTCTCTGTCTGGGTGGCCTGATCCCAACTCTCAGTTTGTCGCCGGGTGGCTTGTCTCTCTTTGTCAACTAGTCTATGTGGAATGTTCCCCGTCAATCTATCTCAGGATGGATTGCTCATGTTTGTCTGTCCCCGGGTGGAGTGCAATTGTATGTTTGGGTTGATCTTGTCTGGTGGTCTGTCCCTGGTTGGACTCCACCTAACACTCTGCCAGACTGTCTGTTCCTGGTTTGTTTGCGTGTGCCCTTCAGTCTCTGTGTGGGCTGTGTTTCATTATGTCTGCCCATAGGCGGATTTCTCCTGACTGGTTGTGAGTGGATGACTCCCGTACGATCACTAGTTCGGCCCGCGAATTCGAATTACACCAGAGTAATTTCACGTTACTCTGTGACGTGAAATTACCGAAAATTATGCAATTACGCCTATTTGCATCATTTCCGGCAAAAATGCCTAGCAAAAAGCACAAGAACACAGTGCAAGCGGCTGCTGGTGTTACTGTCAGATTTTAACATTTAGCAGTATTTTCTAAGCGCAAATGCATCCTCTGGTTCATTTGGGACGCGAAGGTATATTTTGTACTAAGAAAATAGTGCTACTTGTAAGATTATACTCCTCGTGTAATTTTGCATTATCTCCTGTGAATTTCTTAATTACGCTATAGCAAATTACGCCCACCCCTATTCCTAGTTCAACAATTCCTGCATGTCACTGGATACAGTTTCCTGAAAATTTGTCACTGGCTAGACTGCACCCAACTGTCGGTAGAACTTCTGTCAGCCTTCAGTGGTCCCTTATGTTTGTCTTTCTCGTCAAGAGAAGACTATTCCAGTCAGTCTCTCAGAAGAGCGGTGCAGTCCGTCGTCTGTCTGGGTAGAGATCTACAGACTCTACAAGATTCTGACTGGACTGCTGTTCTTTTTGAGTCTGCACTTCCGTGGATAATATAGGTTTGTCACTCTATCCCTCAGTTAATTCTTCATGTTAGCCCCTCTGCGACTAAATTGGTCATGCCAGCCTGTCTACTGCTCTGGGCGGTTTGTCCCTGACAGGACTGCTATAATATTGGTCCATGCTAATGCTCCCCTCCCCTATGTCTTCCCCAGCTCCTCACCTCCTCCCTGGCTCCTCAACCTCCTTTCCGCCCCGGCGCTTCTCCCTCGGTCCAGACTGGGAGGGGAGTAAAAGGAGAAACTTTCAACCGGAAGCAGACAACTACCCTGCCCTTCTGACTGACAGCAGAACCAGTGACATTGAGGACGGACTAATGCTGTTTTGAGGATGTCACTTGCCGGTGGCGTACCCAGCAAGGGAGTACACACGGGAGCCGTGTAAACCTCTGGCACGTCCTAGAGTAGAATCAGCCCTTCTTATTACTTTTTTTGTTTTGTTAAAATTTCCATGTACAATCTAAGACGTTTTAGAAAATGCTAATATGTTATTTCACATTTAATTTAGCTACTTCTAAGCAATTTTTCTCTCTTTTAAATTAATCGTTAGGTGTCCGTTTGCTATATTTTTGTGGTTATTCGGGACTTTTTGTTATTTTATATATATAGAGAGAGAGAGAGAGAGAGAGAGAGAGAGAGAGAGAGAGAGAGAGAGAGAGAGAGAGAGAGAGAGAGAGAGAGAGAGAGAGAGAGAGAGAGAGAGCACTCTTTTCATTTTAAGATGGCCGCCCTTTGTTTACACACGGCTTTTTTTTCGTCCCTCTTTTGTTTCAATGTGTCTGAGGTCAGCAGCCAGTATGTAATGCGATACTCATCCTGTTTATCCCCAAAAGCAGCTGAGTGGTCTTTCACGGGTCCCACAACCGCTAAAAACATGCTTTATTTTATTTAGGGCTTTTGTGTAAAGAAAATGTAATTCAATTGCAAACAATGTACATTTCTGCAGGTTGGAGACGTTTGAGGTGTTAATACTTTAAAAAAGTCATATTTTTGGGAAAGATGCCTGGAAATTGTTGTTTACATTCCTTAGCTTACTGAAGATGGTGAAAGAGTTCGGCAGGGGGAAACCTGCATTATTCTGTTTTTTTCACTGTGCAGTCTTTCATTGGACATTCGGATGCCAAAAAGTTGAAGCTCAGCCTCAGAACGTTTTGGAATAGTAAAGGATTACCTCTAAGCAGCGGCGTATCAAGCCTCAAGCATCATGTGTCAGGTTCACATTGACCCCATTTGCCACCACAGTGCTGTGTGCTTTCATTTCTGCCCGTCCATTGCTTGTGGTCGAGCCGCATGAGACCAAGGGCCAGATGTAGCAAGCAGTTTTGCCCATTCTGTGTCTATGGGAAAATGTGTTTGTACATATGGCCCCAAGTTCTTACAGCTCAGGGTGCAACCTAGCACCAGGGAGCACACGTTCTTTGAATTCTATGTCAGGACCCAAGGCTCTGATTATGCTTTTCTCTCTTCACTGCACAAATTAACAGCAGCCAATCACAGTAAAACATGAAAAAACTACATCATCCATGAACCCCCAAGTCACATGCTCCAATCACCAACAACATAGACCTTTAAGTCCCCATGACACCATTTTCATATCCTCTTTCTTTGCTGCTTCGCAGCCAGTTGAGTAGCCTTAATGATTCCTATTCATTGTGAAAGTTAAGTGTGTGTTCTATTGTTGGTTTGCTGTTCCAATTGCATTGTTCGTCCTTGCTGGTTGCTGTGCAGCGTGCTTAATTTACCGACATTGTTGTTTGTATCGGCACGCCTCCCCAATCAAGAGCACATTGTCACTGTGCTCAGTAATAACGTTTCTTTTTCTTTTAGGGGAGCACTTTCAGGCTCCTAAGTCCACAATCCTTTTTTGCAGGCTCTTCAATAAGTGGAGTGGGACACAGCCGTTGCAGTGTAAGTGCAAGTTTAGGAGTCATTTCTAAAGAAGATGTGTGATTAGTTTCAGCTTTATTGAGAATGCTCATGCTCACAATCAATAGCAAACATACTGTCATGCATACAATTGCTAAGCCAATACCTATGTATTTACAGCACCTATTGTTTCTAACCTGCTTGTTGTGATTACTCATGATGTGAAGAATCAGAAAGTAGAAGGAAAAATTAAACTATGCTGCAAAACCCAATTGTGGTCTTCAATCTTCTTTGTGGTTATTTACAGCTTTTAGTATCTTCTCCAGAACTTCTGTCAAAAATCAGAAACTGTTGTCAAAAATCAGTTTAGCAGCTTGTCAAATCAGTTTTTTTTCCAAAGGCTTTTCAGGTTGTTTCTAATGTCCCTTTCCTTTATCAGTTTCACAGAATCATTTTCTCAAAGTTCAGTTCATGGACGAACTTCATGTGCCAAAGTATTGACCTGGAATCTCACGATCAAAACAAAATGACATTTGCTTTGCTAATCACTGGTTGTTGCATATGCCCATTCAGGACCTGAATATCTTCGATTTGCAACTCATTTTCTGTTCAGTCTTCGATCTCCACTTAATTCTCCATCACTCAAATCTTCTCTTCTTGTGGTGTCTACTTCTTGTTTGATTGTTGACAATGTGACTGAGTCCTTTTTCTTAATTTGTGATTTTGGCCACTTGTCTTCTTTCAGTGTTCCCTTTGTCAGCGCTATTTTCGGTGCTGGACTTACAGCTTCTCCTTATTCTGCAGGATTTTGGCTTCATGTACCTGCAGCTGGCTCTGGAAGAGTCAGATCTGTTTGACTCTGATCTAACTCAACCCCTTCCATCAAGTCAGTAGGCTGCTCTGTCTGTATTTTGAGATTTTCTGCTTCTGGGTGAGCCGTCCTCTGACTAGACTCTCCTGCTGCCTCAGTTGAGACTGGTTCAATGTCAATTTCCTGTAAGTCCTCCATCTCGTCTCTTACAGGGGTATCTGGATTTTCATCTGTCTGCGCAGAGTCTCTTTTTGACGCTCCAGTTTCCTTCTCTGCTTCTGGAGTTTGTCTGGATGTTGTTGGTACTCTCAACAACTCTTCTTCATTGTCCAAATTACAGGGTACTTTTCAAGTGTGACTGGCATGTACCGAGTTTGAAACTCTTG
Organism: Pleurodeles waltl; assembly: GCF_031143425.1. Taxonomy (NCBI): domain Eukaryota; kingdom Metazoa; phylum Chordata; class Amphibia; order Caudata; family Salamandridae; genus Pleurodeles; species Pleurodeles waltl. The sequence continues at coordinate 285,726,836 of NC_090443.1, forward strand.
CACACATCACAGCATTAGTAGTAACTAGTGCTACTAGATGGAGTCCCTTTCACCTGGGCTCCAGACAAGTCTTCTTCACATGTTTTTGGATCACAACCCAGTCTCTAGCTTTCAAGTTGTGACTCTGATCTTCGGACGAGAGCACAGTTGTGGCCTTCACCTGATGAGAAAAAGAGAGAACCACATCAGCCAGACCCTTGCAGTAATCCAACACCAGATCATCTGTTATGTTCACAAGAGCATTTGTAGGAACTGCTGGCAACCTCACTGCTCTGCCCATGAGGATCTTGTATGGGGAGAGTCCAGTTTTTCTGTCGGGTGTATTTCTCATACTCATCAGAACTAACAGCAGTGTATTCTCTATTTCATGTTTGTGGATGCGCACATTTTTGCAAGTCGTGACTTCAGGGTACCATTCATTGTTCAGCGAGTCCTGAGGCTTCAGGACGATAGCTACAGTACAACTTCTGCTCAATGTTTAAGGCTGAACATAGTAATTTAATTACTTCGTTATTGAAGTGACTTCCTCTATCTGATTCTAAATAGATCGGAAAACCAAAATGTGGTATCAGCTCCCTAAGCAATAATTTTTCTACGGTAAGTCTGTCATTCCTACGTGTTGTTATGCTTCAACCCAATTCCTAAAAATGCAAATAATCACCAACACATACCTCAACGCTCCACACACAGGCATCTCAATAAAATCCATTTGCATTCTGCTGAATGGACCTCCAGCTCTTCCAATATGGCTCATGTTAACGACTGTTCTTTTTCCCACGTTCATCTGTTGGCATATGATACAATGGTGACAAACTGCCTCGGCATCTGTATAAATTTTGGGTTAAACCAGAATTGTCTGAATGTTCGTATCATTGCGTCCCTCCCAACATGTGCTTGACTGTGGTAGTATCTAGCCATTTGTGTCAGCAAACAATTTGGTAGCACTACTTGTCCCTCCCCGGATACCCAAACATCATCTTCTCTTTGTAGACATTTCAATTTCACCCATGTTTTTCTTTCCCCTTTGTCAATTCCATTCTGCAAGCTCTTTAGCTCTTCCCAGTTATCAACAACAGTCAGTGCATAACTTGTACAGACTTCTTCTTCTGGCAACAGTTCCCATTTGTCTTTGAAGAATATACAATTCAGTGCGCAAAACCTTGCAACTTGATCAGCATATCCATTTCCCATTGAAGCGAAATCTTGTGATCTTTGATGGGCACTGCATTTCACCAAAGCAATCTTTTCAGGCATTTGTAAAGCTTGTAACAAATCATGGATTCTTTCACCATTTCTAACTGGTGAATCAGAAGAGGTAATTAAACCTCTGTGTGACCGTAGCTGGCCAAAGTCATGCACTATTCCAAATCCTTACTGGTTGTCTGTATAAATGGTAACTTTAAGCTGTGCAGAACCATGCATGCTCTAGTAAGAGCCACCAACTCGGGTACTTGTGCAAAAAATACTCCCCAAAGCCAGAATGCTTCGAGTATACCAGAAATTGTGCACACAGCATATCCTGCTTTTAATGTTCCCATGTTATCCCTTAAACAGGAACCATCAACAAAAATAACCTGGTCATTTTCTTCTAATTTGGTATCCCAAATGTCAGGTCTGGGTTTTGTGCACAATTCAGTAACTTCCAGACAGTCATGTTCAACATCTTTCATTTTGTCAGTATCAACATTTTCTTTCATGAGCAAAGTTGCTGGGTTAGGCACTGTACACCTTTTCAGAGTAACATTTAGGGAAACTAAAATTACAGTTTCGTATCTGGTCAGTCTAGCATTTGTGAGATGCTGTGTTTTCGTCCATGTGAGCAAAACTTCAATGGAGTGTGGGACCAAAACAGTTAACGGATGTCTCATCACAATGCTCTCACTCTAAGTGAAGCTCAAACCAACCTCTGCCACAGTTCACAAACAGCCAGGCAAAGCTGCTGTGACTGGGTCCCAAGTAGCAGAAAATATGCGACTGGGCAATTTACACCACCATGCACCTGTGTCAAAATAGAAAGAGAACATGCATCCCGCTCGTGACAAAACAACATGAATGGTTTCGTGTAGTCAGGTATTCCCAAAGCCAGAACTTTGTACAGACTTTCTCTCAACTCAGTAAAGGCTTTCAAACAAGCTTGGTCTAACTCTAGGGGGTCAGTAACCTTGTTGTGCATCAGCTTCTGCAGTGGTTTGGAAATGATTGAGAAATTGGGAATCCACTGGCGACAATAGCTCACCATTCCCAGAAACTTTCTGACATCTCTTTGTGTAGCCCGGGGATTAATCTGTAGTATGGCAGTGACTCACTCTCTGGAAATCTTTCTTGCTCCCTTTTCAATCTGATGTCCCAAATATTTCACTTCTTTCTGGCAGTACAGCAATTTGTCTGGGAACACTTTATGTCTTTTTTATCCCAAATTATTTAGTAAGGCAATAGTATCTTGCCTGCATGCTTCCTTTGTTTTTTAAACAACCAACAAATCATCAATGTACTGAACCAAGGTTGATTGGAAAGCCATTTCCAATGTTTCCATATTCTTTTTCAGTATCTGATTAAAGATGGCTGGGGATTCTGAAAAACCTTGTGGGATTTTGCACCAACAATATACGCAATCAAAAACTTTAAAGCAGAAAAGAACATGGCTATCCTCATTAAGAGGTATGGAAATGAATGCTTGAGAAAGGTCCACTATGGTGAACCATTCAGTGTCACATGGGATCTGAAATAATGTCACTGCTGGAATTGGCACCACCGGACAACATTTAATCACAATATCTTTGATTTTCCTCAAATCCTGAACAATCCAAAAATTTCCAAAAGTTTTTCGTAAACCTCTGATAGGAGAATTGCACGGGCTGCTCAGTACTTCTTTTAGGACACATTCTCTAATGAATTCTGCAATTATAGGTGCAATCCCTTCAATAATTTCTTGTATCATAATGGTATTGGGGGATCTAGGGAAAAACTGCATTTGGTCTGACTGGGACTTAAACTGTCTCAGCTCCTCTGATTAGACAGATGTCTGTCCCTAAAAAAATCCCACACTTTCATTTTAAGTGCTCCCTGCAGGTCGGAGGGAAGGTCTAATACTGTAAAGACAGGGAAAAACCTGATCAATGGGTACTCTTCACTTATTGAGTTGCAGTCGGTTTCCCCAGACTGGTCATTTTCATCTCCACTATTTGTTTGAATGGCAGTCCCATTATGTGAATAGGTCATTGAACATCTCGTTTTGCATAGCAAGTTCCTTCCTAGTAAGGAAACCAGAATTGAGTCACAAACTACAAATTTGTGTAAGCCTTTTAAATTTTCAATTTTAACTGAAATTGGTCCCGTAATCAGGTTGGTCAAATATTGATTTGTAAATCCCATGATTTGAATTGTTTTCCCTGAAAGGGTTATGTTACGGACTTCTGCAGTTCTTACAATGAAATGTGTTGCTCCTGCATCGACTAAGAGTGAGACTTTGTGACCCATTACCTTTCCTTCCACATATGGACCCTTTTGGTCTACTTTTAATGAAGCTGCCAACACGCATTCTTCTTCATCTGAACTCTTGCTCATCAACTTATCATTCGATTCATCCTCACTATGTAATGGGTATTGGTGTATTGTGTTATTACTGGTGTTAAACCTTTGACCTGTGCCCCGCTGAGGAAGCTTCATCTGCTGCTGCTCCATTGGAGCTTGAGGTATCTGAATTTGTTGCTTAAGTACCATTTGAACTTGAGACTGCATTTGCTGTGATTGTGGCAACTGAAAACGTGGCATTTGCATTTGTTGCATGGGCTGAGGACCTTGCACTTGATTCGCATTATTCTGGAAATTAAACATATGACCTCTCATTCTTGGTCCTCTCATGTTTGAAAAAGGATTGTTTTAATTCGTCTGTGTGACAACACCTTCCTATCCTAGCATCGGACACTCCTGCTTCCAATGTTCGAGGCCACCAAAAGCATGACAAGGTAACGTCCTTTTCATTGCATGCATATCATTCTGAGTAACTACAGTGCTCAAATCAACACCACGGTTCACATTTCCATTTCCACCACAACCTCTACCTTTTGCCTGATTCTGAAACAACATGTTTCCCTGATGCTGCTGTGGAAAAATTCTCTGCATTCTTGATTGTTCCACTTTAATCTGCATTACCATTGCCTTCTCTTTCAACTTTCTCTGCTTCAGTTCAATATATTCACTACAGTATTTGGCATATTGCAATATTTCATCAATCGGCTTTGCTTGCCAGCAAATCAAATGTCTCTTAATGATCTGGCTAATTTCAAGTCTCAATCCTTCAACAAATCTGAACACAAAATGAATCATGTCTTTCAGCCCAATTTTCTGTACCACTGTAATTTTTGAGTGCCTGCAACAATCTCTCGTAGTATGCATGTATGGACTCCTTTCCTTCTTGAGCTGTCCTATCTATTCTCTGCCAATCGATATTCTTGGGAGAAATTCTTGTTTTAAAAAAATGTAGTCATCTTATAATAGTACTTCATTACATCATGAGATAGTGCACCTGTGGACAGATCTCATGGGGGCTCTCTCGTTGGCCAATCTAAACCCCTTTTGTATTCAACCCACAAATCACTATTTCTATCAGGTTATTCAAATCCTCCCACAGGCATTTTGCAAGCTTCACAAACCTGTCTGTTTGTTGGTATCATTCCACTGGCTTCTCTCCCAATATCTAGTAGTCATTTGTAAATGACAGAATGTCATTTCTGCTCCAAGGGACATGTACAAAATTCCCCCCAGGAATTTCTCTCATTGGTGATATTTCTACTGGCTTGTCAGTGTGCTGTACACTAGCAATTACATTTGCAGACTCCCTTTTCTTCTTGTCTCTTTTATTTGCCCATCTGCCTTCCCATTTATCTAATGTTCCCTATGTCGGAATGCTCTGGATTAATTCCCTACTGTGAATTTTCATTCTCTGTATTTTCATGTTCTCAATAGCCTTTGAGTTAAATTCTAACCTGTAACTTCTCAAATGCTTTGTTTTCTCAGTCTCTGTGTCTATTTCTCTGCCAGGTCTGCTAATCTCTGGTGTACCGATCCTGCTTTGTTGGTAATTATTTTGCACAAGATGCGCAATTCATCTTCAGTATATGAGTCGTCTACTATTTTACGCCTGGTCAAATTTAATGGACTTCCTCCATTTGAATCTCCTGGTGCGCTATTCAGCCTTTCCAGTCACTCGGTTAATTGCTGGGCTGAAAAACCTTGCAATGAGATATTGTAATTACTTACATTGGCACTTGTTAACGTTAAACATTGAGTCTCTGGAGTCATGAAAAATAGGTTAGGACCTATGTCTGGTCTCCCCGGATTATTCGGTGGAGTCCTGGAATAATTCAAGTCAATTAATGGACCCGTCATGTCAAATGTTTGATTCATCGGGGACATGACTCCTGTATTTACATTGAATCTCTCCATTTCTGCACTCGAATTCAAAAGTTTCTGTTCATTGCTCTTATTATTTCCCTGAGAAAACAATGGTATAACGGGACCAATACTAACAGCGTCTGGAATCAGTTGGATGTTTTGATCTCTAAAGTACATTACTCCTGTATTCTGATTTGTCAACATAAATGTATTTGTCTGTGACACTGTTATGGGAGGATTGTCTGAGCTTGCATTGGGGATATCAGATTAGGTGTAGATTATATTTGAATCAATGTTGGCTTCTGATAAACCTGTCTCATTTGGGAAACTTGTCCTGTCAGCACCATTATACTTGGTGCAGAATTTACAATAGGGACATCTGGATAAATCCTAGGTATATCAACTTGCAGCATAGGGGCCTGAATTGTGGAAGTGGTAGGGATAGTATGGCCAACCTGTACTTGATTGGCTTCATGTCACTTCAGTAGGTACTGGAGCAGTAGGATCTGCACTAGTACTTGGACCTAGTACTTGGACCTGTCTCATGTGCTTCATACAGTGGAGGACGACTTCTCAATAATTGCAAAATAAACGCATCATCATCTGAGTCTTCATCATAGGTCAAAGACTTTCTAGACTCTTCTCTTGACTCTTTTGATTTCTGGTTCTTTTCCTCAGCAGGATGCGAACCCTTCTTCTTGGCATTCTGTTTGGCATTGCTCTCGTCCTCTTGTGTAATTGCAGGAAACATCTTAATTCCCTGTAAAGCCTCAGTTCTCCAAAATGTCTGCTCACCATCCCATCTCACCTCAGCTAAAGTTTTCTTAGCTTTTCTCATTCTCCTCTCAAATTTCTGTTGATGTTGCTGTCTGGTCATTAACTTCCAAATAGCCAATGCTTCAAACTGTGCAGGTCTTGTAGGAGGTTTTGAATCATACTGTACTCTCTTCAAGTTCCCTACGATTCCCAAGTTAGAGGTCGCATGGGCCAGAAATGCTAAACTCCCTTCCCTTTCTGTATCTTTGCACCATTATTTTAACCAAAGACATGGCGCAGCACCTTGTTCTTCAAATACGATATATGCGGGTGTGCCTTCTGGCAGTGTAATTTCTCCTATTCTAACTGGAATTAACACATCTCCCCTTAGGGCACTCTTTAATGCTTTGAAAATGTTGATTTTCTGGTTTAAGCTACGCTTCAATCAAATCAGGAAGTAAATTTCAATCCCAAAATCCTTATCGCTTGCCTTTCTCAACCAATAACGCTTCACGGTTGTCCACCAATCCGTTCGCAACTTTTCTAACGTATCCCAGCGCGGACCTAGTGACGTCACACTCGTACGTACAGCGGCTGACAAAGCCCTCCAGCCTGTCTTTCTCAAATCAGATCCTCACCAAACTAAATGCAAATATTGTGAGCACTAAAGAAAAATCTACAGGTAGGAAACACAATCGCTTCAGAAGCCTCACTGAATTTTGAAGTGCAGCTTTTAGCTCTAACAGATACTCGTTCGATCTCAGTATCCCTGACTAGCAAGCAAAATGTGTCTAGCAAATTCTACCCTTGACTGATCATTAGATCCTCCTGGTGAACTTAGGAATCACCAAATCTCCGTCAAAACTAACACTCCCTTTTAACACACAGTCTATGAGTTTGTCAACCATGCCAGATTGACCTATTAAACAGACAAATTACAACATCAACCAAGTGTTTTCTACACTTGTACAATAACCAATACTTCAGAGTCTTAGCCCACGCAGGGTCCGTATACCAACAGCCACGTGGGCAATATTTTGAGCACATAGCGCCACATGCAAGTGAAGTTCGATAACGTCCCTACATACACCCTTTGGAGTACGCACACTCCCTAAACAACTACATTTGAGTACGCAAACTCCCTATTTACTCATAAACATCACAATTCACCTGCGATTCACTTAAGCAGTGCAAGCACAAAATCTATTTCACTCACAATTCACACTTGGAACGCTGTGAACATCTTCAAACAAGCATTAGCAAAACCCAAGTTTTCGGGAAAGTCATTAAATTGTGTCTGTACATTAAAGACATGGTAAACTCTTTAGGGGACATAACCTTTTGTTTCTGCTACTAGAATACTTTATTATCTACAACTGAGAAACCATGGCTGTCTCTTAAGGAGACGTAACCATCCTCTTCTGCTGCCAAAAACTGTGAGCACATCTGGCCTTATTTGGTCTTTGATAATTTATTTATAATGGGACGCATTAGAGGTTTGATGGACCTTTTGACTCCACTAAGAGTGATCCACCATGGATATCAAATTTACTCCTGGCCTAAACCCCAAGAATACTAAATGTTCAACAAATCATCATCAGCAATTAGGAGTCAGTAATTGTCAACACACACAAGGTTACAATTTTATTTTACTAGATTAAATGCTAATATCACATAAATCAATCTCAGTACTAAGTGATAAGCATATACAAACAACACAGGCTGACCAAAGCGGTGGAAGAATCTCAATTTAGACAACACGTTTATCATTAAACCTTCAAGGGTTAAGGTACAAACCAACAACAATACCTGCGCGAGATAAATTGTATACATTGGTTAGCAGATGAATCAAACCAATCTTTTGTTGATAACAATTATTTTAACAGTGACACACTAACTAATCCTATAATTTGAATAGCATATATGGGCTTCATGCAAAAAGGAAAATTGACAAAAACATAATTTTGAAAAACGTCTGGCTAGGGCTCTAGCAAAATAGCAGTTTGTACATAAAAGAAAGAACAAAATCTGTGATAAAGACAGATGCGTTTTTATCACACCTTTCCTAAACGGATCAGCAAACAGAGACCTCTTCATCAATGGGAGGCTCGTCCGGTCTTCATTAGGCAAGGAATGAAAGGAATCAGTTCAGTCAAAATGGGGTTTTAAGCTAACCAAACCAATTAAGCAAGGTTAATAAGACTAAGAGAGACTCCAGGATAGCAATAATGGCAATAACTATAGCTACAGCAATAAAATGGCGGTAAGGGACAGAGAGAAAAAAACGTGCCACTCATAAGTGACAGTCTTGATGAATCGAAATCCTAAAAGTAACTTGTAAACTTTCCATTGGTCAGTTCCTCTTGGGTTCATAACAGAACAAATAGGGTTTAATTTTCCATGTGAGATAAAAGTTCGACAGTCTTACACAGGTTTGTGAATGGATCCTCTTCTCACATTCCCATCTCCAGTTTTGTCCGGGGACACTTTTGTTGCAAATCATAGTAGGACCATTGTCACGTCGTGGGAACAGGAATTTCTCATGCACAAAAGATACAATTGTATCAAAGTTCGAGTGTAACATTACAGAAACTGGTTCTCACAGAAAAGTTCGAAGAATCAATTTGTTTAACATTGCAATATTACATTTGGTCAGCACTGTGTGAACAAAGAACAAACGTGAATTCTGCTGGGACAGAAAAACATTCACAAACATTTTCTGATTTATGAAACTTGACATGAGACCTTCTCAATGAGGCCCCTCATTTCCCCATTAGTTATGTTCATTTAGTTTCATAAGTAAAACATTTAATTAATTCTAGTTAATATACATCACATATCATTTTTTTTGTCCTCATTCACCTCAGCCTCTAAGCAAACTCTATTCCGAAACCTTTCGCACCTTCTCAACTCTCAAGAACAGAGATGGCTCGTGCCAGAGGGCTCCATTTAGCTCTCAGATGGCCTCTCCGCCGTGGAGGGAAACCACTACCGGGCAGGAGATCATGGAGAAAGGTGTATAGTCATTGGACATCTGGGCTTCCTTACCCCCAAATCTTACCATTAGGATCTTACTCCCAAACCAGATCTAAATATGTCTCTTTAATTACCGCTCCATTCTACCAGAGGAGTCCAAAGATTCTCCTTTTTTTTCCTAGCGCCTCCTGCCTCCAAATCCATTTTTATGAAAAAGAGCATTGAGCCAATTCAGATGTGTCGGGGGGACCCGGATATCCATCTCCTACAGATTTCTCTTCTAGCCAATACAATAGCATAAAACAAGAAGTTTCTCCTACCTCTGTTTCCCTCTTCACACCACAGTTCCAATTCCTGTGATTGTCCAAATATTATCAAGGGGAAGGATACTGTGATTTTGGGCCCTAATATTCCCGAAATAATCCTGCATACTTCTTCACAAAAGTAGTAGATGCCAGGACACTCCAAAAACATATGAACATCTGTTGCCCTTTCTAACCCGCATTTGAGGGATTTTACTACCTCTCCTTTTTATTTTAGAAAACTTATCAGGCGAAATATAAGCTCTATGTATAGAGAAGAGGTGTTTTTTCCTTAATGGAGCAGGTTTTACTACTTCAAATAAAGTGGACAGAGACGTTTTCCACCATCTATGCACCATCTCCCTTGATATGAGGTCTCCCCAAAGATCTGTTGGCAGAATAAAGTCTCCATCTAATCCTTTCACGATTCCCCTATACCAGACCGTAGTCTTTTTTGGAATGGAGGAAAACACAGGTAGACTATCTTCAAACACATTTACTGAATCCAAGTGCCCCTTAATACCCAGTGACCATTCTTTTATCTGCAAATACTTCAGCCTGGACAGGGACCCCCTGGTTTTCTCCTTTAGCTCTTCCCATGAGAGCAAATTCCCTTCGCGGAAGAGGTCCCCGCAGACATCTATACCAGCCTTTTTGATTTGCTGGGCAAGTACATCTTTAAAACATTCTGGTGTACCCAGGTATTCCCAGATGGGGGTGTTTTGATTGTAGTAGTTTGCTTTCGCTGTTAGTCTTAACTGATACCAGCTCTTAGCGAGATCTTGCAATATCTTCAGTTTGACCTTTTTGAAAAACTTAGGGTCTCCAAATTTGTGTAAGAAATGCCTTGATGCCCCTCTAACAGTTATAGCCATGGCCACACTAATCGCTGTGTAATCTGGATATTTAAATACCATCTTTGAATTTTTAAGTTGAGCCCCAGCATAGTATCTTAGATCTGGCAAAGCCAGGCCTCCCTTCTCCCTCCTTCTGCACAGCTTTTTCCTAGATATCCTTGGGCCCTTTGACCCCCACATGCAGGCATTTATGGCCTGCTGAATTTTATCAAAGTATCCTTTCTGCATTGTAAGAGGAAATAGTAGAAAACCAAAAAAACCACTTGGGTAAAATTGCCATCTTAATCAAGCTAACCCTTCCCAGTATCGTCAAGGGAAGGTGTGCCCACCTTTGCATTATCCCATTACATTCCACCAACAATTTAATTTTTATTTTTCTCTGCCGGATGCTCAATATCATGTGTAATTGTTATACCTAAGTACCTCATTTCCTTTTTTCCTTGGAGCAGGTTTGACTGCAGGTTCCAGGACATTATTTCTGTCTTTTCAGCATTTACCCGGTATCCTGATATCCTGCCAAATTTCTCTGCTATATATAATACTGCAGGGAGAGCTGTTGATAACTCGCTCAGTATATACTAGGAGGTCAACCGCATATAAGGCTACCTTTTTCACTCAGCCTTTGCAACTGAAAGGGGAAATTATCGAGTTCTGCCTGATTTTTCTGGCCAATGGTTCTATATACAAATTAAACAGAATGGGAGACAAGGGGCAGCCCTGCCTGGTAGCTCTTGTAATCCTAAAGGATCCTGTGAGATTCCCATTTACTAATACGCTTGCCGAGGGTGCTTTATAAATCAAATCAATGGCCCTGCAAAATTTATCTCCCAGATTACAACATCTCAGAATCGATTTCAAATAATTACGATTGACCCGGTCAAAAGCTTTCATTACATCTACAGTAACAACCGCCAGAGGGGTTTCAAAAGAGGTAGCCAAATCTATTGCCCCAATTAAATTAAAAGTAAATTTGTGTAAAAATCATCCTATAGAAAAACCTTTCTGATAAGAATGTATCAGGCTATTCAATACCCAAATTAACCTGTCCACTAATATTTTGGCAAAAAGTTTATAATCACTGTTCAGTAATGATATGGGTCTATATGATGTGCATTTTGCTGTTTTTTTTATCTGGTTTTAAGATTAATGTGATAGTTGCCTCATTGCATGAAGTTGGTATATGGGTTCCACTTTCAAGAATCCCACCAAACAGTTCCGCCAAGGCTGGAATAATTGAGTCCCCCAACACCTTGTATAGTTCCACCGGAATACCATCTGGACCAGAGGCTTTCCCCCTCTTACTCCCATTTAAATTCTTCTTATCTCTTCTGGGGTAATAGGTCTATTCAGGAGTGCCTGTTCCCCCTCTGTGATACTTGGGAGTGTGTCCGGCCAAAACCAATCATCTAAATTTTCCTCTCCCACCTCTAACTCTTCTGTGTGTAAAGTTGAGTGAAAAACTTTTGAAAGGACACCTCTGTGGACTTGCTATTCATTACTCTCCCTTCTGACTGATCCAATTCGATTTCTTCAATATAATTCCGTACTTGGTCCAATTTACTCTTCCAAGCTCACAGCTTCCCCACGTTTTAGCCATATTGAAAGTGGGCCAATTTACCTGCTTCCCACCTTTTTGTAATTCTAATTTGTAGCACATCTTCCAACTGCCATTTCATTTTATTTAAGTTATTCCTCAGGGCCTCAGTTTCGCCTATCTACACCAACTGGCACTTATACCTAGATTTTTCCTGTTCTAAGTAGCTTACTTTGTGCCTTAATTGTTTATTTTTATAACTAGAGGTGCTCATAATCCTCCCTCTTATAACTGCTCTAAAGGTACTTCAAACTACTGGTAACGGGGCAGACCCCACATTATCTTTAACCCCTACGGTGCCCTGGACGAGGTGATCTCATCCAGGGCACCGGTTCCCGGGTGCCTTGGACGAGATCACCTCGTCCTGCACCCGGGAACTGGGGGGAGCGCTAGCGCTCCCCCCATGTGCTCCCCACCCACCCCCCAAGGCAGGCTCCCCTTCCACCCCCGAACCCCCCACCCGATGCGCGCTGACAATCACAGAGGGCCTCCTCCCATCGTGCTGGAAGCTCAGCTTCCAGCGCGATTGAAACAGAAATGCTGATCACGTGGGGGAGGCCCAGAGAGGCTTCAAAGGGAAGGAAAGGAATTTCCTTCCCTTTGAAGTCTCTCTGAGCTTTTCAAAAGCCTGATTGCTTGCAATCCGGCTTTTGAAACGCCCACTAGACACCAGGGATTTTCTTTTTTTTTTATGAAACTGACATAAGGGAGCGACCCCTTGGGCAAGGGTTGCCCCCAGGGGGGGGCATTTTTTTGGAAGGCCTTTTCTGACCCCCCTGGGGGCAGAAACCTCTAGGCACCAGGAATAATTTTTTTTATTTTTATTTTTTTGTTTTTTTTGGAGGTGGGGAGCGACCCCTTAGGCAAGGGTCGCTCCCCTAGGGGGCAAATTATATTTAGGCCATTTCTGTCCCCCTTGGGGGCAGATTGGCCTATTTTTATGAGGCCAATCTGCCCCCAAGGGGGGACAGAAACCACTAGACACCAGGGAGTTTTTTTTTTTACGTGAATTTCATGCAAGGGGAGCGACCCCTTAGGCAAGGGTCGCTCCCCTGGGGGGGGAATTTATTTTAGGCCATTTCTGCCCCCCCTTGGGGGCAGATTTGCCTATTTTTATGAGGCCAATCTGCCTCCCAAGGGGGACAGAAACCACTAGACACCAGGGAGTTTTTTTTTTTTAACGGGAATTTCATGCAAGGGGAGCGACCCCTTAGGCAACGGTCGCTCCCCTGGGGGGAAAATCTATTTTAGGCCATTTCTGCCCCCCTGGGGGGCTGATCAGCCTATTTTGATTAGGCCGATCTGCCCCCAAGGGGGGCAGAAACCACTAGGCACCGAGGATTTTTTTTGTTTGTTTTACAAATGGGGAGCGACCCCTTGGACAAGGGTCGCTCCCCTGGAGGGGGAAATTGTATTTAGGCCATTTCTGCCCCCTTTGGGGGCAGATCGGCTGATTTTTGCTACGCCAATCTGCCCCCAAGGGGGCAGAAACCACTAGGCACCAGGTATTTTTTTTTTTGCGCCAATGTCACGCAGGGGGAGCGACCCAGTAGGCAAGGGTCGCTTCCAGAGGGAGGGTGTTTGGGGGGTGGGGGGCTAAATTTATTTTAGGCCCGCAGATCGGCCTATTATTAGGCCCCGGGGGCAGAAACCTCTAGGCGCCAGGACAATTTTTTTTTTGTGTGTGTTTTTTTTGTTTGTTTGTTTTTTTAGAGATGGGGAGCGACCCATTAGGCAAAGGTCGCTCCCCTGGGGGGCAAATTGTATTTAGACCCGGGCGATTTTAGGTCAATCTGCCCCCAAGGGGGCAGAACCAACTAGGCACCAGAGATTTTTTTTTGGCGCCAATGTCATGCAGGTGGAGCGACCCCGTAGGCAAGGGTCGCTCCCAAAGGGGGGTTGGGGGGGGGAATGTATTTTAGGCCATTTCTGCCCCAGATCAGCGCCAGGCAAAAAAAAAATTGTGTTTTTTTTTTAGAGATGGGGATCGACCCATTAGGAAAGGGTCGCTCACCTGGGGGGCAAATTGAATTTAGACCATTTCTGCCCCCCTTGGGGGCAGATCGGCCGATTTTAGGTCCGAAACCACTAGGCACGGGGATTTTTTTTTTGCGCCAATGTCACGCAAGGGGAGCGACCCCGTAGCAAGGGTCGCTCCTGGGGGGGGGTTTGGGAGGCAAATTTATTTTAGGCCATTTCTGCCCCCCCGGGGGCAAAAACCTCTAGGCGCCAGGGCAAATGTTATATATATATATATTTTTTTGTTTTTGTTTTTTTAGAGATGGGGAGCGACCCATTAGGCAAGGGTCGCTCCCCTGGGGGGCAAATTGTATTTAGACCATTTCTGCCCCTTTTGGGGGCAGATTGGTCGATTTTCGGTCAATCTGCCCACAAGGGGGCAGAAACCACTAGGCACCGTTTTTTTTTTTTTTTTCCGCCAATGTCACGCAAGGGAAGCGACCCCGTAGGCAAGGGTCGCTCCCGGGGAGCGGTTGGGGGTGGGGGGGGGGGAATTTGTTTTAGGCCATTTCTGCCCCCCCTGGGGCCGGCTGAGCTAGAGGCCAAAATCCACCAGTAGGCACTTTGCAAAAAACACCTCTGTTTTCTGTGAAAAAATGTGATGTGTCCACGTTGTGTTTTGGGCCATTTCCTTTCGTGGGCGCTAGGCCTACCCACACAAGTGAGGTACCATTTGTATCGGGAGACTTGGGGGAACGCTGGGTGGAAGGAAATTCGTAGCTCCTCACAGATTCCAGAACTTTCTGTCACCGAAATGAGAGGAAAAAGTGTTTTTTTGGCCAAATTTTGATGTTTGCAAAGGATTCTGGGTAACAGAACCTGGTCAGAGCCCCACAAGTCACCCTATCTTGGATTCCCCTGGGTTTCTAGTTTTCAAAAATGCACTGGTTTGCTAGGTTTCCCCAGGTGCCGGCTGAGCTAGAGGCCAAAATTCACAGGTAGGCACTGTTTTCTATGAAAAAATGTGATGTGTCCACGTTGTGTTTTGGGCCATTTCCTTTCATGGGCGCTAGGCCTACCCACACAAGTGAACTACCATTTTTATCGGGAGACTTGGGGGAACGCTGGGTGGAAGGAAATGTGTGGCTCCTCTCAGATTCCACAACTTTCTGTCACCGAAATGAGTGGAAAACGTGTTTTTTTTAGACAAATTTTGAGGTTTGGAAAGTGGAAAGGATTCTGGGTAACAGAACCTGGTCAGAGCCCCACAAGTCACCCCATCTTGGATTCCCCTAGGTCTCTAGTTTTAAAAAATGCACAGGTTTTGTAGGTTTCCCTAGGTGCCGGCTGAGCTAGAGGCCAAAATCTACAGGTAGGCACTTTGCAAAAAACACCTCTGTTTTCTTTAAAAAAATGTGATGTGTCCACGTTGTGTTTTGGGGCATTTCGTGTCGCGGGCGCTAGGACTACCCACACAAGTGAGGTATCATTTTTATCGGGAGACTTGGGGGAACATAGAATAGCAAAACAAGTGTTATTGCCCCTTGTCTTTCCCTACATTTTTTCCTTCCAAATATAAGAGAGTGTGTAAAAAAGATGTCTATTTGAGAAATGCCCTGTAATTCACATGCTAGTATGGTCACCCCGGAATTCAGAGATGTGCAAATAACCACTGCTCCTCAACACCTTATCTTGTGCCCATTTTGGAAATACAAAGGTTTTCTTGATAGTTATTTTTCACTTTATATTTCAGCAAATGAATTGCTGTATTTCCGGTATAGAATGAAAACGCACTGCAGGGTGCAGCTCATTTATTGGCTCTGGGTACCTAGGGTTCTTGATGAACCTACAAGCCCTATATATCCCCGCAACCAGAAGAGTCCAGCAGACGTAACGGTATATTGCTTTAAAAAATATGACATTGCAGAAAAAAGTTACAGAGTAAAATGTAGAGAAAAATTGCTGTTTTTTCACCTCAATTTCAATATTTTTCTTTTTCAGTTGTTATTTTCTGTAGGAAACCCTTGTAGGATCTACACAAATGACCCCTTGCTGAATTCAGAATTTTGTCTACTTTTCAGAAATGTTTAGGTTTCTGGGATCCAGCATTGGTTTCACGCCCATTTCTGTCACTGACTGGAAGGAGGCTGAAAGCACAAAAAATCGTAAAAATGGGGTACGTCCCAGTAAAATGCCAAATGTGTGTTGAAAAATTGGGTTTTCTGTTTCAAGTCTGCCTGTTCCTGAAAGCTGGGAAGCTGGTGATTTTAGCACCACAAACCCTTTGTTGATGCCATTTTCAGGGAAAAAACCACAAGCCCTCTTCTGCAGCCACTTTTTCCCATTTTTTGAAAAAAACAAAATTTTCATTGTATTTTGGCTAATTTCTTGGCCTCCTTCAGGGCAACCCACAAAGTCTGGGTACCTCTAGAATCCCTAGGATGTTGGAAAAACAAGGACGCAAATTTGGCTTGGCTAGCTTAGGTGGACAACAAGTTATGAGGGCCTAAGCGCGAACTGCCCCAAATAGCCAAAAAATGGTCTGGCACAGGAGGGGGAAAAGGCCTGGCAGCAAAGGGGTTAAATAAGTCTTCTGTTTACTTGCGTAATTGAGATATAACCCCATCATCTAATAATAATGAGCAAGCTAATGTCCATCTTTTCCTACTTGTCTCCTGAATAAAAGTAATTTCTAATAAAACAGTTGCGTGGTCTGATAAATGAGCCAGAAAATATGCTAAATTATCCACAAGCTCTCCCAGCCTCATGTCTACCAAAAGTAGTCTATGCGGGAGGCATGCCTATACTTATTATTAAAAAAGATAAATCCTTTTTTTTCCAACTTTCATCATCCCCCTCAAGTATCGCCGGGACTTCTGTGTTCCTAAGAATCTACATTTATCTGACGTATCTAACTTGTTATCTAGAACTACATTAAAGTCCCCCACCATTATAATTGGATCAGGGAACTGAGATAGCTGGGAAAACACCCCTCTAAGTGGTTCTATGTCATCACTATTTGGACCATAACACCCTACCAATGTAATTTCCCTACCACCAGCCTGTACCTTAACTATAACCAAATGTCCTGCTGAATCTGATCCTGTGTCTAAGACTACTATGTTAGCTTGTTGCTTAAATAATATAGCCACGCCTTTAGTGTAGAAATTGTGCTCAGTACAGATGCACGTTTGGACCCCCCCTTTGTGTTTTAAATTACTTCACACACTCAATTCTCCCTAAATACGTTTCTTGCAGAATCAATATTTGTGCTGGTGAGTCCCTTAAGTATTGAAGTAACCTATCTCTTCTTCCCCTAGTTCACAGGCATTAACAATCCAAGAAAGAATTTGAAAGGCTATACCTCTGGACCCCTGACCACTACCACTACTAGCTATCACTAAAGTGCGGTGTGAAAACTGACCAAGGTGAACAAAGCTCTTTTACTATTTCTCACATATGCTCCCCACCCAGTAACCCCTCACCACCCTCCCCCTCCTCCCATCCCATGGAGAACCTCCCAAATCTAAGGACCAGTGTTAGCCTAAATTTTAGAGCACCCCTAGGTTCCTGGGAAAAATCAATCATACACTATCAAAACCTTTACTGGTATTCAACAGGCCCACTCTTAATTAACAGTTCATCTGCTCCATTGGCATCCCTTATATTATACATTTTATTGTTATGCATAACTCAGAGAAAGGCAGGGAATTTTAGCTTTGCTGATACACCTAGCCTCTTGAATTCATCCAAACGTCTCCCCAAATCCCACTGCTTGTTTATAGTGGACCTAGATAAGTTCGACCTGATCTCAAACGAAACATCCTTCACTCTTAAAGTTTTTAGTTTTAATGCTTTGGGCCAAATATTTTCTTTCAGCTCATAGGTTTGAAAATTTATTAAGGTTTTCTAAGGTTTGCTGTGATTAGGCCTCCTCCTAAAGGGAACTCTATGGATTCTCTGAATATCCCTTTCAATCTCTTCTTTGCTTTCCTCCAGCATAACCACAGATTTGATAAGAAAAAAACACAAAATGACTTCAGATTTTCCCTTTCCGCTCCTTTCGGTACGTTCAACAATCTTAGGTTATTTCTTCGGGAGCTATTTTTCAAATGCTTTAATTTATTTTGTAGCTCCTGCTCGTTCCCTTTCAATACCTGAATCTCTTCGTTATGTAACCTCAATTCTTCTTTCATTGCTCCCACGGTTTCCTCCAAAGCTTGGGTTCTTGCAATCAGGAGGCCAAACCTTTTCTCTAATACCTCACAGGCTTCCCTTATCTCTCCCTGGTTTGTCTTGGAAATTGCAAAGCCTTTTTTTATATCTTCAGAGATAGCAAGAATCATTGCCTCGACTGGAGAGCCTAAAGTGGAGCTGGGGGTGGTAGAAATTATGGACCCCAATGTAGTCTGGACCTGAGGAACTAAAGACTGCAAGTCAAAAGCTTGCAGGGGAGCGAACACCTTGCAATTCCTTTGCAAGGGGGTGTCCCCAGCGCTCACATGCAAACACTCAGTATGCCTATTAACTTGAGGAGGCAAGAGCGCACCACTCTCTACTACCTCAGTGATGCCACTATTCTGATCACCCTCTTGTGGACTGAGGTCCTCCATTGCCTGATTGTCCTGAATAATCTCTGCCCGACCGGGGGTGAGCACTGTAATCTCCGGTCTGACCTTAAAATAGGACCTCAAGGAAGGTGTAACTTTGTTTTTGATTTTGTGTTTATTTGTTACACTTCTCTTCTGATCATTATTCCCATTGCAGCATACAGGCTCACCGTTAGCTTCTACTGCTTCAAAGCCCCCTTTCTGTCTCCTGCTAGACTCCTCTTGCCCACAAACGCCTCCTTGCACTCCTGACCCAAGACTCTTGGATTCTCAAATCTATCCAAGGTTACAAACTGAAGCTTTACAGCTTTCCCGTCCAACCGTTCCTCTTGGGGAACTGTATTTTTCCCTTCAGGAGCAAGAGGTCATGTCAGATGAAATTCAGTCCCTCCTTCAGAAAGACACCATCTGCCCTTTTTCCCCTCATCCTTGAGGTTTCGTCAGCACAATCTTTCTAGTCAGCCAAAGAGGCAGGGTTTCTCGCCTGGTGCTCAAATTGAAAGATTTCAATGCATGGATGGTGTACAGGCACTTCAAGATGGAGAGTATTCACCTCCTTTGAGACATACTTCAAGAGGGCGACTGGATGGTTCATTTGGACCTGAAAGGACGCGTACTTGACTATACCCATTTTCACCCCTCACCAGCTATTCCTTCTATTCTATTGGCTAGGTCGTTGCTACGAGTTCAAGGTCCTTCCGTTCGGCCTTTCCTCAACTCCATGGTGTTTCACCAAACTGATGAGGCCCGTTGTGGGGGCACTTCGAGCCAAGAGCGTAAGGCTAATTGTCTACCTCGGCGACCTGATTCTTCTGGCTCAGGGTTCCCAGACAGTAGGTCTCCATTTGTCCTGGACAATCTAACTTCTTCAGAATTTGGGGTTTATCATCAACCAACCAAAATCCTGTCTGATCTCACCCCAATAGATGGAATTATTGGGATAGATTCAGTGTTGTCACAAATTATTCTTCCATCCCAGTAAATCCAAAATATCAAGAAGGAGTTGAGATGTGCTTTACAAAGCCCAACAATCTCGTTGAGATTGGTAGCACTGATTGTGGGCCTTCTAGCGTCATCCATCCAGGCCATCTTTCCGGGTCCCCTCCACTACAGGGCCCTGCAGAGATTCAAAATACCACACCTTCATAAAGGTTTGTCATACTCAGACCAAGTTCGCCTCTCAGCAGACGCCAAGATAGAAATTAACTAGTGGCTAGACTACATGGATGCCTGGAATGGCAGAGCGATTTTTGGCAGCTACCCGGACATAAAACTAGAGTCAGATGCCAACAGAATGGGCTGGAGAGCCAGATGTGGGCCCCTCTCCAAAGGGGGGGGGTCGTTGGCTGGAGACCGAGCTCCAACTTCATATCAACTGCCTGGAACTTCTAATGGGTTCCTTCATGATCAGGAGTCTTTCTCCCTCTCAGACAGATTGTTGCATATTGCTAAGGATGAACAACATCTCAGTGGTTCGGTATGTCAACAGACTAGGAGGTACGAAATCTCAGATGCTGGCGAAGATAGACTTTTGCCTTTAACATCAGATTTGAGTCATGGCGAAAGATCTCCCTGGGGAGAAGAACATAGGAGCGAATTGGCACTCCTGTCATCTCCGGGACTTTAGCAATTGGAGGCTTCATCCAAGGTTTTTCTTCAAACTCAATCACAAATGGGTTCCCTGCTCTGTGAATCTGTTTGCCTTGCGCCTCAACCTTCCTTTTAGATTGGTCATTCCACCTGGGGTATGCCTTCCCCCCCATTCAACATGATCCCCAGAGTCCTCTCTCAAGTGAGGTGTCAGAAGGCAGAGGTCACTCTTGTGACTCCTCTCTGGAGGGAGCAATCATGGTTTCCTATGACTCTGGAGATGTTGTGCAACATTCTTCTCCTTATTACCTGTTGATGGACCAAGTGGGTCTTCCACATCCCATGATCATTTCAGAACAGCTCAGATTAGGGGGCTGGGAGGTTTCAGAAGTAGATGGAAGATGCCAGGCATTTCTCAACAGATTTCCGCTTACATCAACCAAGCATGGGCTTCAAGTACCCATACGCGATATGCTTCGGCATGGCGAAGATGGGTTTGTTGGCATGATGAAAGGGATTCTGATCCCGCTTGGTCTGATGTCTGCCTCATGATTAATTTTCTGTCCTCCTTTGCGGACTCCAGCATGGCTTATAGGTCTAGTAACAATTACAGATTGGCCATTTCTGTGGGACATATTCCAGTTAATGGAAAGTCTGTGGGTGAGTAGCCTATTGTATGCAAGCTCATAGGAGCATACGCTTGTGTAAACCTCCCCAAACCAGGTATTCTTCATTGTGGGACATTAATGTGGTCCTCAAATTTCTGAATTGTTAGCCTGGTAACAAATATCTTTCACGTAAGCAGTTATCTGCCAAATTGACCATGTTGTTGTGCTTGATATCTTGCAAAAGGGTGTCAGACGTTCGTGCTTTAAACCTTACGGGTAGAATTTTTCCCCAGATATCTTTTTCCATTTGCAATGTAGGAAAGTGGGGTGTTATGCAGTGAGACTGGTTAGGCTCAGGAGCGGATCGCTGGGCTTTGTTAGGATGGGACAAGGGCGTACGGGGGGGTACTGGGGGCAAATTAATAAAACACAGAAAAAAAAAACCACTTACCTGCTGTGCTCCCACGTCGCTCCTCTCCCGTCACTGCAGGCAAGCTCAGGCTCCCAGCCTGCCCTGCGGCCAATCCTGAGGCTCTGAACAGGATTGGCTGGGAGCGCCCAGCCAGGGCACTCCTAGGCAGACTAGGAGCCTGTGCAGTCTCTCTCCAGCCCAGCAACTGTGTTGCAAGCATTCATCTTCCGATCGCGCTGGAAGCTGACGTCACTTGGGGGGGGGGGTAGAAGGGGAAGGGGAAGCGATTCCCCTTCTATCCCTGCCCTAGGGGGGTGGTGGGTGGGAGGCCACATGGGGGAGCGCTAGGGCTAGTGCCAGGACATAACGGTTAGGAGCACTGTACAGCGGGACGTAACCGTTACATCCACAGCACAGAAGGGGTTAACAAACGAAAAGATAATAAACATGGTTTATTATCTTTTCGTTTGTTAAAGGTGATTTGCAGCAGCTGCTGCTGGTGGGGGGGGGGGGGCAATGCTCCTGCACCCTAACGGAGGAGACGTGCCTGGTTAGGCTTTATTAGTAATACTCAGACGTTATCCCTTACTGGGTCCTATGGATTCACACTAAAAAATCCCTAACTCAGTGGTTACTAGAGGAATGTATGCTAAGAATTTCAGAGTACCAACATGCACAGTAAGCAATTGCCACAACTCAAAAGAAATTCAACACAGATTTATAAAAATAAAGCAGATTTGTAGATAAGTTAAGACACCAAAACAAAGACAATCCAATGAGTATAACCAGAGTTATGGATTTTTAAAGGAGACATAATTCAGTGCATTTCACTCTTGCAAAACATTACTATTGCGGTCAATGGGAAATTACACTAGTGACACTCTGTCACTTGCAGGTCGACTTCAATGGAAACCACTGGATAGTAAGGTGAGGGCGTTACCAGTACCAGGGTCCGGCAGTCTGTGGACTTTTACCTGGGTCGTAGGGCCTGGGTACAGAGTTGTCCTGGCTGTCCCTGGTGCTGAATGCCAGAGCTGGGGGTGCTGGATTTGCTGCTGGGATGGTGCTAGTGAGGAACAGGGTGGAAAATCTCAACAATCAGGCCAATGGGGTGCTGGATTGAAGTTGCTGTTGGGTTCCCTTGAGGCACAGTGTCAAACAAAGTTAGTGGTAGCCCGACTGGCCACCAACAGGACTTGGTAGTAACATTTGCAGCTTTTGGCTGCTTCGGCATGCTGTAGTCTGGAAGAAAACAGTAGCCGCCTAAAACTTGTTGGAGGTCAGGACTATGTTTCCCACAATGCACTGGACCATTTACTTTTGGGCAATCCCTCAGTGAGTCAGATGGCCAGTGATTCTGTATAGACCAGGTAGCCCACCATAGGGGTGTGGCTAGTCTGGGGGTGTACGTCTCCTGACTACCTAATTTGACCACCTGCCCAGGTTGTAAATGTGCCTGGGGTGGCTTTGTCCACCTATGGGAGGCCGCCTACTTGTATATCAGAGGCAATGTGGGCTTTGAAGCTCGCTCACTGGCTTGAAATGCCACTTCACTAGCCATCCTGACAGAGAGGTAGATGACACCTCCCACCCTGGAAGCCCTTTGTTTCTGACTCCTGGATGTGTGCACACCTCCTGGCAGGGGCTAAGACTGCTGTGTTGGATGCAGCAGCTTCTAGGCTGCCAGCCGTGGCACTGGACGGCTGGGGTAACCAGGTGGGTAACCTCTAAGGTAGCCACCTGCGTGCATGACACATTAAATCTGACTTGGGGAAAAAGTCAGGTTTGACGAGACAAGTTGTTTGATACCAAGCATGACACCTTTCAGTGGGACCACAATGCAGCTGGCAACCTCAGGATGCCCAGGTGCCAGCCCATGTTTTCCTCTGGCCCCCTGAACACTTATAGTAGCCCTTAATGGAAAGAGGCTACTATAAGGCCATATAAACTTGTAGTTATATGTCCACACCTTTAATATAATACACCCTGCTTCCTGTGCTCAGGGGGCCTACCTTAGGGGGTGACTGACATATATTGAAAATAGTGCTGTGACCTTGCCACTCATGGTGAGGGCACGGTCGAGTTTGGGCTGTGTGCACTGCTCATACAGTCTGTAATGGCAGGACTGCTGTCATCTGTTTACCTGGGACACTCAGGGTGGCACAATCAATGCTTCAAGCCCTGGCGACCCTTTAACTCCTATGCCCTGGGTACCACTATTACCATTTTCTAGTGGCTTATAAGGGAGTCAAAAGTCCTTGCCAACTGAGCTTACCAATTTACAGATATCAAACTTTAGGAAAATAGCACTTGGGCATGTTTAGCAGTACACTGGTAGAAACGGCTAGCAGTCTTCTCAGAAACACATTCTCACTGGCCTACAAATACGAAGTACTAAAGTACCCCCATATTCCTGCACCATAAGTCATAACAGAGCAGCAACGTGCTTTGTAGATATTAACCATCACATCTAGGGGTTTAGAGCCTAACTTCCCTGCGAACCTACAAATTGCCTCTGTTGTTTGTTCAAAATGGATTTCCCTAACCCTCGTTAGAGGGACCCAGGTACATTTTAGGTGTTCATCTCTGGTAGAGGTGATGCTTTAGAAGCATTAGGTGACCTTCTGGTGTGTGGAGTGGCCAACCGATCATTGTTTTTTTTCTTTTTGAGTGAGGGAAATCCCATGTTTCTAATACTGTCAATTAGGATATTGCTTTTGTCAATCGCTGGGTTCCCATTGAAGACATCTGGATTAGAAACTTCTCTTGCTTGTTCTTTATTTAGAGCATGCTGTGTGGAAAGAGGGTCCACATTGGCGCCATTATCCAGACCCATTAAGAGTGCTTTTTTGGTTGTCCCCAACCTTTCTTCCACACAGTCCATCTCTGTGTTAAGAGCACCAAAAGCGTTCATGAGAAAGCTTGTTCTAGTGACGGTTAGGGGGGTGGTCCTTGGAAGATAGTGATAGTGTTGCAGATTTCCTCTTACCAATGATGTGTGGGCCTTCAGGTGCCCAACAGCCCCAGTAAAATTATGAAATGAAATGAAATGAAAGGCCAAGAGTGGTGGCCTAGCCCAGCCTGGATTGGCTGCATATGCGGGCAAATGGTCCCACTGTTAGCCCGGTATTTGCCCTGGCACGTGCCCTGTTGCTTCCCACGCTCCATGAGACTTCTGTACTTTTTATGCAACTGCCCGGTGCGCGAAGCAATGCAACTGCCTCCCTAGCTGTAGGGAGATCTGGTAATGATAGCCCGGGACCCACCCGGAGAAATAGAAAGCAATCAGATGCCCCAATCTGCGTGTGACTTCAATGCCATTTATGTGCCCGCCTGACACGTGAAGCAATGCAACTGCCTCCCCACTCACATAGAGATCCGGTAGTGTTAGTCTGGACACCACCATGAGGAATCAGCAGCAATCAGGCGTCATGTACTCATTTGATGTTGAGTCAGGGATACACGCCGAGCTGAATGTGGAGCCAGGTGAGCTGGAGTAAATCTGCCTCTGTGAGACATGCCTGGGGAAGAAAAAAGCAGGTGTACTTTCAAACAAATGCATGGGCTAGCATGTAGCAGACGCAATTTGAATGCAGCAAACACAGAAATCTTTGCGCAAAACTAGATGAAGAAAGTCACCACAGCCTTGTAGCATCATGATATAGAAAAGAGACACTGGTAGAAAAAGGTTCTCTAGTTGGCAGTGGTTTGCACCCTGTCCAAGTAGGAACCCTCACTCTAGTCAGGGTAAGGGCGCCACACAGCTAAGATAAACCCTGCTCACCCCCTTGGTAGCTTGGCACAAGCAGTCAGGCTTATCTCAGAGGCAATGTGTAAAGTATTTGTACACACACAGTAACACAGTAAAAACACCACAAATGTACTCACCACTTTAGAAAAATAATCAATATTTATCTGAATAAAACAAGACCAAAACAACAAAAATCCAACATACACAAGCAAAGTTACGAATTCTGGTAAGCTTCTATACACTCCCTCCTGCACAACTCCACCCGCTGCTGCCACTGCTGCTGATACCTCTGAGACCCTGCCGGCTCTGAGATCTGGGCCCACCTCCACCCACCGGCACCCGCCTGCACCTCATCCCTGGAGGCCTAGTGCCACCTGTATCCGCTCTTTGCACTGTTGTGCTGCTGCTATTGCTTATTGCCCTTTTCCTGTGCTCCGTCCCTGCTGCTGCTGCCGCTGCAGCCCTGCCCCCTTCCTTGTGAAGCACGTTCCCGCCCTCCTTCCTCCCAACTGACCGACCCCTCCCAACTCCCCTTCCTAATGGCGCCCACGGTGCAAGGAGGGGAGACTCCACCTACCCTCTGGTCAGCGTATGTTTGTTCGCTCCTGCACAGCTCCACCTGCAGTTGCTGCTGATCCCTCTGAGAGCCTGTGGGCTCTGAGATCGAGGCCCACCTCCACCTTCAGGCACCCGCCTGGGCCTCATCTCCTGTGGCCTAATGGCATCTGTATCTGTCTGTTTCTGTCTTTCTTGCCTTTTCATCTTTTTTACTCTTTTTGTCTGTTTTTCCTCTCTTTGCACTCTTGTGATGCTGCTATTGCTGTTTGCTGTTTTCCAGTACTCCATCCCTATTGCCCCGCCCCCACCCTGCAAAGCGATTTCCCGCTCTCCTACCTCCCACCTGACCGGCCTCTCTCACCTCCCTGCTATTCTTAATGGCGGCCGATGTGCGACCACGCAGCTGCTGCGCCAAAGGCAAGCCTTTCGGCGCCTGTCTGTGCCTGGACTGCACCCAGCACCACAGACCCTGGTTCCCACACCACCCACCGATACGATGCCAACACTGTATACGCCCTCAACCCTGGAAGATCCTCAGCCTGCCACCAACCCAAAGAAGAGTCATGGACCATTCTCCTGCTGATTCTGCTCCCTCACCTGCCACCGCAAGCCACACCACCCCACCCATAGCCCAGACGGACTCCTCAAGTGCATACTCCTCAACACACGCTTCCTCGCCAAACACACAGTAGAAGTTTGGGAGCTCCTCGACTCGATCTCCCCTGACGTCACCTTACTCACAGAGACCTGGATCACCCCCACCTCATCCCGGGCATCGCCACCGTTATTTCCAATGGTTACAAAACCATCCACAAAGACAGAGTCAATCGACCAGGAGGAGGTGTCGCCATAATCTACAGGAACACCCTCTGCCTGTCGACCACTGTCGAGATGCAGAACCAGCCAACCACCCTTGAACATCTACACTTCCAAATTCAGACCAACCCGAATACCTCAGGTTGTGGCACGCTCACCTACAGATCGCCCGGGCCCTGACCCCAGTTCAGCGAAACCATCGCCAACCTCGTCCCCTCCCACGCACTCACCTCCACCGACTACATCCTTCTCGGCGACCTCAACTTTCACCTCAATAACCATGATGACCCAAACACCACAAGCCTCCGGGTCAACCTCGCCACTCTTGGTCTCAAGCAACTAGTAAACCTCCCCACTCACTCAGCAGGTCACACCCTCGACCCTACCTTCTCGTCAGGAAACAACATCACCAACTCTCACACCTCTGAGCACCATTGGACCGACTACTGATGCGTCCATTTCGATTTTACGAAGACCACAGCACGCCACCATGCCCCTGCTCCCCTGGCAGAAACTGGAACAAAGTCTCTGAAGTCCAACTCACCGACACACTCCGCCACTCCCCCGATGGATGCCACAAATGCGAACGACTCAGCACGCAAACTGCACTGCTGGATCACAAAATGCACTAACACCATAGCCCCCCCCCAAGAAAACCTGCCAGAAACAAGCACTGTAAGAATCCTAGCAGGCTCACAACAGACCTCCAAGAGTAAAAATAATACACCTGTAGATGACTGGAACGAAAATGGAGAAACAACAAAACAACCGCAGACCACATAACCTACAAAGAGGCAGACACCAACCACCACCAGCGCATCACATCCTCCAGGAAAGCTGCCATCCAAGAACGCATCAGCATCAATGCACACAACAGCAAGGAGCTATTTACCATAGTCAAGGAATTCATGAACCCTTGAACAGGCACCTCAGACATCCCCCATCTCAAGACCTTTGCGACAACTTTGCCACCTTTTTCCACAGTATAATCCAGAACAAATACGAAGGATTCAAGAACCAAAAACCGCCCCCACAGCCCACCAGCATCACCACGAACTGCACGCCGCACCAGACCCTGAACCATTGGACCCCTGTCTCCACAGAACACACCCAGAAACTCATGAACTCCATCCATTCAGGGGCACCCTCGGACCCGTGTCCACATCACATCTTCAACTTGGCCAGCGCCACCGTCGGACCAGAGCTCGGCCGGACTATCAATCATTCCATTGAAACCACCACCTTCTTATCCGACTGGAAGCACGCAGAGATTAACCCTCTACTAAATAAACCATGTGCTGACCCAATAGAGATGAAGAATTATAGACCCATCTCTATGCTCCCCTTCCCTGCCAAAGCAACAGAAAAGGACATCAACATGCAACTCATGGAGTTTCTCGAGTCAAATCACATCCTAGACCCCTCCCAGTCTGGATTCAGGAGCAATCACAGCACCAAAACAGTCCTTCTTGCAGCCACCGTTGACATCCGCGCCATACTGGACCACGGCGATTGGCCACCCTCATCCTCCTTGACCTCTCTGCCGTGTTCGACATAGTCTCCCACTCCACCCTTTGCACCAGACTCCATGACACCGGCATCTGCGGCAAAGCACTGGAATGGATTTGATCCTTCCTCACCAGAAAACCCAGAGTGTCAGACTCCCACCCTTCACCTCGGCATCCAAAGAAACCTGCTGCGGAGTATCCCAGAGATCCTCACTAAGCCCAACTCTCTTCAACACCTACATGGCCCGCTTGCTAAAATCGCCAGACAGCACGGCCTAAACATCGTCTCCTACGCCAATGATACCCAGCTGCTCCTCTCCCTGACAGCCGACCCATCAACAGCCAAGAGAAATTTCCACAATGGAATGAGAGCATTCGCCACCGGGTTTGTGAGCTAATTTTAATCTTTAGTTTGACTCTCCTAGTTTTCTCTTTTCCATACTCACTCTTGGGGTCTTGGCATCATCGAGATAAGATCTCCGGCAAAGAGCCCCCCTTCGGGGGGTGCCCGTCAGACATTGCAGCGCCGGTCTGACGAGGAGCAACTCCGATGATGAAGCATGACACCCAGTTGGGTGTGTGAGGATTCTTGCTCCTAAAATGTAGGACTCCTTTGTATCCTTTCCCCTGTTTTTCCTTTGGGACAGTGTATCTTGTTTATTTTCATTGTATTAACATCGGGAGGACATACACTGGACCATTATTCCTCCCTATCCCTCTGTTTAATATTCATGCAAATTGGACTACGGCAACACACTCTACGCTGGCGTCACAAAGAAGCTAAAAACAAAGCTGCAGAGAATCAAGAACACAGCAGCGAGACTCATCCTGGCATCCCCCGCCACAGTCACATCTCTGCCCACCTCAGAGACCTTCACTGGCTCCCGGTTGACAAACGCATCACTTTCAAGCAACTGACACATACCTACAAGGCACTGCACAACATCGGACAGGACTACATCACCCCCGCCAGGTAACTCCGATCAGGAAGAGCACAGCTGTAGGCAGATCCTTCTCTTACCTCACAGCCCAGACATGAAAACACTCCCACACAACCTCAGACAGGCCACCTCGCTGAATCAGTTCACAAAGGATCTCAAGACCTGGCTTTTTGAGTGATCTGCATGCCCAGTACAGCACCTTGGGACCCCATGGGTGATAAGCAGCACTTTACAAGTGCCTGATTGATTGAAACTTCAGTATAGCGCTTAGAAACACAATAGCTGGGGCTATCACAACGTCTTGACGGAGTCGTTTCCAACAGTCCGATGCCACTCGTGAGAGAGTATGGGCCGGTCACGGAGTCACACAGATCCCAGGTACAGTACCTTTGAAAGCGATGAAACATAAGACATTGCATGGAGTCGGTGAGGTGAGGCATCACTGGAGCCTGTGCAGCATTGGCTCCTTACTGCTACCGGGGAGGTGAGGCGTCAGTTCCTTACTGCTAGGCAGGGGAGGTGATGCGTCTGTTCCTTTTGGTTGCAGGGGAGGTGATTCGGAGTCAGTGGTGAGATGTCGGTTCCTCACGATTCGGCAGATTCGATAAATCCACCAGTTCAAGACGCAAGGCTTTCACTTGGCAATGTCGCGGTCACACCACTGGCTCACAGCTGCTGCAGGTGAGTCAGAGTCGGGTGTCCCAGATGTTAGGGACAAGGCACTCAGTCCTCACGCTTTGGGGGGACTTCAGAGATGCTACAGCGGCATCGGGCTTGTGGCGTCAGACATGGTCACTGCACTCAGCAGGGACCACGGCTCCAGTGCAGGCAGCGGCACGGAGTCAGTCAGCAGCGCCATTTCCGATGCCACTCTGGAGTCAGTAAGCTTGTTTCTTCTTGGTTACACCAGAACTCACCCCTAAGGGCACAAGAACTGGATTTGGCACCACTTGGCGAGTCAGGCCTCTCAGCAAAAAGTCCAGAAGGATTTTAAAGTTGTGGTCTCAAAGGTCCAATATATATACTAATTTCTGCCTTTGAAGCTGGTAAACTTCAAAGGAAAGTCTTTGTAGTGCACAAGACCCTACCTTTCCTGCCCCGGCCCCAGACACACTACATGGGGTAGGAGACTGTTTTGTATGAGGACAGGTAGAGCCCTAGTCAGGTTTAAGTGTCAGGTCCTAACACCCATCTAGCCCAGGAAGACCCATCAGGATATGCAGGGCACACCTGACCTCCCTTTGTGTGACGTCTAGAGTAAATTCACAAACAGAACAACTGCAATCCTGACCCAGACTTGTATTCCAGCACACAGGCAGAGAATAGTTAAACAAGAAAATGCCCGCTTTCTAAAAGTGGCATTTTCAAACTTACAATCTAAAAACCAACTTATCAACTTCACCAAAAGATGTATTTTTAAAGTGTGCGTTCAGAGACCCCAAACTCCACATCACTGTCTGCTCCCAATTGGCAATTACACTCAAAAGATATTTCAAGGCAATCCTACATGTTAACATATGGGAGAGATAGAGCTTGCAATAGTGAAAACCAAATTTAGAAGTGTTTCACCATCAGGACATGAAAAACACACCAGTACATGTCCTACCTTTTAAATACACTGCACGCTGCCCATTGGGCTGCCTTGGGCATGTAGTAAATGAGAAGGTTTGGGCCTGGCAAATGGGTGCACTTGCCAGGTCGAACTGGCAGTCAAAACTGCACACACAGACATTGCAATGGCAGGTCTGAGACATGTTTACAGGGCTACTCCTGTGGGTGGCACAATTAGTGCTGCAGACCCACTAGTAGCATTTGATTTACAGGCCCCGGGCACACAGAGTGCACTTTACTAGCAACTTACTAGTAAATCAAGTAGGCCAATCGTGGACAAACAAATCACCAATTCCATTTTACACACAAAGCACTTGCACTTTAGCACTGTTCAGAAGTGGTTAAGTGCCCAGAGTCCTAAAACCAGCCAACAGGTCAGAAAAAATACAATGAAGAAGGCAAAAGGTTTGGGGATAACCCTGCAGAAAGGACCATTTCCAGCAGAGATATTTTGGCTAGAACAACTTCATGAGTTCTATGTCAAAATAAGACGTGCTACGTCAAAATCATTAGGTAAACCCTATTTAGGTTTTACATTTTGGACTCTAGAAGGAGTGAACATGGGACGTATGCCAGGGCCCTTGCATCACAGCCATCTCTTTCCTTTCTGATGGCAAATAGACTTTGAAGAATCTAGTGCCCAGAAGAGCATTGAAGATGCAGTAAAGTAAATATTAGAGACACTTGCACCTACAGTAGAATCCTATAAAAACAAACACATTAATATGAATAAAGATGGAATACTGAAGAGCAGAGATTTCATTTATTTCAAAGAAATTAGAACTGTCACACTAGTACTGATTGTATTATTAAAGACATCACAACAAACATAAAAAGGGTAATATTAACTGCTAAGCAACCATATATTTTACCAGCAGTTTCTGTAATCTCAATGAAATGTATTGGTTCAGCCTGTGAGTCCTCTTTCTGCAAAAAAAAAAGTGACTTGCTTTAATCAGGAGCATTGATTCACAAGAGGCGACACAGGATTGTTGTGACATTGTAAGCAGTGATTGAGCTTCAGTTAAGACTCATGAGACTCTGGAAGGTCCAGGTCACCAAGGGAAATGAGAATATAGCTACTAATCACAGTTTCCAGGTTGCTGATGGTACTATATTTTAAAAAAGGACATGGGCCTGATTTAGATGTTGGCGGTAATGATCCAGCTGTCAACTTTTCACCTGAAAACCCACTCGCTGCCGTGGCGGTCCGAATGCTGTATTTAGATGTTTGTGGTCCCATAGCCTAAAGTCTGCATTTAAACTGCTTTGTCCGCCAAGAAACACCTCCTACATTAGAGAGGGCAAAGTGAATGCCGAATTGGGCCAAGCCATCCTTCCTGCTGTGCAGATTTGGGTGTGTCTTACCACCAAGCAAAAAGTGGCAGTCTGACCTCCCTTTCTGAGTTGGCCGATTGGGTGGAAAGGGGGTAAAATCTCACCTTTTTCCCCCATTCCACCTCTGTCTATTACTGGACACAGCTGGACAACACCTGCCATCACTGCTGCCACAGACCCATAGAGCAAATACACCCCTCCATTGCCAGACTCGTAGGTATGAATGCCGCATTGCCATGATACTTTGAGTGGGTACTGCACAGGAGGTCCGGGTCATTGCAGGCATATACATGTTACAGAGATGTTTTTTAAATCACTCTGACATGCATATGTCAGGGAGACAATTGTGTCACACATGGCTGGGAACACACTGGCACAACATGCATATCGCATGCCTACACAACTGTAATTGTGTTGTCATCATTCATTGCCAAATGAATGCTGGCACCACAATGACGGTACACTCACACTTGAGAGCGGTGTCCATGTGTGAGCATTGCAAAGGGACCTGTACTAGTAGGTTTGTGCTATCAGTTGTGTATGTGAGTCAGTACATGTATGTGTGTGTGTGTGGACTGGCTGGTTGAGGTGGAGGGAGCTGGAGTGGGTGATGTGGTTGCGTCTGTATGTGTGTCCCTTGCAAGTGAGACCAATGTTGTTGTGTATCTTGTATTGCTATGTCACATATTCAGGTGAGTGTTGTTGTGTGGCAGACGTTGTTGTGATGTGTGTAGTTGGGCTTATGTGTGAGTTTATGTAGCTGAGTGTGTAGTTTTGTTGGTTACTGTGGTTTTGTCGTGCATGGGTGCAGAGTCAATGGTGTGTGTGTGTTGTGTCATGGATGTAAAGAAATGGCTCC
This sequence comes from Pleurodeles waltl, assembly GCF_031143425.1. NCBI lineage: Eukaryota > Metazoa > Chordata > Amphibia > Caudata > Salamandridae > Pleurodeles > Pleurodeles waltl. Next base: position 285,759,276 of record NC_090443.1, read on the forward strand.
CTGTTGCAGTTACCCCCCACTTTTTGCCTGATACTGATGCTGACTTGACTGAGAAGTGTGCTGGGACCCTGCTAACCAGGCCCCAGCACCAGTGTTCTTTCCCCTAAAATGTACCATTGTCTCCACAATTGTCACAACCCTGGCACCCAGGTAAGTCCCTTGTAACTGGTACCCCTGGTACCAAGGGCCCTGATGCCAGGGAAGGTCTCTAAGGGCTGCAGCATGTCTTATGCCACCCCAGGGACCCCTCACTCAGCACAGACACACTGCTTGCCAGCTTGTGTGTGCTGGTGGGGAGAAAATGACTAAGTCGACATGGCACTCCCCTCAGGGTGCCATGCCAGCCTCACACTGCCTGTGGCATAGGTAAGTCACCCCTCTAGCAGGCCTTACAGCCCTAAGGCAGGGTGCACTATACCACAGGTGAGGGCATATGTGCATGAGCACTATGCCCCTACAGTGTCTAACCAAAACCTTAGACATTGTAAGTGCAGGGTAGCCATAAGAGTATATGGGCTGGGAGTCTGTCAAAAACGAACTCCACAGTTCCATAATGGCTACACTGAATACTGGGAAGTTTAGTATCAAACTTCTCAGAATAATAAACCCACACTGATGCCAGTGTTGGATTTATTAAAAAATGCACACAGAGGGCATCTTAGAGATACCCCCTGTATTTTACCCAATTGTTCAGTGCAGAACTGACTGGTCTGTGCCAGCCTGCTGCTGAGACGCGTTTCTGACCTCATGCGGTGAGAGCCTTTGTGCTCTCTGAGGACAGAAACAAAGCCTGCTCTGGGTGGAGGTGCTTCACACCTCCCCCCTGCAGGAACTGTAACACCTAGCAGTGAGCTTCAAAGGCTCAAGCTTTGTGTTACAATGCCCCAGGGCACTCCAGCTAGTGGAGATGCCCGCTCCCTGGACCCAGACCCCACTTTTGGCGGCAAGTCCAGGAGAGATAATGAGAAAAACAAGGAGGAGTCACTGGCCAGTCAGGACAGCCCCTAAGGTGTCCTGAGCTGAGGTGACTCTGACTTCTAGAAATCCTCCATCTTGCAGATGGAGGATTCCCCCAATAGGATTAGGGATGTGACCCCCTCCCCTTGGGAGGAGGCACAAAGAGGGTGTACTCACCCTCAGGGCTAGCAGCCATTGGCTACTAACCCCCCAGACCTAAACACGCCCTTAAATTTAGTATTTAAGGGCTTCCCTGAACCTAGGAAAACAGATTCCTGCAACAACAAGAAGAAGGACTGCCTAGCTGAAAAACCCCTGCAGAGGAAGACCAGAAGACAACAACTGCCTTGGCTCCAGAAACTCACCGGCCTGTCTCCTGCCTTCCAAAGAACTCTGCTCCAGCGACGCCTTCCAAAGGGACCAGCGACCTCTGAATCCTCTGAGGACTGCCCTGCTTCGACGACGACAAGAAACTCCCGAGGACAGCGGACCTGCTCCAAAAAGACTGCAACTTTGTTTCAAGAAGCAGCTTTAAAGAACCCTGCAACTCCCCGCAAGAAGCGTGAGACTTGCAACACTGCACCCGGCGACCCCGACTCGGCTGGTGGAGAACCAACACCTCAGGGAGGACCCCCAGACTACTCTACGACTGTGAGTACCAAAACCTGTCCCCCCTGAGCCCCCACAGCGCCGCCTGCAGAGGGAATCCCGAGGCTTCCCCTGACCGCGACTCTCTGAAACCTAAGTCCCGACGCCTGGAAAAGACCCTGCACCCTGCACCCGCAGCCCCCAGGACCTGAAGGACCGGACTTTCACTGCAGAAGTGACCCCCAGGAGTCCCTCTCCCTTGCCCAAGTGGAGGTTTCCCCGAGGAAGCCCCCCCTTGCCTGCCTGCAGCGCTGAAGAGATCCCTTGATCTCTCATTGACTTACATTGCGAACCCGACGCTTGTTCTAACACTGCACCCGGCCGCCCCCGCGCCGCTGAGGGTGAAATTTCTGTGTGGGCTTGTGTCCCCCCCGGTGCCCTACAAAACCCCCCTGGTCTGCCCTCCGAAGACGCGGGTACTTACCTGCAAGCAGACCGGAACCGGGGCACCCCCTTCTCTCCATTATAGCCTATGCGTTTTGGGCACCACTTTGAACTCTGCACCTGACCGGCCCTGAGCTGCTGGTGTGGTAACTTTGGGGTTGCTCTGAACCCCCAACGGTGGGCTACCTTGGACCAAGAACTGAACCCTGTAAGTGTCTTACTTACCTGGTAAAACTAACAAAAACTTACCTCCCCCAGGAACTGTGAAAATTGCACTGTGTCCACTTTTAAAATAGCTATTTGTGAATAACTTGAAAAGTATACATGCAATTGAAATGATTCAAAGTTCCTAATGTACTTACCTGCAATACCTTTCAAACAAGATATTACATGTTAAATTTGAACCTGTGGTTCTTAAAATAAACTAAGAAAAGATATTTTTCTATAACAAAACCTATTGGCTGGATTTGTCTCTGAGTGTGTGTACCTCATTTATTGTCTATGTGTATGTACAACAAATGCTTAACACTACTCCTTGGATAAGCCTACTGCTCGACCACACTACCACAAAATAGAGCATTAGTATTATCTATTTTTACCACTATTTTACCTCTAAGGGGAACCCTTGGACTCTGTGCATGCTATTCCTTACTTTGAAATAGCACATACAGAGCCAACTTACTACATTGGTGGATCAGCGGTGGGGTACAAGACTTTGCATTTGCTGGACTACTCAGCCAATACCTGATCACACGACAAATTCCAAAAATTGTCATTAGAAATTGATTTTTTGCAATTTGAAATTTTTCTAAATTCTGCTAGGGCCTTGTGTTAGTCCCTGTTAGCATTTCTTTTAGAGTTTAAAAGTTTGGTAAAAGTTTGAATTAGATTCTAGAACTAGTTTTAGTTTCTTAAAAAGTATTCCAACTTTTAGAAGCATAATGTCTAATACAGATGTGAATGTGGTGGAGCTCGACACCACACCTTACCTCCATCTACAGATGAGAGAGCTAAGGTCACTCTGTAAAATAAAGAAAATAGCAATGGGCTCCAGACCTTCCAAACTACAGCTCCAGGAGCTGTTGGCAGAGTTTGAAAGAGACAACCCCTCTGAGGATGGCAACACAGAGGATGATGATAGTGACTTGGAGGGTGATTCCCCCCCACCAGTCCTATCTAGGGAGAACAGGGCCTCTCAAGCCCTGACTCCACAAATAATAGTCAGAGATGCTGGTTCCCTCACAGGAGGGACCAACAACTCTGAAATCACTGAGGATAACTCCAGTGAAGAGGACATCCAGTTAGCCAGGATGGCCAAAAGATTGGCTTTGGAAAGACAGATCCTAGCCATAGAAAGGGAAAGACAAGAGATGGGCCTAGGACCCATCAATGGTGGCAGCAACATAACTAGGGTCAGAGATTCTCCTGACATGTTCAAAATCCCTAAAGGGATTGTGACTAAATATGAAGATGTTGATGACATCACCAAATGGTTCACAGCTTTTCAGAGGGCTTGTGTAACCAGAAAAGTGAACAAATCTCACTGGCGTGCTCTCCTTTGGGAAATGTTCACTGGAAAGTGTAGGGATAGACTCCTCACACTCTCTGGAAAAGATGTAGAATCCTATGACCTCATGAAGGGTACCCTGATTGAGGGCTTTGGATTCTCCACTGAGGAGTACAGGATTAGGTTCAGGGGGGCTCAAAAATCCTCGAGCCAGACCTGGGTTGATTTTGTAGACTACTCAGTGAAAACACTGGATGGTTGGGTAACTGGAAATGAAGTGCATGACTATGTTGGGCTTTATAATTTGTTTATGAAAGAACACATTTTAAGTAACTGCTTCAATGAAAAGTTGCATCAGTATCTGGTAGACCTAGGACCAACTTCTCCCCAAGAATTGGGAAAGAAGGCGGACCACTGGGTCAAGACTAGGGTAACCAAAACTTCCACTGGGGGTGACCAAAAGAAAGGGGTTACAAAGACTCCCCAGGAGAAAGTGGGTGACACTAGAAACAAAGAAAAAGAGTCCTCTGTAGGCCCCCAAAAACCAGAACAGGTGGGTGGGCCCCAAGACACAACCCAAAACAAAGGTGGGTACCAGGGTAAGAACTGGGATGCCACTAAGGCATGGTGCCATAACTGTAGACAGACAGGGCACCACACCAAGGACACTTCTTGTCCCAAAAACAAACCCCCTAGCAAAATCCCAGGGGTGACCAGTGTAGCCATTGGAGATGACTCCTCAGATGAGGAGGTCTTCATAGCCTTCAACTGGAAAAAGGGCTCAACAGGTGAGTTGGAGATTCCAGAGGGAAGTAGACACTTCCACCACCTACTGGTGAATGGAATCCCAGCCACTGCCCTGAGAGACACTTGTGCCAGTCACACTATTGTGCATGACAGGCTGGTGTTCTCAAACCAGTACATCCCAGGTGAGATGGCCAGAGTAAGAGTTAGCCCAGACAGGGTCACTGATAGGCCTGTGGCTTTTGTGCCCATAGAAGTGGGTGGGACTTTTAGCTGGAGAAGGGTGGTAGTCAGTACAGACCTCCCCCTTGATTGTCTCCTTGGAAATGACTACCCAGAGGTTAGTCAGAGCCGAAGAGAAGAACTGGTCCCGTGCCAGTCCTCTCCCAAGGATTCTGGAGGTCCTGCCCCTGCAATAACTGCAAGTAGGCCCCAGAAGAAAAAGAAAAGAAAACAGTGTAGGAAAGGTGGACAACCTTTAGCCAAGGTTCCAGCAAGCCAGGCAGAGTCTGCTCCAGTAGAGGAGACCTCCAAAAGTGGCACTGGTAAAGTCCAGCCTGACCCACAAGAAGTCCTGGCTAGTCAGGCAACTGTTAAGCCTGAGTGGGTGGCTCCTCAGCTAACAGAAGAAAGAGTGGAAGAAGGGTGTTTACTACAAGATGTGGTAACCCCCCACTCTAATACAGCAGACAGGCACCCTGAACCCAAAGAATCCTGTAACTTAGCCCCTTCCCTTGTAGGTGAAGAGCTAAAGGTGTGGTTCTGGGCACTGACAGCTGTCAGTGGCCTCTGCTGGGTGTTAGCCTTTATGGCTGCACTATCCTTGGCATGGTGGTCAGACCCCATGCCAAATAGCAAGTTAGGCCCCCTGACCCTGTTGGTCATGGTGGGGTTACTCCAGCTCGGGGTAACCTCTTTGGGTAAGCTAGGGGTGACCCTGGCTAAGATAAGATTAGCAGAGGTGGATACCTCTAACCCCAAAATAGAGAGAATGGGTGAAGACATTAAAAGCACAGACAAGAGGCAGTTCAGACTAGGTCCTATCACTGTGGAAGTGGGTCAGTTCCCCAGGGGGAATGACCTAAACAGGAGGATGTAAGGCAGAGTAGGCCCTGCAACAAACCAGCCTATTTCCTCTACTCTTCCTCGCCTGACGGACTAGGAAGACTCTCCCAGCTTTGGCTGAGTCTCCTGGCCTGTGGGCTGGGGGGGGGCTTGTGTAAAGAAATGGCTCCCTGTTGCAGTTACCCCCCACTTTTTGCCTGATACTGATGCTGACTTGACTGAGAAGTGTGCTGGGACCCTGCTAACCAGGCCCCAGCACCAGTGTTCTTTCCCCTAAAATGTACCATTGTCTCCACAATTGGCACAACCCTGGCACCCAGGTAAGTCCCTTGTAACTGGTACCCCTGGTACCAAGGGCCCTGATGCCAGGGAAGGTCTCTAAGGGCTGCAGCATGTCTTATGCCACCCCAGGGACCCCTCACTCAGCACAGACACACTGCTTGCCAGCTTGTGTGTGCTGGTGGGGAGAAAATGACTAAGTCGACATGGCACTCCCCTCAGGGTGCCATGCCAACCTCACACTGCCTGTGGCATAGGTAAGTCACCCCTCTAGCAGGCCTTACAGCCCTAAGGCAGGGTGCACTATACCACAGGTGAGGGCATATGTGCATGAGCACTATGCCCCTACAGTGTCTGACCAAAACCTTAGACATTGTAAGTGCAGGGTAGGCATAAGAGTATATGGGCTGGGAGTCTGTCAAAAACGAACTCCACAGTTCCATAATGGCTACACTGAATACTGGGAAGTTTAGTATCAAACTTCTCAGAATAATAAACCCACACTGATGCCAGTGTTGGATTTATTAAAAAATGCACACAGAGGGCATCTTAGAGATACCCCCTGTATTTTACCCAATTGTTCAGTGCAGGACTGACTGGTCTGTGCCAGCCTGCTGCTGAGACGCGTTTCTGACCTCATGCGGTGAGAGCCTTTGTGCTCTCTGAGGACAGAAACAAAGCCTGCTCTGGGTGGAGGTGCTTCACACCTCCCCCCTGCAGGAACTGTAACACCTAGCAGTGAGCTTCAAAGGCTCAAGCTTTGTGTTACAATGCCCCAGGGCACTCCAGCTAGTGGAGATGCCCGCTCCCTGGACCCAGCCCCCACTTTTGGCGGCAAGTCCAGGAGAGATAATGAGAAAAACAAGGAGGAGTCACTGGCCAGTCAGGACAGCCCCTAAGGTGTCCTGAGCTGAGGTGACTCTGACTTCTAGAAATCCTCCATCTTGCAGATGGAGGATTCCCCCAATAGGATTAGGGATGTGACCCCCTCCCCTTGGGAGGAGGTACAAAGAGGGTGTACTCACCCTCAGGGCTAGCAGCCATTGGCTACTAACCCCCCAGACCTAAACACGCCCTTAAATTTAGTATTTAAGGGCTTCCCTGAACCTAGGAAAACAGATTCCTGCAACAACAAGAAGAAGGACTGCCTAGCTGAAAAACCCCTGCAGAGGAAGACCAGAAGACAACAACTGCCTTGGCTCCAGAAACTCACCGGCCTGTCTCCTGCCTTCCAAAGAACTCTGCTCCAGCGACGCCTTCCAAAGGGACCAGCGACCTCTGAATCCTCTGAGGACTGCCCTGCTTCGACGACGACAAGAAACTCCCGAGGACAGCGGACCTGCTCCAAAAAGACTGCAACTTTGTTTCAAGAAGCAGCTTTAAAGAACCCTGCAACTCCCCGCAAGAAGCGTGAGACTTGCAACACTGCACCCGGCGACCCCGACTCGGCTGGTGGAGAACCAACACCTCAGGGAGGACCCCCGGACTACTCTACGACTGTGAGTACCAAAACCTGTCACCCCTGAGCCCCCACAGCGCCGCCTGCAGAGGGAATCCCGAGGCTTCCCCTGACCGCGACTCTCTGAAACCTAAGTCCCGACGCCTGGAAAAGACCCTGCACCCGCAGCCCCCAGGACCTGAAGGACCGGACTTTCACTGCAGAAGTGACCCCCAGGAGTCCCTCTCCCTTGCCCAAGTGGAGGTTTCCCCGAGGAAGCCCCCCCTTGCCTGCCTGCAGCGCTGAAGAGATCCCTTGATCTCTCATTGACTTACATTGCGAACCCGACGCTTGTTCTAACACTGCACCCGGCCGCCCCCGCGCCGCTGAGGGTGAAATTTCTGTGTGGGCTTGTGTCCCCCCCGGTGCCCTACAAAACCCCCCTGGTCTGCCCTCCGAAGACGCGGGTACTTACCTGCAAGCAGACCGGAACCGGGGCACCCCCTTCTCTCCATTATAGCCTATGCGTTTTGGGCACCACTTTGAACTCTGCACCTGACTGGCCCTGAGCTGCTGGTGTGGTAACTTTGGGGTTGCTCTGAACCCCCAACGGTGGGCTACCTTGGACCAAGAACTGAACCCTGTAAGTGTCTTACTTACCTGGTAAAACTAACAAAAACTTACCTCCCCCAGGAACTGTGAAAATTGCACTAAGTGTCCACTTTTAAAATAGCTATTTGTGAATAACTTGAAAAGTATACATGCAATTGAAATGATTCAAAGTTCCTAATGTACTTACCTGCAATACCTTTCAAACAAGATATTACATGTTAAATTTGAACCTGTGGTTCTTAAAATAAACTAAGAAAAGATATTTTTCTATAACAAAACCTATTGGCTGGATTTGTCTCTGAGTGTGTGTACCTCATTTATTGTCTATGTGTATGTACAACAAATGCTTAACACTACTCCTTGGATAAGCCTACTGCTCGACCACACTACCACAAAATAGAGCATTAGTATTATCTATTTTTACCACTATTTTACCTCTAAGGGGAACCCTTGGACTCTGTGCATGCTATTCCTTACTTTGAAATAGCACATACAGAGCCAACTTACTACATTGGTGGATCAGCGGTGGGGTACAAGACTTTGCATTTGCTGGACTACTCAGCCAATACCTGATCACACGACAAATTCCAAAAATTGTCATTAGAAATTGATTTTTTGCAATTTGAAATTTTTCTAAATTCTTTAAAGTCCTGCTAGGGCCTTGTGTTAGTCCCTGTTAGCATTTCTTTTAGAGTTTAAAAGTTTGGTAAAAGTTTGAATTAGATTCTAGAACTAGTTTTAGTTTCTTAAAAAGTATTCCAACTTTTAGAAGCATAATGTCTAATACAGATGTGAATGTGGTGGAGCTCGACACCACACCTTACCTCCATCTACAGATGAGAGAGCTAAGGTCACTCTGTAAAATAAAGAAAATAGCAATGGGCTCCAGACCTTCCAAACTACAGCTCCAGGAGCTGTTGGCAGAGTTTGAAAGAGACAACCCCTCTGAGGATGGCAACACAGAGGATGATGATAGTGACTTGGAGGGTGATTCCCCCCCACCAGTCCTATCTAGGGAGAACAGGGCCTCTCAAGCCCTGACTCCACAAATAATAGTCAGAGATGCTGGTTCCCTCACAGGAGGGACCAACAACTCTGAAATCACTGAGGATAACTCCAGTGAAGAGGACATCCAGTTAGCCAGGATGGCCAAAAGATTGGCTTTGGAAAGACCGATCCTAGCCATAGAAAGGGAAAGACAAGAGATGGGCCTAGGACCCATCAATGGTGGCAGCAACATAACTAGGGTCAGAGATTCTCCTGACATGTTCAAAATCCCTAAAGGGATTGTGACTAAATATGAAGATGTTGATGACATCACCAAATGGTTCACAGCTTTTGAGAGGGCTTGTGTAACCAGAAAAGTGAACAAATCTCACTGGGGTGCTCTCCTTTGGGAAATGTTCACTGGAAAGTGTAGGGATAGACTCCTCACACTCTCTGGAAAAGATGTAGAATCCTATGACCTCATGAAGGGTACCCTGATTGAGGGCTTTGGATTCTCCACTGAGGAGTACAGGATTAGGTTCAGGGGGGCTCAAAAATCCTCGAGCCAGACCTGGGTTGATTTTGTAGACTACTCAGTGAAAACACTGGATGGTTGGGTAACTGGAAATGAAGTGCATGACTATGTTGGGCTTTATAATTTGTTTATGAAAGAACACATTTTAAGTAACTGCTTCAATGAAAAGTTGCATCAGTATCTGGTAGACCTAGGACCAACTTCTCCCCAAGAATTGGGAAAGAAGGCGGACCACTGGGTCAAGACTAGGGTAACCAAAACTTCCACTGGGGGTGACCAAAAGAAAGGGGTTACAAAGACTCCCCAGGAGAAAGTGGGTGACACTAGAAACAAAGAAAAAGAGTCCTCTGTAGGCCCCCAAAAACCAGAACAGGTGGGTGGGCCCCAAGACACAACCCAAAACAAAGGTGGGTACCAGGGTAAGAACTGGGATGCCACTAAGGCATGGTGCCATAACTGTAGACAGACAGGGCACCACACCAAGGACACTTCTTGTCCCAAAAACAAACCCCCTAGCAAAATCCCAGGGGTGACCAGTGTAGCCATTGGAGATGACTCCTCAGATGAGGAGGTCTTCATAGCCTTCAACTGGAAAAAGGGCCCAACAGGTGAGTTGGAGATTCCAGAGGGAAGTAGACACTTCCACCACCTACTGGTGAATGGAATCCCAGCCACTGCCCTGAGAGACACTTGTGCCAGTCACACTATTGTGCATGACAGGCTGGTGTTCTCAAACCAGTACATCCCAGGTGAGATGGCCAGAGTAAGAGTTAGCCCAGACAGGGTCACTGATAGGCCTGTGGCTTTTGTGCCCATAGAAGTGGGTGGGACTTTTAGCTGGAGAAGGGTGGTAGTCAGTACAGACCTCCCCCTTGATTGTCTCCTTGGAAATGACTACCCAGAGGTTAGTCAGAGCCGAAGAGAAGAACTGGTCCCGTGCCAGTCCTCTCCCAAGGATTCTGGAGGTCCTGCCCCTGCAATAACTGCAAGTAGGCCCCAGAAGAAAAAGAAAAGAAAACAGTGTAGGAAAGGTGGACAACCTTTAGCCAAGGTTCCAGCAAGCCAGGCAGAGTCTGCTCCAGTAGAGGAGACCTCCAAAAGTGGCACTGGTAAAGTCCAGCCTGACCCACAAGAAGTCCTGGCTAGTCAGGCAACTGTTAAGCCTGAGTGGGTGGCTCCTCAGCTAACAGAAGAAAGAGTGGAAGAAGGGTGTTTACTACAAGATGTGGTAACCCCCCACTCTAATACAGCAGACAGGCACCCTGAACCCAAAGAATCCTGTAACTTAGCCCCTTCCCTTGTAGGTGAAGAGCTAAAGGTGTGGTTCTGGGCACTGACAGCTGTCAGTGGCCTCTGCTGGGTGTTAGCCTTTATGGCTGCACTATCCTTGGCATGGTGGTCAGACCCCATGCCAAATAGCAAGTTAGGCCCCCTGACCCTGTTGGTCATGGTGGGGTTACTCCAGCTCGGGGTAACCTCTTTGGGTAAGCTAGGGGTGACCCTGGCTAAGATAAGATTAGCAGAGGTGGATACCTCTAACCCCAAAATAGAGAGAATGGGTGAAGACATTAAAAGCACAGACAAGAGGCAGTTCAGACTAGGTCCTATCACTGTGGAAGTGGGTCAGTTCCCCAGGGGGAATGACCTAAACAGGAGGATGTAAGGCAGAGTAGGCCCTGCAACAAACCAGCCTATTTCCTCTACTCTTCCTCGCCTGACGGACTAGGAAGACTCTCCCAGCTTTGGCTGAGTCTCCTGGCCTGTGGGCTGGGGGGGGCTTGTGTAAAGAAATGGCTCCCTGTTGCAGTTACCCCCCACTTTTTGCCTGATACTGATGCTGACTTGACTGAGAAGTGTGCTGGGACCCTGCTAACCAGGCCCCAGCACCAGTGTTCTTTCCCCTAAAATGTACCATTGTCTCCACAATTGGCACAACCCTGGCACCCAGGTAAGTCCCTTGTAACTGGTACCCCTGGTACCAAGGGCCCTGATGCCAGGGAAGGTCTCTAAGGGCTGCAGCATGTCTTATGCCACCCCAGGGACCCCTCACTCAGCACAGACACACTGCTTGCCAGCTTGTGTGTGCTGGTGGGGAGAAAATGACTAAGTCGACATGGCACTCCCCTCAGGGTGCCATGCCAACCTCACACTGCCTGTGGCATAGGTAAGTCACCCCTCTAGCAGGCCTTACAGCCCTAAGGCAGGGTGCACTATACCACAGGTGAGGGCATATGTGCATGAGCACTATGCCCCTACAGTGTCTAACCAAAACCTTAGACATTGTAAGTGCAGGGTAGCCATAAGAGTATATGGGCTGGGAGTCTGTCAAAAACGAACTCCACAGTTCCATAATGGCTACACTGAATACTGGGAAGTTTAGTATCAAACTTCTCAGAATAATAAACCCACACTGATGCCAGTGTTGGATTTATTAAAAAATGCACACAGAGGGCATCTTAGAGATACCCCCTGTATTTTACCCAATTGTTCAGTGCAGGACTGACTGGTCTGTGCCAGCCTGCTGCTGAGACGCGTTTCTGACCTCATGCGGTGAGAGCCTTTGTGCTCTCTGAGGACAGAAACAAAGCCTGCTCTGGGTGGAGGTGCTTCACACCTCCCCCCTGCAGGAACTGTAACACCTAGCAGTGAGCTTCAAAGGCTCAAGCTTTGTGTTACAATGCCCCAGGGCACTCCAGCTAGTGGAGATGCCCGCTCCCTGGACCCAGCCCCCACTTTTGGCGGCAAGTCCAGGAGAGATAATGAGAAAAACAAGGAGGAGTCACTGGCCAGTCAGGACAGCCCCTAAGGTGTCCTGAGCTGAGGTGACTCTGACTTCTAGAAATCCTCCATCTTGCAGATGGAGGATTCCCCCAATAGGATTAGGGATGTGACCCCCTCCCCTTGGGAGGAGGCACAAAGAGGGTGTACTCACCCTCAGGGCTAGCAGCCATTGGCTACTAACCCCCCAGACCTAAACACGCCCTTAAATTTAGTATTTAAGGGCTTCCCTGAACCTAGGAAAACAGATTCCTGCAACAACAAGAAGAAGGACTGCCTAGCTGAAAAACCCCTGCAGAGGAAGACCAGAAGACAACAACTGCCTTGGCTCCAGAAACTCACCGGCCTGTCTCCTGCCTTCCAAAGAACTCTGCTCCAGCGACGCCTTCCAAAGGGACCAGCGACCTCTGAATCCTCTGAGGACTGCCCTGCTTCGACGACGACAAGAAACTCCCGAGGACAGCGGACCTGCTCCAAAAAGACTGCAACTTTGTTTCAAGAAGCAGCTTTAAAGAACCCTGCAACTCCCCGCAAGAAGCGTGAGACTTGCAACACTGCACCCGGCGACCCCGACTCGGCTGGTGGAGAACCAACACCTCAGGGAGGACCCCCGGACTACTCTACGACTGTGAGTACCAAAACCTGTCACCCCTGAGCCCCCACAGCGCCGCCTGCAGAGGGAATCCCGAGGCTTCCCCTGACCGCGACTCTCTGAAACCTAAGTCCCGACGCCTGGAAAAGACCCTGCACCCGCAGCCCCCAGGACCTGAAGGACCGGACTTTCACTGCAGAAGTGACCCCCAGGAGTCCCTCTCCCTTGCCCAAGTGGAGGTTTCCCCGAGGAAGCCCCCCCTTGCCTGCCTGCAGCGCTGAAGAGATCCCTTGATCTCTCATTGACTTACATTGCGAACCCGACGCTTGTTCTAACACTGCACCCGGCCGCCCCCGCGCCGCTGAGGGTGAAATTTCTGTGTGGGCTTGTGTCCCCCCCGGTGCCCTACAAAACCCCCCTGGTCTGCCCTCCGAAGACGCGGGTACTTACCTGCAAGCAGACCGGAACCGGGGCACCCCCTTCTCTCCATTATAGCCTATGCGTTTTGGGCACCACTTTGAACTCTGCACCTGACTGGCCCTGAGCTGCTGGTGTGGTAACTTTGGGGTTGCTCTGAACCCCCAACGGTGGGCTACCTTGGACCAAGAACTGAACCCTGTAAGTGTCTTACTTACCTGGTAAAACTAACAAAAACTTACCTCCCCCAGGAACTGTGAAAATTGCACTGTGTCCACTTTTAAAATAGCTATTTGTGAATAACTTGAAAAGTATACATGCAATTGAAATGATTCAAAGTTCCTAATGTACTTACCTGCAATACCTTTCAAACAAGATATTACATGTTAAATTTGAACCTGTGGTTCTTAAAATAAACTAAGAAAAGATATTTTTCTATAACAAAACCTATTGGCTGGATTTGTCTCTGAGTGTGTGTACCTCATTTATTGTCTATGTGTATGTACAACAAATGCTTAACACTACTCCTTGGATAAGCCTACTGCTCGACCACACTACCACAAAATAGAGCATTAGTATTATCTATTTTTACCACTATTTTACCTCTAAGGGGAACCCTTGGACTCTGTGCATGCTATTCCTTACTTTGAAATAGCACATACAGAGCCAACTTACTACATTGGTGGATCAGCGGTGGGGTACAAGACTTTGCATTTGCTGGACTACTCAGCCAATACCTGATCACACGACAAATTCCAAAAATTGTCATTAGAAATTGATTTTTTGCAATTTGAAATTTTTCTAAATTCTTTAAAGTCCTGCTAGGGCCTTGTGTTAGTCCCTGTTAGCATTTCTTTTAGAGTTTAAAAGTTTGGTAAAAGTTTGAATTAGATTCTAGAACTAGTTTTAGTTTCTTAAAAAGTATTCCAACTTTTAGAAGCATAATGTCTAATACAGATGTGAATGTGGTGGAGCTCGACACCACACCTTACCTCCATCTACAGATGAGAGAGCTAAGGTCACTCTGTAAAATAAAGAAAATAGCAATGGGCTCCAGACCTTCCAAACTACAGCTCCAGGAGCTGTTGGCAGAGTTTGAAAGAGACAACCCCTCTGAGGATGGCAACACAGAGGATGATGATAGTGACTTGGAGGGTGATTCCCCCCCACCAGTCCTATCTAGGGAGAACAGGGCCTCTCAAGCCCTGACTCCACAAATAATAGTCAGAGATGCTGGTTCCCTCACAGGAGGGACCAACAACTCTGAAATCACTGAGGATAACTCCAGTGAAGAGGACATCCAGTTAGCCAGGATGGCCAAAAGATTGGCTTTGGAAAGACCGATCCTAGCCATAGAAAGGGAAAGACAAGAGATGGGCCTAGGACCCATCAATGGTGGCAGCAACATAACTAGGGTCAGAGATTCTCCTGACATGTTCAAAATCCCTAAAGGGATTGTGACTAAATATGAAGATGTTGATGACATCACCAAATGGTTCACAGCTTTTGAGAGGGCTTGTGTAACCAGAAAAGTGAACAAATCTCACTGGGGTGCTCTCCTTTGGGAAATGTTCACTGGAAAGTGTAGGGATAGACTCCTCACACTCTCTGGAAAAGATGTAGAATCCTATGACCTCATGAAGGGTACCCTGATTGAGGGCTTTGGATTCTCCACTGAGGAGTACAGGATTAGGTTCAGGGGGGCTCAAAAATCCTCGAGCCAGACCTGGGTTGATTTTGTAGACTACTCAGTGAAAACACTGGATGGTTGGGTAACTGGAAATGAAGTGCATGACTATGTTGGGCTTTATAATTTGTTTATGAAAGAACACATTTTAAGTAACTGCTTCAATGAAAAGTTGCATCAGTATCTGGTAGACCTAGGACCAACTTCTCCCCAAGAATTGGGAAAGAAGGCGGACCACTGGGTCAAGACTAGGGTAACCAAAACTTCCACTGGGGGTGACCAAAAGAAAGGGGTTACAAAGACTCCCCAGGAGAAAGTGGGTGACACTAGAAACAAAGAAAAAGAGTCCTCTGTAGGCCCCCAAAAACCAGAACAGGTGGGTGGGCCCCAAGACACAACCCAAAACAAAGGTGGGTACCAGGGTAAGAACTGGGATGCCACTAAGGCATGGTGCCATAACTGTAGACAGACAGGGCACCACACCAAGGACACTTCTTGTCCCAAAAACAAACCCCCTAGCAAAATCCCAGGGGTGACCAGTGTAGCCATTGGAGATGACTCCTCAGATGAGGAGGTCTTCATAGCCTTCAACTGGAAAAAGGGCCCAACAGGTGAGTTGGAGATTCCAGAGGGAAGTAGACACTTCCACCACCTACTGGTGAATGGAATCCCAGCCACTGCCCTGAGAGACACTTGTGCCAGTCACACTATTGTGCATGACAGGCTGGTGTTCTCAAACCAGTACATCCCAGGTGAGATGGCCAGAGTAAGAGTTAGCCCAGACAGGGTCACTGATAGGCCTGTGGCTTTTGTGCCCATAGAAGTGGGTGGGACTTTTAGCTGGAGAAGGGTGGTAGTCAGTACAGACCTCCCCCTTGATTGTCTCCTTGGAAATGACTACCCAGAGGTTAGTCAGAGCCGAAGAGAAGAACTGGTCCCGTGCCAGTCCTCTCCCAAGGATTCTGGAGGTCCTGCCCCTGCAATAACTGCAAGTAGGCCCCAGAAGAAAAAGAAAAGAAAACAGTGTAGGAAAGGTGGACAACCTTTAGCCAAGGTTCCAGCAAGCCAGGCAGAGTCTGCTCCAGTAGAGGAGACCTCCAAAAGTGGCACTGGTAAAGTCCAGCCTGACCCACAAGAAGTCCTGGCTAGTCAGGCAACTGTTAAGCCTGAGTGGGTGGCTCCTCAGCTAACAGAAGAAAGAGTGGAAGAAGGGTGTTTACTACAAGATGTGGTAACCCCCCACTCTAATACAGCAGACAGGCACCCTGAACCCAAAGAATCCTGTAACTTAGCCCCTTCCCTTGTAGGTGAAGAGCTAAAGGTGTGGTTCTGGGCACTGACAGCTGTCAGTGGCCTCTGCTGGGTGTTAGCCTTTATGGCTGCACTATCCTTGGCATGGTGGTCAGACCCCATGCCAAATAGCAAGTTAGGCCCCCTGACCCTGTTGGTCATGGTGGGGTTACTCCAGCTCGGGGTAACCTCTTTGGGTAAGCTAGGGGTGACCCTGGCTAAGATAAGATTAGCAGAGGTGGATACCTCTAACCCCAAAATAGAGAGAATGGGTGAAGACATTAAAAGCACAGACAAGAGGCAGTTCAGACTAGGTCCTATCACTGTGGAAGTGGGTCAGTTCCCCAGGGGGAATGACCTAAACAGGAGGATGTAAGGCAGAGTAGGCCCTGCAACAAACCAGCCTATTTCCTCTACTCTTCCTCGCCTGACGGACTAGGAAGACTCTCCCAGCTTTGGCTGAGTCTCCTGGCCTGTGGGCTGGGGGGGGGCTTGTGTAAAGAAATGGCTCCCTGTTGCAGTTACCCCCCACTTTTTGCCTGATACTGATGCTGACTTGACTGAGAAGTGTGCTGGGACCCTGCTAACCAGGCCCCAGCACCAGTGTTCTTTCCCCTAAAATGTACCATTGTCTCCACAATTGGCACAACCCTGGCACCCAGGTAAGTCCCTTGTAACTGGTACCCCTGGTACCAAGGGCCCTGATGCCAGGGAAGGTCTCTAAGGGCTGCAGCATGTCTTATGCCACCCCAGGGACCCCTCACTCAGCACAGACACACTGCTTGCCAGCTTGTGTGTGCTGGTGGGGAGAAAATGACTAAGTCGACATGGCACTCCCCTCAGGGTGCCATGCCAACCTCACACTGCCTGTGGCATAGGTAAGTCACCCCTCTAGCAGGCCTTACAGCCCTAAGGCAGGGTGCACTATACCACAGGTGAGGGCATATGTGCATGAGCACTATGCCCCTACAGTGTCTGACCAAAACCTTAGACATTGTAAGTGCAGGGTAGCCATAAGAGTATATGGGCTGGGAGTCTGTCAAAAACGAACTCCACAGTTCCATAATGGCTACACTGAATACTGGGAAGTTTAGTATCAAACTTCTCAGAATAATAAACCCACACTGATGCCAGTGTTGGATTTATTAAAAAATGCACACAGAGGGCATCTTAGAGATACCCCCTGTATTTTACCCAATTGTTCAGTGCAGGACTGACTGGTCTGTGCCAGCCTGCTGCTGAGACGCGTTTCTGACCTCATGCGGTGAGAGCCTTTGTGCTCTCTGAGGACAGAAACAAAGCCTGCTCTGGGTGGAGGTGCTTCACACCTCCCCCCTGCAGGAACTGTAACACCTAGCAGTGAGCTTCAAAGGCTCAAGCTTTGTGTTACAATGCCCCAGGTGTAGGAAGTTGGCTCTGTATGTGCTATTTCAAAGTAAGGAATAGCATGCACAGAGTCCAAGGGTTCCCCTTAGAGGTAAAATAGTGGTAAAAATAGATAATACTAATGCTCTATTTTGTGGTAGTGTGGTCGAGCAGTAGGCTTATCCAAGGAGTAGTGTTAAGCATTTGTTGTACATACACATAGACAATAAATGAGGTACACACACTCAGAGACAAATCCAGCCAATAGGTTTTTATATAGAAAAATATCTTTTCTTAGTTTATTTTAAGAACCACAGGTTCAAATTCTACATGTAATAGCTCATTCGAAAGGTATTGCAGGTAAGTACTTTAGGAACTTCAAATCATCAAAATTGCATGTATACTTTTCAAGTTATTGACAAATAGCTGTTTTAAAAGTGGACACAGTGCAATTTTCACAGTTCCTAGGGGAGGTAAGTTTTGATTAGTTTTACCAGGTAAGTAAGACGCTTACAGGGTTCAGTTCTTGGTCCAAGGTAGCCCACCGTTGGGGGTTCAGAGCAACCCCAAAGTCACCACACCAGCAGCTCAGGGCCGGTCAGGTGCAGAGTTCAAAGTGGTGCCCAAAACACATAGGCTAGAATGGAGAGAAGGGGGTGCCCCGGTTCCGGTCTGCTTGCAGGTAAGTACCCGCGTCTTCGGAGGGCAGACCAGGGGGGTTTTGTAGGGCACCGGGGGGGACACAAGTCCACACAGAAATTTCACCCTCAGCGGCGCGGGGGCGGCCGGGTGCAGTGTAGAAACAAGCGTCGGGTTCGCAATGTTAGTCTATGAGAGATCTCGGGATCTCTTCAGCGCTGCAGGCAGGCAAGGGGGGGATTCCTCGGGGAAACCTCCACTTGGGCAAGGGAGAGGGACTCCTGGGGGTCACTTCTCCAGTGAAAGTCCGGTCCTTCAGGTCCTGGGGGCTGCGGGTGCAGGGTCTCTCCCAGGCGTCGGGACTTTAGGTTCAAAGAGTCGCGGTCAGGGGAAGCCTCGGGATTCCCTCTGCAGGCGGCGCTGTGGGGGCTCAGGGGGGACAGGTTTTGGTACTCACAGTATCAGAGTAGTCCTGGGGTCCCTCCTGAGGCGTCGGATCTCCACCAGTCGAGTCGGGGTCGCCGGGTGCAGTGTTGCAAGTCTCACGCTTCTTGCGGGGAGCTTGCAGGGTTCTTTAAAGCTGCTGGAAACAAAGTTGCAGCTTTTCTTGGAGCAGGTCCGCTGTCCTCGGGAGTTTCTTGTCTTTTCGAAGCAGGGGCAGTCCTCAGAGGATGTCGAGGTCGCTGGTCCCTTCGGAAGGCGTCGCTGGAGCAGGATCTTTGGAAGGCAGGAGACAGGCCGGTGAGTTTCTGGAGCCAAGGCAGTTGTCGTCTTCTGGTCTTCTGCTGCAGGGGTTTTCAGCTGGGCAGTCCTTCTTCTTGTTGCAGGAATCTAATTTTCTAGGGTTCAGGGTAGCCCTTAAATACTAAATTTAAGGGCGTGTTTAGGTCTGGGGGGTTAGTAGCCAATGGCTACTAGCCCTGAGGGTGGGTACACCCTCTTTGTGCCTCCTCCCAAGGGGAGGGGGTCACAATCCTAACCCTATTGGGGGAATCCTCCATCTGCAAGATGGAGGATTTCTAAAAGTTAGAATCACCTCAGCTCAGGACACCTTAGGGGCTGTCCTGACTGGCCAGTGACTCCTCCTTGTTATTCTCATTATTTTCTCCGGCCTTGCCGCCAAAAGTGGGGCCTGGCCGGAGGGGGCGGGCAACTCCACTAGCTGGAGTGTCCTGCTGGGTTGGCACAAAGGAGGTGAGCCTTTGAGGCTCACCGCCAGGTGTGACAATTCCTGCCTGGGAGAGGTGTTAGCATCTCCACCCAGTGCAGGCTTTGTTACTGGCCTCAGAGTGACAAAGGCACTCTCCCCATGGGGCCAGCAACATGTCTCGGTTTGTGGCAGGCTGCTAAAACTAGTCAGCCTACACAGATAGTCGGTTAAGTTTCAGGGGGCACCTCTAAGGTGCCCTCTGTGGTGTATTTTACAATAAAATGTACACTGGCATCAGTGTGCATTTATTGTGCTGAGAAGTTTGATACCAAACTTCCCAGTTTTCAGTGTAGCCATTATGGTGCTGTGGAGTTCGTGTTTGACAGACTCCCAGACCATATACTCTTATGGCTACCCTGCACTTACAATGTCTAAGGTTTTGTTTAGACACTGTAGGGGTACCATGCTCATGCACTGGTACCCTCACCTATGGTATAGTGCACCCTGCCTTAGGGCTGTAAGGCCTGCTAGAGGGGTGTCTTACCTATACTGCATAGGCAGTGAGAGGCTGGCATGGCACCCTGAGGGGAGTGCCATGTCGACTTACTCGTTTTGTCCTCACTAGCACACACAAGCTGGTAAGCAGTGTGTCTGTGCTGAGTGAGAGGTCTCCAGGGTGGCATAAGACATGCTGCAGCCCTTAGAGACCTTCCTTGGCATCAGGGCCCTTGGTACTAGAAGTACCAGTTACAAGGGACTTATCTGGATGCCAGGGTCTGCCAATTGTGGGTACAAAAGTACAGGTTAGGGAAAGAACACTGGTGCTGGGGCCTGGTTAGCAGGCCTCAGCACACTTTCAATTGTAAACATAGCATCAGCAAAGGCAAAAAGTCAGGGGGCAACCATGCCAAGGAGGCATTTCCTTACACAACCCCCCCCCCAAACGAAAGAGGATGAGACTAACCTTTCCCAAGAGAGTCTTCATTTTCTAAGTGGAAGAACCTGGAAAGGCCATCTGCATTGGCATGGGCAGTCCCAGGTCTGTGTTCCACTATAAAGTCCATTCCCTGTAGGGAGATGGACCACCTCAACAGTTTAGGATTTTCACCTTTCATTTGCATCAGCCATTTGAGAGGTCTGTGGTCAGTTTGAACTAGGAAGTGAGTCCCAAAGAGGTATGGTCTCAGCTTCTTCAGGGACCAGACCACAGCAAAGGCCTCCCTCTCAATGGCACTCCAACGCTGCTCCCTGGGGAGTAACCTCCTGCTAATGAAAGCAACAGGCTGGTCAAGGCCATCATCATTTGTTTGGGACAAAACTGCCCCTATCCCATGTTCAGAGGCATCAGTCTGCACAATGAACTGCTTAGAATAATCTGGAGCTTTGAGAACTGGTGCTGAGCACATTGCCTGTTTCAGGGTGTCAAAGGCCTGTTGGCAGTCCACAGTCCAGTTCACTTTCTTGGGCATTTTCTTGGAGGTGAGCTCAGTGAGGGCTGTCACAATGGATCCATATCCCTTCACAAACCTCCGGTAGTACCCAGTCAAGCCAAGGAATGCCCTGACTTGAGTCTGGGTTTTTGGAGCTACCCAGTCCAGAATAGTCTGGATCTTGGGTTGGAGTGGCTGAACTTGGCCTCCACCTACAAGGTGTCCCAAGTAAACCACAGTTCCCTGCCCTATCTGGCATTTGGATGCCTTGATAGAGAGGCCTGCAGATTGCAGAGCCTTCAAAACCTTCCTCAGGTGGACCAGGTGATCCTGCCAGGTGGAGCTAAAGACAGCAATATCATCAAGATAAGCTGTGCTAAAGGACTCCAAGCCAGCAAGGACTTGATTCACCAACCTTTGGAAGGTGGCAGGGGCATTCTTTAAACCAAAGGGCATAACAGTAAACTGATAATGCCCATCAGGTGTGGAGAATGCTGTCTTTTCTTTTGCTCCAGGTGCCATTTTTATTTGCCAGTACCCTGCTGTCAAGTCAAAGGTACTTAGGAATTTGGCAGCACCTAATTTATCAATGAGCTCATCAGCTCTTGGAATTGGATGAGCATCTGTCTTGGTGACAGAATTGAGCCCTCTGTAGTCCACACAAAACCTCATCTCTTTCTTTCCATCTGTGGTGTGAGGTTTGGGGACTAAGACCACTGGGCTAGCCCAGGGGCTGTCAGAGCGCTCAATGACTCCCAATTCCAGCATCTTGTGGACTTCCACCTTGATGCTTTCCTTAACATGGTCAGACTGTCTAAAGATTTTGTTCTTGACAGGCATGCTGTCTCCTGTGTCCACATCATGGGTACACAGGTGTGTCTGACCAGGGGTTAAGGAGAAGAGTTCAGGAAACTGTTGTAGGACTCTCCTACAATCAGCTTGCTGTTGGCCAGAGAGGGTGTCTGAGTAGATCACTCCATCTACTGTACCATCTTTTGGGTCTGATGACAGAAGATCAGGGAGAGGTTCACTCTCTGCCTCCTGATCCTCATCTGTTACCATCAACAGATTGACATCAGCCCTGTCATGGAAGAGCTTAAGGCGGTTTACATGGATCACCCTTTTGGGGCTCCTGCTTGTGCCCAGGGCCACCAAGTAGGTGACCTGACTCTTCCTCTCTAGTACTGGGTAAGGGCCACTCCATTTGTCCTGGAGTGCCCTGGGAGCCACAGGCTCCAGAACCCAGACTTTCTGCCCTGGTTGGAACTCAACCAGTGCAGCCTTTTGGTCATACCAAAACTTCTGGAGCTGTTGGCTGGCCTCAAGGTTTTTGGTTGCCTTTTCCATGTACTCTGCCATTCTAGAGCGAAGGCCAAGTACATAGTCCACTATGTCCTGTTTAGGCTCATGGAGAGGTCTCTCCCAGCCTTCTTTAACAAGGGCAAGTGGTCCCCTTACAGGATGACCAAACAGAAGTTCAAAGGGTGAGAACCCTACTCCCTTCTGTGGTACCTCCCTGTAAGCGAAAAGCAGACATGGCAGGAGGACATCCCATCTCCTTTTGAGTTTTTCTGGGAGCCCCATGATCATGCCTTTTAATGTCTTGTTGAATCTCTCAACTAAGCCATTAGTTTGTGGATGGTACGGTGTAGTGAATTTATAAGTCACTCCACACTCATTCCACATGTGCTTTAGGTATGCTGACATGAAGTTGGTACCTCTGTCAGACACCACCTCCTTAGGGAAACCCACTCTGGTAAAGATACCAATGAGGGCCTTGGCTACTGCAGGGGCAGTAGTCGACCTAAGGGGAATAGCTTCAGGATACCTGGTAGCATGATCCACTACTACCAGGATATACATATTTCCTGAGGCTGTGGGAGGTTCCAGTGGACCAACTATGTCCACACCCACTCTTTCAAAGGGCACCCCCACCACTGGAAGTGGAATGAGGGGGGCCTTTGGGTGCCCACCTGTCTTACCACTGGCTTGACAGGTGGGGCAGGAGAGGCAAAACTCCTTAACCATGTTGGACATATTGGGCCAGTAGAAGTGGTTGACTAACCTCTCCCACGTCTTGGTTTGTCCCAAATGTCCAGCAAGGGGAATGTCATGGGCCAATGTTAGGATGAACTCTCTGAACAGCTGAGGCACTACCACTCTCCTAGTGGCACCAGGTTTGGGGTCTCTGGCCTCAGTGTACAGGAGCCCATCTTCCCAATAGACCCTATGTGTTCCATTTTTCTTGCCTTTGGACTCTTCAGCAGCTTGCTGCCTAAGGCCTTCAAGAGAGGGACAGGTTTCTTGTCCCTTACACAGCTCTTCCCTTGAGGGTCCCCCTGGGCCTAAGAGCTCAACCTGATAAGGTTCAAGTTCCAAAGGCTCAGTTCCCTCAGAGGGCAGAACTTCTTCCTGAGAAGAGAGGTTCCCTTTCTTTTGCTGTGTTGCAGTTGGTTTCCCAACTGACTTTCCTGTTCTCTTGGTAGGCTGGGCCATTTTTCCAGACTCCAGCTCTACTTTTTCACCCTGTGCCTTGCATTGTGCTCTTGTTTTCACACACACCAGTTCAGGGATACCCAGCATGGCTGCATGGGTTTTTAGCTCTACCTCAGCCCATGCTGAGGACTCCAGGTCATTTCCAAGCAGACAGTCCACTGGGATATTTGAGGAGACCACCACCTGTTTCAGGCCATTGACCCCTCCCCATTCTAAAGTAACCATTGCCATGGGATGTACTTTTCTCTGATTGTCAGCGTTGGTGACTGTGTAAGTTTTTCCAGTCAGGTATTGGCCAGGGGAAACCAGTTTCTCTGTCACCATGGTGACACTGGCACCTGTATCCCTCAGGCCCTCTATTCTAGTCCCATTAATTAAGAGTTGCTGTCTGTATTTTTGCATGTTAGGCGGCCAGACAGCTAGTGTGGCTAAATCCACCCCACCCTCAGAAACTAGAGTAGCTTCAGTGTGGACCCTGATTTGCTCTGGGCACACTGTTGATCCCACTTGGAGACTAGCCATACCAGTGTTACCTGGATGGGAGTTTGGAGTGGAACCTTTCTTGGGACAGGCCTTGTCTCCAGTTTGGTGTCCATGCTGTTTACAGCTATGACACCAGGCCTTTTTGGGATCAAAGTTTTTACCCTTGTACCCATTGTTTTGTGAAGAGGCTCTGGGCCCACCCTCCTGTGCAGGTTTTTGGGGGCCTGTAGAAGACTCTTTACTATTTTTAGTTTTGGTTGTCTCATCACCCTTCTGCTGGGGAGTCTTTGTGACCCCTTTCTTTTGGTCACCCCCTGTTGAAGTCTTGGACACCCTTGTCTTGACCCAATGGTCCGCCTTCTTTCCCAATTCTTGGGGAGAAATTGGTCCTAGGTCTACCAGATGCTGATGCAGTTTATCATTGAAACAATTACTTAACAGGTGTTCTTTCACAAATAAATTGTACAGCCCATCATAATTACTTACACCACTGCCTTGAATCCAACCATCTAGTGTTTTCACTGAGTAGTCAACAAAGTCAACCCAGGTCTGGCTCGAGGATTTTTGAGCCCCCCTGAACCTAATCCTGTACTCCTCAGTGGAGAATCCAAAGCCCTCAATCAGGGTACCCTTCATGAGGTCATAAGATTCTGCATCTTGTCCAGAGAGTGTGAGGAGTCTATCCCTACACTTTCCTGTGAACATTTCCCAAAGGAGAGCACCCCAGTGAGATCTGTTCACTTTTCTGGTTACACAAGCCCTCTCAAAAGCTGTGAACCATTTGGTGATGTCATCACCATCTTCATATTTAGTTACAATCCCTTTGGGGATTTTCAACATGTCAGGAGAATCTCTGACCCTATTTATGTTGCTGCCACCATTGATGGGTCCTAGGCCCATCTCTTGTCTTTCCCTCTCTATGGCTAGGATCTGTCTTTCCAAAGCCAATCTTTTGGCCATCCTGGCTAACTGGATGTCCTCTTCACTGGAGTTATCCTCAGTGATTTCAGAGTTGTTGGTCCCTCCTGTGAGGGAACCAGCATCTCTGACTATTATTTGTGGAGTCAGGGCTTGAGAAGCCCTGCTCTCCCTAAGTAGGACTGGAGGGGGGGAATTTCCCTCCAAGTCACTATCTTCATCCTCTGAGTTGCCATCCTCAGAGGGGTTGGCCTTTTCAAACTCTGCCAAAAGCTCCTGGAGCTGTACTTTGGTAGGTTTGGGGCCCATTGCTATTTTCTTTAGTTTACAGAGTGACCTTAGCTCTCTCATCTGTAGATGGAGGTAAGGTGTGGTGTCGAGTTCCACCACATTCACATCTGTGCTAGACATTATGCTTCTAAAAGTTGGAATACTTTTTAAGAAACTAAAACTGGTTCTAGAATCTAATTCAAACTTTTACAAACTTTTAAACTCTAAAAGAAATGCTAAACAGGATCTAACACAAGGCCCTAGCAGGTCTTTTAAGAATTTAGAAAACTTTTCAAATTGCAAAAATCAATTTCTAATGACAATTTTGGAATTTGTCGTGTGATCAGGTATTGGCTGAGTAGTCCAGCAAATGCAAAGTCTTGTACCCCACCGCTGATCCACCAATGTAGGAAGTTGGCTCTGTATGTGCTATTTCAAAGTAAGGAATAGCATGCACAGAGTCCAAGGGTTCCCCTTAGAGGTAAAATAGTGGTAAAAATAGATAATACTAATGCTCTATTTTGTGGTAGTGTGGTCGAGCAGTAGGCTTATCCAAGGAGTAGTGTTAAGCATTTGTTGTACATACACATAGACAATAAATGAGGTACACACACTCAGAGACAAATCCAGCCAATAGGTTTTTATATAGAAAAATATCTTTTCTTAGTTTATTTTAAGAACCACAGGTTCAAATTCTACATGTAATAGCTCATTCGAAAGGTATTGCAGGTAAGTACTTTAGGAACTTCAAATCATCAAAATTGCATGTATACTTTTCAAGTTATTGACAAATAGCTGTTTTAAAAGTGGACACTTAGTGCAATTTTCACAGTTCCTAGGGGAGGTAAGTTTTGATTAGTTTTACCAGGTAAGTAAGACGCTTACAGGGTTCAGTTCTTGGTCCAAGGTAGCCCACCGTTGGGGGTTCAGAGCAACCCCAAAGTCACCACACCAGCAGCTCAGGGCCGGTCAGGTGCAGAGTTCAAAGTGGTGCCCAAAACACATAGGCTAGAATGGAGAGAAGGGGGTGCCCCGGTTCCGGTCTGCTTGCAGGTAAGTACCCGCGTCTTCGGAGGGCAGACCAGGGGGGTTTTGTAGGGCACCGGGGGGGACACAAGTCCACACAGAAATTTCACCCTCAGCGGCGCGGGGGCGGCCGGGTGCAGTGTAGAAACAAGCGTCGGGTTCGCAATGTTAGTCTATGAGAGATCTCGGGATCTCTTCAGCGCTGCAGGCAGGCAAGGGGGGGATTCCTCGGGGAAACCTCCACTTGGGCAAGGGAGAGGGACTCCTGGGGGTCACTTCTCCAGTGAAAGTCCGGTCCTTCAGGTCCTGGGGGCTGCGGGTGCAGGGTCTCTCCCAGGCGTCGGGACTTTAGGTTCAAAGAGTCGCGGTCAGGGGAAGCCTCGGGATTCCCTCTGCAGGCGGCGCTGTGGGGGCTCAGGGGGGACAGGTTTTGGTACTCACAGTATCAGAGTAGTCCTGGGGTCCCTCCTGAGGCGTCGGATCTCCACCAGTCGAGTCGGGGTCGCCGGGTGCAGTGTTGCAAGTCTCACGCTTCTTGCGGGGAGCTTGCAGGGTTCTTTAAAGCTGCTGGAAACAAAGTTGCAGCTTTTCTTGGAGCAGGTCCGCTGTCCTCGGGAGTTTCTTGTCTTTTCGAAGCAGGGGCAGTCCTCAGAGGATGTCGAGGTCGCTGGTCCCTTCGGAAGGCGTCGCTGGAGCAGGATCTTTGGAAGGCAGGAGACAGGCCGGTGAGTTTCTGGAGCCAAGGCAGTTGTCGTCTTCTGGTCTTCCGCTGCAGGGGTTTTCAGCTGGGCAGTCCTTCTTCTTGTTGCAGGAATCTAATTTTCTAGGGTTCAGGGTAGCCCTTAAATACTAAATTTAAGGGCGTGTTTAGGTCTGGGGGGTTAGTAGCCAATGGCTACTAGCCCTGAGGGTGGGTACACCCTCTTTGTGCCTCCTCCCAAGGGGAGGGGGTCACAATCCTAACCCTATTGGGGGAATCCTCCATCTGCAAGATGGAGGATTTCTAAAAGTTAGAATCACCTCAGCTCAGGACACCTTAGGGGCTGTCCTGACTGGCCAGTGACTCCTCCTTGTTATTCTCATTATTTTCTCCGGCCTTGCCGCCAAAAGTGGGGCCTGGCCGGAGGGGGCGGGCAACTCCACTAGCTGGAGTGTCCTGCTGGGTTGGCACAAAGGAGGTGAGCCTTTGAGGCTCACCGCCAGGTGTGACAATTCCTGCCTGGGAGAGGTGTTAGCATCTCCACCCAGTGCAGGCTTTGTTACTGGCCTCAGAGTGACAAAGGCACTCTCCCCATGGGGCCAGCAACATGTCTCGGTTTGTGGCAGGCTGCTAAAACTAGTCAGCCTACACAGATAGTCGGTTAAGTTTCAGGGGGCACCTCTAAGGTGCCCTCTGTGGTGTATTTTACAATAAAATGTACACTGGCATCAGTGTGCATTTATTGTGCTGAGAAGTTTGATACCAAACTTCCCAGTTTTCAGTGTAGCCATTATGGTGCTGTGGAGTTCGTGTTTGACAGACTCCCAGACCATATACTCTTATGGCTACCCTGCACTTACAATGTCTAAGGTTTTGTTTAGACACTGTAGGGGTACCATGCTCATGCACTGGTACCCTCACCTATGGTATAGTGCACCCTGCCTTAGGGCTGTAAGGCCTGCTAGAGGGGTGTCTTACCTATACTGCATAGGCAGTGAGAGGCTGGCATGGCACCCTGAGGGGAGTGCCATGTCGACTTACTCGTTTTGTCCTCACTAGCACACACAAGCTGGTAAGCAGTGTGTCTGTGCTGAGTGAGAGGTCTCCAGGGTGGCATAAGACATGCTGCAGCCCTTAGAGACCTTCCTTGGCATCAGGGCCCTTGGTACTAGAAGTACCAGTTACAAGGGACTTATCTGGATGCCAGGGTCTGCCAATTGTGGGTACAAAAGTACAGGTTAGGGAAAGAACACTGGTGCTGGGGCCTGGTTAGCAGGCCTCAGCACACTTTCAATTGTAAACATAGCATCAGCAAAGGCAAAAAGTCAGGGGGCAACCATGCCAAGGAGGCATTTCCTTACACCAGGGCACTCCAGCTAGTGGAGATGCCCGCTCCCTGGACCCAGCCCCCACTTTTGGCGGCAAGTCCAGGAGAGATAATGAGAAAAACAAGGAGGAGTCACTGGCCAGTCAGGACAGCCCCTAAGGTGTCCTGAGCTGAGGTGACTCTGACTTCTAGAAATCCTCCATCTTGCAGATGGAGGATTCCCCCAATAGGATTAGGGATGTGACCCCCTCCCCTTGGGAGGAGGCACAAAGAGGGTGTACTCACCCTCAGGGCTAGCAGCCATTGGCTACTAACCCCCCAGACCTAAACACGCCCTTAAATTTAGTATTTAAGGGCTTCCCTGAACCTAGGAAAACAGATTCCTGCAACAACAAGAAGAAGGACTGCCTAGCTGAAAAACCCCTGCAGAGGAAGACCAGAAGACAACAACTGCCTTGGCTCCAGAAACTCACCGGCCTGTCTCCTGCCTTCCAAAGAACTCTGCTCCAGCGACGCCTTCCAAAGGGACCAGCGACCTCTGAATCCTCTGAGGACTGCCCTGCTTCGACGACGACAAGAAACTCCCGAGGACAGCGGACCTGCTCCAAAAAGACTGCAACTTTGTTTCAAGAAGCAGCTTTAAAGAACCCTGCAACTCCCCGCAAGAAGCGTGAGACTTGCAACACTGCACCCGGCGACCCCGACTCGGCTGGTGGAGAACCAACACCTCAGGGAGGACCCCCGGACTACTCTACGACTGTGAGTACCAAAACCTGTCACCCCTGAGCCCCCACAGCGCCGCCTGCAGAGGGAATCCCGAGGCTTCCCCTGACCGCGACTCTCTGAAACCTAAGTCCCGACGCCTGGAAAAGACCCTGCACCCGCAGCCCCCAGGACCTGAAGGACCGGACTTTCACTGCAGAAGTGACCCCCAGGAGTCCCTCTCCCTTGCCCAAGTGGAGGTTTCCCCGAGGAAGCCCCCCCTTGCCTGCCTGCAGCGCTGAAGAGATCCCTTGATCTCTCATTGACTTACATTGCGAACCCGACGCTTGTTCTAACACTGCACCCGGCCGCCCCCGCGCCGCTGAGGGTGAAATTTCTGTGTGGGCTTGTGTCCCCCCCGGTGCCCTACAAAACCCCCCTGGTCTGCCCTCCGAAGACGCGGGTACTTACCTGCAAGCAGACCGGAACCGGGGCACCCCCTTCTCTCCATTATAGCCTATGCGTTTTGGGCACCACTTTGAACTCTGCACCTGACTGGCCCTGAGCTGCTGGTGTGGTAACTTTGGGGTTGCTCTGAACCCCCAACGGTGGGCTACCTTGGACCAAGAACTGAACCCTGTAAGTGTCTTACTTACCTGGTAAAACTAACAAAAACTTACCTCCCCCAGGAACTGTGAAAATTGCACTGTGTCCACTTTTAAAATAGCTATTTGTGAATAACTTGAAAAGTATACATGCAATTGAAATGATTCAAAGTTCCTAATGTACTTACCTGCAATACCTTTCAAACAAGATATTACATGTTAAATTTGAACCTGTGGTTCTTAAAATAAACTAAGAAAAGATATTTTTCTATAACAAAACCTATTGGCTGGATTTGTCTCTGAGTGTGTGTACCTCATTTATTGTCTATGTGTATGTACAACAAATGCTTAACACTACTCCTTGGATAAGCCTACTGCTCGACCACACTACCACAAAATAGAGCATTAGTATTATCTATTTTTACCACTATTTTACCTCTAAGGGGAACCCTTGGACTCTGTGCATGCTATTCCTTACTTTGAAATAGCACATACAGAGCCAACTTCCTACAATGGATGTATATCAATGTGTGTTTTCGGCATGTTCAGGTTGTCCCTCCATGAGCAATCCGTTGCCAGTCCTCCGTTTGCAGTGCTGTAGCATCTAAATGCGGCAGACAGAACACCGTCGACTTTATGGTCTTCTCGGGTCTGTCGACGACACGGCTTGACAGTAACACTACCAAGATCTAAATCATGCCCATAGTCTAAAATGTAATGACATTCAGAAACGAAAGTGCATATGCCACTTTAATTCATCTTCTATAAGTAATGTGTAGTTTTAAAAAGCTGCACTGGTCTATCACTGTGCCTTCAGACTAATTTACTCTTAAAAATTGACAAAACGTTTTTTGCATCCAGTTGTATGCTCTGTTTCTTGCAGCCTTTTGCTGAAATTCAGTATGTTACCAATATGCAGACAATATATAAATCAAATTTATTTTCAGGATGTACATTTTACAGTAATAGTGTAGTATTAGTTACAAATGTATAAGCAAATATGTATTTAATAGTGTGGTATAAGGTTACCACATGGCTCCATTTTGTTAGGGACTCTATTTTCCATTAGTGGGCTTTCCTTTAACATTCTAATTCATTATGGGAGTTGTAATGCTACTTTATTTGAATGGAACCAAATGGTCCAATGCATCTGGAAACATTCATTTCTAGAAGGAAAGCCTAGGCTGGGAACACAGTGCCGTTGGTGACACAGAATAATCTTGTATCTTTAGTGGTGCATGTTTATTTTGCCAGTGGTGTGCTTGTTCAAAGTTCCAAATGATCCATTCATGTAAATTCTGTCCATGTGGAAAAAGGATAGAATTGTATAGTATTGTAGTCAGTGGTGCCCCATAATGTGATGTGGTGAAGTGGGCACACATAAGCAAGTACACACACACACACCCATTCAAAGCACACACATGCACCTACACATACATTCACACATTCATACATGCATACACGCACTCAAACATTAAACAAAAGTACTTACTGGGTGAGGCAGGTCTGGCAAGTGGTGAGAGGGGAAGCAAAAGGCAATCGAAGGAGCTGCATGCTTCTGGCCGGGAAAGGGAAGGGAAAGCAGGATGATCTTGCCACTTCCTCTCATCGTCTAATCTTGTTATGGGTCAGCCAATGAGAGGATCTCCCTTACATCTTCACAGTGTGGGATGAGGGCCAGTGACATATGCTGACCCTCCCTATTCTGTAATGTGGGCTCATGATAGACACTCAGCCCTGGGCACTTCATGGCTTAAAACTGAAGTGCCCAGGTCTGAAGATATCACTGATGCTCCCTCTCATCATGAGGTGAGGACTTTGCAGCACATTGCCGGACTGAGGAGGTCACACCCAAAGGGCTGTGAAATCTTCAGTCCGGCAAAGCTTGGCTCAGGCTACCAGATGCCTGCCCAATTAGCCTGGGTGTCTGACCTGATGGTGAAGAGTGTCTGTCAAGCTGACCTTTGCTCATCCTGAGAGGCTCTCTTCATGTTCTGGAAAAGGGTGAGGCAGAGCCTGTCCGCTTTTAATGCGGGCAGTTGTTGATTGTAGTTACTTTTATATATTTCCTCATACCACTGACATAGCCCCGAAACCCTTCTTTGGGAACGGTAATACTCTTCTATCATTGTGTTTGGTTGGAAGATTAGGAATTTGCTGACTGACGTATGTAGGAAGAGTTATGTTGTCATGCACGAGGACCTGCTTATTCATACCACTGTTTGCTTGGTAGAGTTTGGGTTCATAGTGTTGCCTATATAGATAAAGTTTTGGTGTCATGCATGAAGACCAGAGGGTTGCTTCTAGAGTGTCATGGCAAACTTGTAGCTGAGCTTATGCATGGAGTGGGGTGAGTGGATGTGTACCTAGTGAATGTGGGAAACAAGTGAACGTATTGGATTCAGTGACTGTGCATGTACATCAATGCAAGAATGAGAAACAGATTCAATTGTATCTATGTGAAATAGTGGAGGGCTGTGTTAGATTTCGTTAATTATTCAAATGTGTTGGTTCGATGTGGTAGAGTGGTTTGTAGTTTGGATGCGGTTGTTTATCCATATCTGTATGTGCATAAATGCTGCACTAATATGTATGTGGTGCTTGTGGGTCATTGGACTGTGTGTTGGATTAATTGAGTGCTGCACATTATCTGAATGCTCCACGGATGTGTATTCGGCGTGTGTGTGGCAACAACTGGCATGTATCTTAGATTCAGTAACTTTATCCCATGCGTGTTATTTTTAATTGCTGAGTATTTTACATAACTATATTTATGAGTTATAGCAAGAATAACAATCTTTGGTAAAGCCAACAAGTATCCTTTTAAAAGGCCACAGTGACCCTATCAAAGCCTTTTTGTTTTCAGCTTCCTTTGACCATGTTGGAATGGTAAATTAAAAATATCAAAATGGCTGCTGGTGCGTGCGTTATTGGGTACACATACGCCCATCTTTGAGAAGCAAATTAGGAAAATATAAAAAGTGCGCAATTTGCAAACGTTTTTCAGAAAGGGGCAGCCTGGCAGCAAATTACAGCTTCCGGGCTCTTCAAAAAGAGATACAAAAATAACTAAAAAACAACGCAACTGTGGGAGGGCAGATGACAAGTGATCAGAAGTGGCTAGGGAGAAGAAAATATGAATGAGGGGTGGAATCAGTGGAGGCGAGCAATACAGAAGCAGGGCGGGAGGAGTGTTTAAATAATACTTTAAAACAAGCATTTGCAATGCAACGGGTCTCGCATTTCTCTGAGTTAGAGCTATTAGCAGTTGTAAACTCCCAACCGGACTTTTCTTGCCTCATTAAATGGAAAAAAAACGAGCTTGATCACGCTGCTAAACAAGAGAGAAAAAGTAGTCCACAAACCAGATGGAAAACAGCGAGCCTCATATGTTTTCAACACTTTGTTGCTGCGCTCAAGGAGGGCTAACCATCGGAAAAGGCATGACTTATGCATGCCTTCCACTAATGAAAGCAAGCAGATATTAAAAGGCAAGACCATGAACCAATGAAAGACACTGACATGACATGGGCGGGGCTCCTAGCCCTTTTCTAACTACTACAGCATCTCGCAAGCGATACGCATGTGCAAACGCAAGCTACGCAGGCTCGACCCTAAAAAATGAGCTGTACGTGGAGGGGCGGGGAGATAAAAAGACAAGCTTGAGGGGCAGCACAGACAGCGCAGACTGGCAGCGAAGTGAAGGAAGAAGAAGCTCACAGAAAGCAAGAAAACACTGGCAATCTCAAGGAATGCTGAAAGCAAAAGAAAACAGGTAGTTCTCTGACATGGTGTCATAGCAGGGTGCAATCCAACCAGTCAAAAGGATATTAAATAAACTAAGCCATAAAATTAAAACATACTTGCGCAGGAATAGTACTCCTGCTGTAGCGGCCGCGATGTAGCTGCTCCAGATGCAGTTTCCTGTGATGCAATGTCATGTATTCTTTCAAAAACGTCTCTCAAAGGAATGTTCTCCAATGCCTTTCAGCTGTTCTATCTGTCTGTTGATTTTAGTCTATAATTGCCTTCCCTTAAGGTGTGTTTAAACTGATTCGTAGTTCGCCCATTTTTCAAGGACACAACGGGTCCACTCCCAAGTGCTATCGCTGTGAGTCATGCGGGATCTGTTTGCCTTTGGGGCTGTTTTCCTTTCCGGCAAAATCGTTTCCAGCAGTGATCTGGCAGGTTATTTCATGTTAGCAACTTTTTTTGAGAGCATAGTGCACTGCTGGCGAGGTCCTGATCTGTTGCCAGTCGCAAGGCAAATAAAAAAAAAGTGTACATATATATATATATATATATATATATATATATATATATATATATATATATATATACACACACACACATATATATATATATACATATATATGTTCATATAACGTAGTGGCGGTCACCAGTAGGTAATTATAGTTAGGGTCTAGTTTCTAAAGAAAAAGTGTTTTTTGTTTAGCTAATAACTTTGGCACTGTTTGATGAATCCTCAGAAAATCTTTCAAGAAAATATGATGCTCACTTCAGCGTCTGTCTGGAAAGTTTCGGGGTGATCTGTCAAGCGGGGGCTGAGAAAAAGGGGGGGGGGTCCCAAAATGCATTTTCCCCATTCATTTTTCCATGGGAATTTTGAACAGCAATGACTCCGAAACCACAGGACGGAATTACACCACATTTGGCAGCAAGGTAGCTCTTGCTTCAGAAAGCACCCTTTTTGTTATTTGTTGTAAATCCATTCAGTAGTTTTAGCAAATTTAACGTAAATCCAGATTTGTACATATAGACACGCAAAGGGTTCGCAAGTCCCTTCGATCTCGTGCTGAGATCTGATTGGCTGCCAACACTTGAACAGGGAAGTGTTGGCAGCCATGTTGGGACTCGGCTTCAGAGTCCCAGAATAAAGTGTTAATTAAAACAAAAGGGGACAGGATGGAGTCACCCTGACCCCTTTGCTCTGGTGCTGGGGTCCCAAAGGGACCCCCCCAGAGCAAAAAAGCATTTAAAAAAAATGTTTGCAGCAGTTCACGGCGGATCCATTAATCCGACAATTTTTTTTTAAAAATGAAGTATATGTTTTTTAATTCTATTTCCTAACTATAACATCCCTGTAACCTTTGTTTTTTCAATGAATTTGTTTTAATGTCAAGTAAGACGCCCATGGCAATGCACGGGGGGGCAGGGGAGAATGGGTGGGGGTGGAGGCAGGGCCTAGCCTGGCATTGTGCTGCTTCCACCCTTGGACATGTCCAAGTTCATCTCCCTGTTCCCTCATTACAGCCCTGTGTGGTGGTAGTTCTGCCACTGCCATTCCTACCTGTCGTGAACAATTTGCTTGCTTCCCCATCCACCTCCTACCTACCCTCTGTTGTACGAGTCCATGCACCAGCCTCCTCCTCCTGCCCGCCTGGTCCGATGTGCTGCTACTGCCCTCCATTTAGCTCGATGTCCCTGACCAATTCTCCTGCCCTTCGTTTCCCAATTCTATGCCCCATCATTGCCCTCCTGCTTAGCCTCTGTGCTTAACTTGCTGCCTGTTGTAGAATCATCCTTTTGCCCTATTCACCCCCATTTCTTGCTGACTGGTACTGATGGTAACTGACTCCGACTGTGCCCTGGGCTCTGCTAGCCAGGCCCAGGCCAGTGCCATGTTATAACACACACATGTAGTAGAGTACACTAGGTATTAGGGTACTCTTGCAATTGGTCTGACAGACCCTGTAAGTCCCTAGTAATTATTAGGGCAATGGGGTACAGTTTGCCTATAAGTCTCTAGTATATAATAGGGCATGGAGATTAGAGGCCCAGCAGAATTTCTGCACTGGCATGTGTGCACTGCTGCGTGCTTTCTGTCCTTTTAAAGGCAGTCCTGCCTTGCAGCCTTTCTTTAAAAGTCTAATTCTTACCATTTGCATGACAACCCCTGTAAGTCCCTAGTAGATAATAGAATAAGGAGGTGCCAACTACCTACAAAACCCTAGTAGATAGTAGGGAATGGAAGTTAGAGGGCCAGCAGATTTGCAGCCCTTTGCATGTGGGCACTCCTGGAGGTTTTCTGTCATTTTTAAATGCAGCCTGACTATGCAGACTGCATTTAAATGGAAATGGTGTCCTGATTCGACGTTGGTGCTATGGGCACTTTAAAAGTGATAATCTACATTATGTTTACATATTAGGTACCCCCAGGATTTCCCCTAGGGGTCCCAGAGGTAGGAGTCATGTAGCTATAAGCAGGGTCCTTATAGAAGATGTTTTATAAACCCTGGTAAGGAAAAACTACTAATTTCCTTTCCCCCCATTGTAGATACTGGACTCCATAGCCTAACATTACAATATTGTATTTGATTGTAAGAATTGTTAGGAAAGGCGTAGAAATGTCATTCCAGGACTTAAAAGATTTGTTTTGATAAATCCAGCAATTTGCCATTGATGAATTTCTCATAACCTGTACAGAAAAGTAGTTACGAGTCTTTTCTTTCTGTAAGCCAAAATCCAGCCTTCCGGATGTAACCCCTGACTGTTCAGTGTTAACAGGATTAGCAAGGCTGCTTTGATTGGGTGGTAAGCGACATTCCAGATGAGCAGATATCTGCCAAAGGGAGCTCTGCAATAGCACAGGAATGCCAGAGCAGGGTGAGGGGTAATAAAGCATCCAGCCTCAAAAGAGGGCAGGACAGGCAGGGAATGCCAGGCCACCTACCCCCACATCCTGTACCCTCAGCTAGGTAGCAGGCTTAAGGAAGGAATTTGCATATGTGAGGAGGTGGGAGCTATGGAATCGAGCCACACTGGGTGTTGGTTTAGTTAGCTCTGACTGCTCTTCTAAAATTTCAGCCATCATGGATTTTGGAAGAATGATGCTTTCTGGGACAGGAATATGCCACACTTTGGAGGAAGTGGTCATGCACCTGGGTGTCACCCTGTGTAGGAAGCTGGCTCCCCAAGAGGCTTGACAGAGGCAATAATAGATAATACTAATTCTCTATTTGTGGTAGTGTGGTCGAGCAGTTAGGCTTATCAGAGGGTAGTGTTAAGCATTTGTTGTACACACACAAGCAATAGAAGAAACACACACTGATTGACTTAACTTCAGACCAATAGGATTTTATATGGAAAAATATATTTTTGTTACTTTATTACTAGAACCACAAGACTCAGTTTAGACGTAAATACTGTTGCAGGTAAGTACTTAGCATAGACATCAATGTAACTTTGTTTTACTTTAGTCAAGTAAACAGTTTTTAAGAAAACAGAGAATATCTACTTTAAATGTGGACACGGTGCATTTTCAGAACAGTTCCTCGGGGAAGAAAAAAAGAACAGTGTTAGAGGTAAGTACATGACTTACAGTTCCAGTCTCCAGGTTATAGGTAGTCCACCGTTGGGGGATCAAGTCAACCCCAAACACCCACCACAAGCAACAAGGGGACGGCCGGGTGCAGAGGTCAAAGTTGAGCAATTTTAACATAGGCTCCTATGGAGACAGGGTACTCGGAATTCGGTCTGCCAGCAGGTTAGTACCCGCGGCTCAGAGGGTAGACCAGGGGGGATTAGAGGAGCACTGGATGGGCCCCAAGTAGGCACCAATCCCACACCTTCTGCGGTATTGAGGCGGCCGGGTGCAGGGTGCAAACAGGGCATCGGGTTTCTAATAAAACTCAATGAGGGAACCCCAGGGGTCACTCAGGCACTGCAGGCGAGGTCCGGCGGGGGAGTGTCATGGGCACACCACCGGTCAGACAGGGAAGAGGACCACCTGTTGATCGTCGCTGCACCGAGGGTCGATTTCTCCAAGGCCTGGGGGCTGCGGTGCAGTGGGTCCTTTGGCATTGGTTATCTTTGTCCAGGGCAGCCGCGGTCAGGTGGGTCCTCAGGATTCCCTCTGTAGGCGTTGTCGTCGAGGGGTGTAGAGGTCAACCCAAGGTGGGCACTTGGTCGCCATCACGCGGGGGTCCTCTCTGGTTGGTAGGGACACCTGGACTCGAGCCATGGGCGTCAGGTGCAGAGTGGTTAGGACTCACGCCTCTGGAGTGAGGTGGGAGTCCTTTAGAAGAGGTTTCTTCTTTTCTTCTTTGGACAGGGTCGTTGTCCATGGGAGTTATTGATCCTCTGTGATGCAGGCAGTTGCTGGACCTGCAGGATGCATCGCCTTTTGTTAGAAATGGGTCTTTGGTTGGCAGTCAGGTTACCCCCTGTCCAAGCAAGGACCCTCACTCTAGTCAGGGTAAAAGAGAATCACCCTTAGCTAACCCCTGCTTACCCCCTTGGTAGCTTGACACAAGCAGTAGGCTTAACTTCAGAGTGCTAGGTGTAAAGTATTTGTACCAACACACACAGTAACCTAATGAAAACACTACAAAATGACACAACACAGGTTTAGAAAAATAGAGAATATTTATCTAAACAAAACAAGACCAAAACAACATAAATCCACAATACACAAGTCAAGTTATCAATTAAAAAGCAAAAAAGTATTTATCTAGTTTTAAACACACACTAACACTGTTAGCGTGAAAATGTACCTTGGGTGCATAAAAAATAACCCAGCACGGGCAAGTGTGCATCAAAAAGGGCTTGCTATGTGTCCATTTCACTCACGAGCGAGACCTTGCGTCGTTTCTCCTTTCGTTGCGTCGGCGCGTCATTTCTTTTCTCCGCAGGAGAGCGATGCGTTGATTGGGTCAGCACTCTTGGGTCCGGGCGGTACTTGCGTCGTAAATCCAGCCGCATGATGATCCGAAAACCACGCAGCCCGTGTTGCGATCTCACCAGCCTCCGTCAGCGATGCTGCGCGTCGTTTCTCTAGCTCCGTGCGTCGATTCTTCGGTTGCATTGCAGGCGAGCATCGATTTTCAGCCACGAAGCCGGGGGTGCGTCGAATTTTCAGCTGCAGATCGGAGTTGGGTCGATCTTTTCCCCGCATGGCGTTCTATGCGTGGATTTCTTCCTCTCAGGCTGCCAGCTTCTCCTTTCAGGGTCCCAGGAACTGGATGGGCACCACTTGGCAGAGTAGGAGTCCCTTGAGAATCCAGGTGCTAGCAGAGAGAAGTCTTTGCTGTCCTGAGACTTCAAACAACAAGATGCAAGCTCCATATCAAGCCCTTGGAGATCTTCACAAGATGGAAGGTACGCAAACTCCAGTCTTTGCCCTCTTACTCTAGCAGAAGCAGCAACTGCAGGATAGCTCCGCAAAGCACAGTCAGAAGCAGGGCAGCTCTTCTTCCTCAGCTCTTCAGCTCTTCTCCAGGCAGAGGTTCCTCTTGGTTTCCAGAAGTGTTCTAAAGTCTGTGGTTTTGGGTGCCCTTCTTATACCTAATTTCTCCTGTGAAGTAGGCCTACTTCAAAGCAAAGTCTCTCCTAATTGTGAAATCTTGCCTTTCCCAGGCCAGGCCGCAGGCACTCACCAGGGGGTTGGAGACTGCATTGTGTGAAGGCAGGCACAGCCCTTTCAGGTGTAAGTGACCACTCCTCTCCTCCCTCCAAGCACAGATGGCTCATCAGGAAATGCAGACTACACCCCAGCTCCCTTTGTGTCACTGTCTAGTGAGAGGTACAACCAGCCCAACTGTCAAACTGACCCAGACAGGGCATCCACAACCAGGCAGAGTCACAGAAATTGTATAAGCAAGAAAATGCTCACTTTCTAAAAGTGGCATTTTCAAACACACAATCTTAAAATCAACTTTACTAAAAGATGTATTTTTAAATTGTGAGTTCAGAGACCCCAAACTCCACATGTACATCCGCTCCGAAAGGGAATCTACACTTTAATCATATTTAAAGGTAGCCCCCATGTTAACCTATGAGAGGGACAGGCCTTGCAACAGTGAAAAACGAATTTAGCAATATTTCACTGTCAGGACATATAAAACACATTACTGTATGTCCTACCTTAACCATACACTGCACCCTGCCCTTGGGGCTACGAAGGGCCTACCTTAGGGGTGCCTTACATGTAAGAAAAGGGAAGATTTAGGCCTGGCAAGTGGGTACACTTGTCAAGTTGAATTTACAGATAAAAACTGCACACACAGACATTGCATTGGCTGGTCTGAGACATGATTACAGAGCTACCTATGTGGGTGGCACAACCA
This sequence comes from Pleurodeles waltl, assembly GCF_031143425.1. Lineage (NCBI taxonomy): Eukaryota > Metazoa > Chordata > Amphibia > Caudata > Salamandridae > Pleurodeles > Pleurodeles waltl. The sequence continues at coordinate 285,798,395 of NC_090443.1, forward strand.
GTGCTGCAGGCCCACTAGTAGCATTTGATTTACAGGCCCTGGGCACCTGTAGTGCACTGTACTAGGGACTTACTAATAAATCAAATATGCCAATCATGGATAAGTCAATTACATCCACATTTTGTATAAGAGCACTTGCACTTTAGCACTGGTTAGCAGTGGTAAAGTGCCCAGAGAAACAAAAACAGCAAAATAAGAGTCCAGCACACATCAACAACCTGGGAAATAGAGGCAAAAAGTTAAGGGAGACCACGCCAAGGATGAAAAGTCTAACAACTTTCTTCTGCAGGTTCTTTGAAGCAGGAGACAGGCCGGTAGGGCTGGGAACAAGTTAGTTGTTGTCTCCTTTCCTTCTCTGCAGGGTTGTCAGCTCAGCAGTCCTTCTTCTTTTCTTGAGGTTGTCAGGAATGTGACTAGACTGGTTCAGGGAGCCCTTAAATACAATATTTAGGGGCATTTTTAGGGGTCAGAGGGCAGTAGCCAATGGCTACTGTCCATGAGTGTGGCTACACCCATCCTGTGCCCCCTCCCTATTGGACCCTGTCCTCCAAACCAAGATAGAGGATTCTGCAAGGAGGGGGTCACTTCGGCTCTGGACACGTTAGGGGTGGTCCTGGCTGAGGTGGTGACTCCTCCTTGTTTTTACTAAGTATCCATCTGGAATTGCTGCCAAATGTGGGGCTTTGTCCGGGGGCTGGGTATCTCCACTAGCTGAAGTGCCTTTGAGGTTCACCGCTAGGTGTTACAGTTCCTGCAGGGAGGAGGTGTGAAGCCCGTCCATGCAGTGCAGGCTTTGTTTCTAGCCTCAGAGAGCACAAAGGCTTTCACCCCAGGGGGTCAGAAACTCGTCTGCTAGTGGCAGGCTGGCACAGACCAGTCAGTCCTACATTAGAGGATTGGATAAAATACAGGGGGCATCTCTAAAATGCCCTCTGTGTGCATTTTTTTAATAAATCCAACACTGTGTGGGTTTATTATTCTGAGAAGTTTGATACCAAACTTCCTGGTATTCAGTGTACCCATTTTGGAACTGTGAAGTTTGTTTTGACAAACTCCCAGACCATATACTTTATATGGCCACACTGTACTTACCATGTGTAAGAATGGACTTAGACTTTGTAGGGACATATTACTCATGCAGATATGCCCTCACCTGTGGTATAGTGCACCCTGCCTTAGGGTGTTAAGGCCTGCTGGAGGGGTGACTTACCTATGCCACAGGCAGTGTTTTGTGTGCATGGCACCCTGAGGAGGATGCGATGTGGACTTCGCCTTTTTCTCCTCACCAACACACACAATCTGCAATGGCAGTGTCCATGTGTTAGGTGAGAGGTCCCTTAGGGTACCTTTTACAAGGGACTTATCTGTGTGGCAATTGTGGAAACAATGGTACCTTTTTAGTGAAAGAACACTGGTGCTGGGGCCTGGTTAGCAGGGTCCCAGCACTCTCTCAGTAAAGTCAGCATCAATATCAGGCAAAACGTGCGGGGGTAACTGCAACATGGGCCATTTTCCTACGACCTGCCTTTCTATTGGTAGGGGGGCCCCCTTCCTGATGCCCAGTAGCTGTGAATAAATATGTGAGAGATGCATAGCCTCTCAGTTCTACTGCCTGAAACTACAAGAGAAAGAAGGACTGTCCTGCTGGAATATGGATCTGCACCCTAGACCTGCATTTCTGAGTGAACTGTGCCTGTTGCACAATCTGGTACTGCAGTCCTGGGGACTATGTCTTGCTTCAAGAAGGACTAAGGAGTGGACTCCCTGCACCTACAGGTTAACAGAGTTTCACCTGCATCACCTCTAGCAATAGTCCCCAGCCTGGAGCGCACCCAGTGGACTTTTAAGGATTTGGCCAGGTGCATTGTGGGAATTGTGATCCCAACTTTCCAAGGGCCATCCAGGAGATTTGAGACACTTGAAGTTATGTTTTGGACCGGTTGAACCTGCAAGGAGGACTTCAGCAAACATCTCCTGAAGTTTGGAGAACTTTTTTGAAAAAGCGCTTGGAGGGGACTGACTCGACCTGGGAAGTCAAGCTGGTGAACTCTCACTGCGAGCTGGCCTCAATATCAAGTTTGTCCTACTGAAAAGCTGTGGAGTTCCGACTTCCAGGATTTGCCCGGGAGCTCCCTGAAAGTGAAGCTGGTGAACCCTCACTGAATCCGTCCTGGTGAAGAGCAGCGAGGGCCCTCGGAAGAAAAAGCTCCAGAAAAGTTTCTATGTGTGAGGGTAACATTTTGACCAAGGCCACCTGCTTAGTGTATCTGATGAGGGCTCCATCGTGGCCCACCTCAAACTTTGCCTTTGTCCCGGTCTACCACGACCAGCCGTCCCCATTTGGCGCTTTGTGTATCTGAGCACTAGAAAATGTTTATTCTCTAAAAATCCAAGTTTCTGATTCCCTACATTGGATTTTTGTAAATTTGGTGTCTATTTAGTCATAAAAATAAAACCTATTTTTATAAATTTGTGTGAGATTTTTATTGTGTGTTGTGTCTTACTGATTCACTGTATTGGTGTTTTTGAATGCTTTACACTCTTGTCTACTAACGTAGGTCTGTCTGCACAGTTACAGCTACCAAGGGTTGAGCAAGTGGATAATTAAGTGAGATCTTTACTGACCCTGTATTGTGTTAGTGGCCTTATTGCCAGTGGTAGGTGCATACTTACCACTACCAATGACCCACTTTCCAACACTGCCCTTACCCTCCTTCCCTTGCCCTCCGATGTCTGTGTACATGCCCCTCCTTTTTGCATAGCATACTTTAGAGACCTGCCACATCTACACTGAGTGTTCTGTTGAGCTGGCACAGCCCCCCCACCTGCCCAGCATAGTCAGATGGTTGCCTCCTGTCCCTGCCACCTCTAACCTGCCTTTCCAAGTCCCATGCTCCCATCCTCTCCCTCCTGTCCTCCTTGGTCCATTTTTCTGCCACTCCGTTCTGCTCTCCATGCTCCGGTGTGCTGCAACTTCTACTCCTGCCTGTCTTGCATGGTCTGTTGTGAAGCCCCTTCCGCTGCCCTCTCTTGTCTGTGTCCAGCCCCTACCCCTCCCTTCTGTCCTCCATGGTCCTTTGTGCATGTCCCTGCCCTCTTGCCCACCATGGCTGTTGTGCAGCCACTAACCCTGTGCTTGCTATACATGGTCTTCTGTGCTGCCACAGTCTCTCCCACATGCCCTGTGTGGTCATCTTCCTGCCTCTGACCCCCTTCTACCTTCCCTCCGTTGTCTGTGTGTATGCCAATATAGTCTCACTGTTCCCCTTTATGTTGTGTTGTGCTTCCAGTGCCCATCTTGCCTGCCCTCCATGGTCAGCCTGCAGCTTCTGCTCTGCCCCCTTGCACCCAGCCCTCCGTTTTCCATGTGCAGGCACCTATCCCCTCCCTCCTGTCTGGTCTGGTCCATTGTCATGTCCCTGCACCCTCACTCCTGCCCTTCATGGTTCGAATGCTGCAATGGTCCCTCCTGTCTGTCTGGTACAGTCAGCTGGCTGCCCCTGCCACTTCCCCCTCTGCTCTCTGTTGTCCATGTGCATGGCCCTGTCCCCTCCCTATTGCTTTCCATGGTCCATAGTGCCTAACTGCCATTCTGCTTGCCCTGTGTGGAGTATTGTGCTACTGCAACCCCTGACACTTGCCAATTAAGATCAGTTTGGTGCCCCTGCTCATCTTCTTCCTGCCCTCTGTTATCTGAGTCCATGTCACTACCCCATTCCTCCTGGCCTCTGCAGCAATTGTCCCTGTCTCTAGCCTCCCCCCTCCAACTTCCTCCACCCATACCCTATCACCTGTACCTCTGCCTATCCCAGACACACCATCAGACCAGCCTGCACACACCTCAACACCCAAGGGAAGCTCATCCAGACATAAGCACCACACATCACACAAGCATTCACACAAGCAACATCCACATACAGACATACCAACACCCACTGCCTCCACTGTGTCCCCCTCCTCCTCGTCTCCCTCCTCCCTCCCAGTCACGTCTCCACTCACACTTGCATGCACAACATCTTCAGCCACTAGTCCATCAGCAGCACACACACCAGAACCCCCGCACACGTGCAGTCACCACCCCCACTACCATTTACACGTCCCCTGTGTCCTCTCCCAGTGTGTCTGTCACCCCCTCTTCCAAGATACACAAACGCAGGCAGCCACCCACCCAACAGCCATCCACCTCACGACAGCCTCCAGCCCAAGCACCTGCACCCAAAGACACCAGACTTAAGACTCCTACAACCACAACCTCTTCCTCCACTCCCATACCCACTACACCTACCCGTCCCACTGGTCCTAAAATGCTATTCCTGTCCAAACTTAACCTCTTTCCTACAACTCCCCCACCCCGTCCATCTCATAGGACTCCAGTCAGCACCTCAGCCACCACAAAACCGGGCCCTGTGATGACAGTCTGCCATGGACTGTGGAGTCCCCCACCCTCAAGGGCAGCCAGTTCAGTACGGAGCCAAGGCACGGGCAGCCCACCCCCGGAGAAACACCCGAAGATAGTCAGCGGCCGGCGCGAGAGGGTGAAAACACCAGGCACTAAAATCCCTACCATAGCTCCGGCACGAAGTGTGGAGACAGGTGGCACACCGCCCAAGGTGGGGAAGGGCCACAGGCGAACAGGGAAGGCCAGCACGCCCGAGGAGAGCGCCATCAGCCCAGCTGGCCAGGAGGGCCCCGCCAGCCCCCTCCCAGGTGGGCAGGAGGACACCAACAGGCCCGGTACTGCAGACCAGGAAGGCCCCGCCAGCCACCCGACAGATGGGCAGGAAGGCCCCGCCAGCCACAGGACAGGTGGCAAATGACCTGCACGCCATGGCCGGATCCGCTGAACTGGGCACCGCCGTCTCAAGCACCGCTGAACTGGGCACTGCCGTCTCAAGCACCGCTGCACTGGGCACCGCCGTCTCAAGCACCGCTGCACTGGGCACCGCCGTCTCAAGCACCGCTGCACTGGGCACCGCCGTCTCAAGCACCGCTGAACTGGGCACCGCCGTCTCAAGCACCGCTGAACTGGGCACCGCCGTCTCAAGCACCGCTGCACTGGGCACCGCCGTCTCAAGCACCGCTGCACTGGGCACAGCCGTCTCAAGCACCGCTGAACTGGGCACCGCCGTCTCAAGCACCGCTGCACTGGGCACCGCCGTCTCAAGCATCGCTGCACTGGGCACCGCCGTCTCAAGCACCGCTGGCCCATTAGAGGCAGGGGCAGGCCCGCATCTGTGTCGGGCAGGGCTGCACGAAGCACTCTGGGCACCAGTCCCCCTCCAGAACCAGTGGAGACTGTCATCCACTTGAGAGACTGTGGCTATGCTCTCCCCAGGATGGCACAGTGGGCAACCCACCCACTGCAGAGACTTGAGAGACTGTGGCTTTGCACTCCCCAGGATTGAACAGTGGGTAACCCACCCACTGCAGGACTTGCGAGACTGTGGCTTTGCACTCCCCAGGATTGAACAGTGGGCAACCCACCCACTGCAGGACTTGAGAGACTGTGGCTTTGCACTCCCCAGGATGGCACAGTGGGCAACCCACCCACTGCAGAGACTTGAGAGACTGTGGCTTTGCACTCCCCAGGATGGCACAGTGGGCAACCCACCCACTGCAGAGACTTGAGAGACTGTGGCTTTGCACTCCCCAGGATTGAACAGTGGGCAACCCACCCACTGCAGGACTTGAGAGACTGTGGCTTTGCACTCCCCAGGATGGCACAGTGGGCAACCCACCCACTGCAGAGACTTGAGAGACTGTGGCTTTGCACTCCCCAGGATTGAACAGTGGGCATGGAGGCCCCTCGTGGATCTGGCGTCGTGCACTCATCTGGCTGAGGTGCCCCCCCTTCCCTTCCCCCTGAGGTGCCTGTAGTTTTCCTATCTGATGCCCCTGCAGTGTTCTCTCCGTTGGAGTCAGGTATCGTGGCTTTGCCCATGTGATTTGGGCCCAGTGGTCCACGGACAATGCCTGCTACAATGCTCGGACTTGTACATATATGTATATAAGTGTTTTTGATGTGTAGATATATATATATATAATTAAGCCAGTAATACAATATATTCCAATGTTTAGAATCATTTCCTTTTGTCTTTGCATTCTTCCAGGGGGCTTAGGGGGGTAACTGTGATGTATTACTGTGCATTGATGTGTGTGTTGTAGTGGGTGAGGGTGGGGGTGGGTGTGTAGCGTATGTGTGTCCCCGTAATATTTTCTCCTCCCCCCTCCCCTGTGTCGTAGGTGCAGTACTCACCGTTGTCTTCTGCGCCGGCGTTCGTGCTCCTGGTAGAGGAGCAGGAAGACAATCGCTGGGAGGATGTGGAGTTCGGGTTCCATGCTGTCCAGATTCCTCGTGGGGTGTATGGAGGTGAGCGTTTTCCGTTTGAAATGGCTGTTTCCGCCGTGTTTTTATCGGCGGGGCTACCGCCCCGGAAAAGGTGGCGGATTGGTGTGTTGTGATAGGGTGGGCGGTACATTGACTCCCGCCTGTCTGTTGGCGGTGACCGCCGCACTGTTTGTTTGTCCCGCCGTGGCGGCCGGTGTGTTGATGTGGCGGTCTCTGTTGGCGGTTTCCGCCAGGGTCGGAATTCCATTTTTTTAACCGGCAGCCTGTTAGCGGTTTAGCCGCAGGTTTAACACCGACCGCCAGGGTTGGAATGACCACCATAGTGATTAAATGTTGCCCCGTACAGCCAAATCCAGCAGTGATTTTGTTTCAGATCCCATGCAATGCTTAATGGTTCACCGTGATAGACTTGTCACAAGCATTCTTTTCTGTACCTCTTCATGAGGATAGTCAATTTCTTTTCTGTTTCAAATTTTTGGATCGAGTCTACTGTTTGTGTAGAATTCCTCAAGAGAGCCACCTTCCATTTTCAACCAGATCTTGAGAAGGAACCTAGAGTCATTGGAAATGCCTTTCCAGTGGACATTGGTGCAATACACTGATGATTTGTTATTCGCATCAAAGACAAAAGAAGTATGCAAGTATGATATGATTGCCTTAATGAATCATTTAAGGATGAATGGTCAGAAAGTGTCCCCAGCTAAATTACAACACTGTCAGAAAGAAGTGAAATATTTGGGTCACCTAATTGAGAAAGGAATTAGGAAAATATCCAAAGAAAGGGTCACAGCCATATTGCAGATGAATCCCCCAGCCACACAGAGAGATATCAGTATGTTTTTTAGGAATGGTAAGCTATTGTCTCCTGTGAAACCCCAACTTTTCAGTCATTTCGAAGCCATCGCAGAAGCTGACTCACAAAGAAGTTACTGATCCCTTAGTGTTAGATGAAGCCTGTATGAAAGCATTTTCGGAGTTGTGAGAAAGTCTGTGCAAAGCCCCGGCTTTGGGAATGCCTGACAACACAAAACCCTTCACGTTGTTTTGTCATGAGCGTGATGCATGTTCATTGTCTGTCTTGACTCAAGTCCATGGTGGTGTAAACCGCTAAGTAGCATATTTTTCTGCTACTTTGGACCCAGTTGCAGCAGCTTTACCAGGCTGTCTATGCTCAGTAGCCATGATTGGATTGAGCCTCACTCAGAGCGAGAGCATTGTGATGAGACATCCTTTAACGGTCAAGGTCCCTCACGCCATTGAAGTTTTACCTACACAAACCATAATGCAGTACCATACAGGTGCCGGGCTGACTCGTTATGAAACGGTCATCCGGGGGTCTCCAAATGTGTCATTAAAAAGATGTATAGTACTTAACCCAGCAACCTTACTGCCACAAGAGAATGTTGAAATTGACAAATTGGAAGAAGTCGAACATGATTGTCTCGGGATAACTGATCTGTGCACAAAACTGAAACCTGATATTGGAAATACCTGGTTGGAGGAAAATTACCAAATTATTTTTGTTGATGGCTTTGAGGAGTATATTCTGTGCAAGTGGCGGAACTGGTAGCCCTTACTGGAGCATGCCATGTTTCTGCACAGCTTAAAGTTACCATCTACATGGACAGCCAGCATGGATTGAGAATACTCCATGATTTTGGCCAGTTGCGGTCACAGAGAAGTTTCCTGACCTCTTCTGGTTCACCAGTCAGAAATGGTGAAAGGATTCATGAATTGTTACACACTATTCAATTGCCTGAGAAGATTGCCATGGTGAAATGCAGTGCACACCTGAAATCACAAGATTTTGTGTAAGAGGGAAATGGATATGCGGATCAAGTCGCATGGCTTTGCGCATTGAACTGTTTATCGTTCAAAGATAAATGGGAACTGTTATCGGATGAAGACAAGATGTGCCCAAGTTATGCATTGCATGTTATAGACACCTTAGAAGAATTAAAAACATTGCAGGATAATGTTGAAAGTGATGAGAAAAAGACTTGGATTAAATTGAAATGTGTCCAACGTGAAGATGACGTGTGGGTTTCTGAGGAAGGAAGGGTAGTCTTGCCTAATAGTTTGCTGACTCAAATGGCTAGATATTATCATGGTCAAGCACATGTTGGGAGGGATGCTATGATTCGAATGTTCAAAGAATATTGGTTCAATCCAAAGTTTAGACAGGTTGCTGGAGCAGTTTGCCATTGCTGCGTCATTTGTCAGCAAATAAACGTGAGTAAAGGGAGAGTGGTCAGTTTGAACCACACTGGAAGAGTTGAAGGTCCATTCAGCAGAATGCAGATGGATTTCATTGAGGTGCCTGTACATGGAGGATTGAGATATGTGTTGGTAATTGTCTGTATCTTTAGCCATTGGATTGAAGATTACCCTACACAAAGAAATGACAGCCTTACAGTAGTAAAGATACTGTGTAGGGAACTGATACCACGTTTTGGGTTTCTGGTCTCTTTAGGATCAGATAGACGAAGCCACTTCAACAATGAAGTAATTAAATTACTATGCTCAGCTTTAAACATTGAGCAGAAGTTACATTACTGCTATCGCCCTGAAGCCTCAGCACTTGTGAAACAAATGAATGATACTTTGAAATCAAGAATGGCGAAAATGTGTGTGTCCATGAATTTGAAATGGCCCAACGCACTGCTGTTAGTTCTGATGACACTGAAGAACCCACCTGACAGGAAGACAGGACTGTCACCGCATAAGATCATCATGGTTAGAGCAATGAGGTTGCCAGCAGTTCCTCCAAATGCTCTTGTGAACATAACAGATGATGTGGTGTTGGACTACTGCAAAGGTCTGGCTGATGTGGTTCGCTCTTTCTCTCATCAGGTGGAACCCACCACACTGCAACTGTCTCAAGATCAAGGACAACCTGAGAGCAGGCGATTGGGTTGTGATCAGAAAGCACGTGAGGAAGATGTGTCTGGAGCCTCGGTGGAAGGGTCCTTACCAAGTAGTGCTGATCACTAGTACAGATGTGAAGTGCGCTAGAGTTCCAAACTGAATCCACGCAAGCCATACAAGGAAAGTGCCATCTCCGTTGGACAATGAAGAAGAGTTGTTGAGAGTACCAACGACATCCAGACCAACTCCAAAATTGGAGAGTGGAGGAGAATCAGAGACTGAATGTGAGCAAACAGCATCCGGTACAAACACTCCTGTGAGAGACAAAGGAGGAGACCTACAGGAGAGTGACAGTGAACCAACCTCAACTGAGGTAGTAGGAGAGTCTAGTCTGATGAAGGCTCTCCCAGAAGCAGACGGTCTTGAGAGGCAAATAGAGCAAACAATAGACCCCGAGGGGGAAGGAGTTGAGGGGGAACAAAGCCAATGTGGTCTGACTCCTCCTGAAGCAGTTGCAGGTCCGTCAAGAGAAAATCGTGCAGAACAAAGAGAAATTACAAGTCCGACACTGAAAAGAGCATTGACAAAAGGTCCACTGAAAGAAGATAAGTTGCCAAAATCACAAGCAAAGAGAAAATAAGCAATTACAGTGACAACAATTGAAGGAGAAGTAGACACGACAAGGAAAGAAGATTTGAGTGATGGAGAAGTAAATGGAGATCGAAAATTGAGGAGAAAGAGAATTGCAAGTTGAAGGTATGCTGGTCCTGAATGGGTATATGCAACAACAAGTGAATGGCAGAGTGAATTTTTTGTCTTTTTGTTTTGATCGAGACATTCCAGGTCAATATTTTGGCACTTAAAAGAAATCAATGAACTGAACTGTTGAGAACTGTAAACTGAAAAAAGTGCAAGAAAAGACTATTGAAAGTAACTAGAAAATACTTTTTGATAATCTGAGTTGACAAGCTGCTAAACCGATTTTGGCAAATTACCTATTTTTGACAAAAGGTTCCTTGAAGAAAGACTGAAAGCTGTAAATAATTGCTAAAGAAGTTTGAAGATTTGTTTTTGACTTTTACTGCATAGTTGTAATTTTTCTCTTCTACTTTCTGATTCTTTACAGATCATGAGTAACCTTAGCCAGCAGGGTAGGAAGAATAGGTGCTGTAAATATATGGGTATTGGGTTGGCGATTGTATGCATGATATTGTGTTTAGTATTGATTGTGAGTGTGACTGTTTTTGACAAGAGTAAGGCCAACTATACCTCAGCTTTAGAAACAAGTACTACACTCAGAGAGGTATGAAAGAGATGAGAAATATCTGCACATAGATAATGCCCAAGGAGAACTTTCTTCTAATGTTATCTATCTCTTATTGAGTGAGTATGTTGAGACGATGGATGCAAGAGATTATTATGTTTGCACGCAGGTTCCTTAATCAGTCGAGGAAGGAGGTATTTATCATAGTTTGCTCCTTACTTAGGGGATAAGTTGAGGTCTGTTACTAACACAATTCTATAACCAGGAGTACATTCAGTATTTCTATTCCAATTACGACGTTGTGTTTTCATCTGTACCTATAATTAAGTATCTGAGTAGAGTAGCGAAGGAGAACACCATAGAATTAGTGAGAGGATTCTTTGAACCTACGTTGACATTTGGCACAGCTTATGCACAGAGAAATAACTTGACATGCTTGCTTACACCTATAGAAAATAACTTCTTAGATTAGACAGATGACAGGAGAAAAGCATTAAAGGAGAAATTAGAAAAGAGTTTAGAGAAAAGAACATTTAGAAGTGATCATGCATTTAGTGAGATAAAAACACAAGGAAGCTTAGCTTTAGACGCGCAACACGTAGGAAAGCTTTGTGTATATAGGCCTAAATCTAGAACTGATATATTGTTTGTGGGAACGACACAGACATGTGTATTTGTTTCAGAGTAAATGGACGTTCATGTTGAATGGAGGACACGATCCAGCAATTCCTGTTACGACTCTGTCGCCCCATTTCTAGGGGGCGCTCTAAGGGGTCTGTCTGAAGCCTGGGAATCACCTTGAACACTTATCTAGAGTCCTTTGCTGACTCCTGTTTGTTTCTCTTTTCACCATGGTATACTTGTGTAGTACTACATTTGCTTCCTGGTACTGCAAATCCCATAATGCACAGCCTGGTAGTCAGTAAAGCCTGGATTCTGTTTCCCATTGTTTCTATGGGAGAAGTCCAGTTGCTCTTTTTCACCGGTTCCACTCCTCCAGGACTTGCAAGTGTCTGAAATTACACACACCTGAGACCTCTCCTGTGCAGCCCAGTTTGGAACTGCTTATAAGCAGCCATTTCCTCAAGATCACCGTCATGCATTGGAGTTTGATTCCTTTGTGTTACAGACCCCTTATCGGATGGTGTTCCAGTTTTGTTCCTGTTCTGTTCCAGCTTGATCCTGTTTCCTGTTTCTCTGCCCTGCTCCTGATTGTTCCAGCCAGAGTCTGCTCCCTATCTCTTAGCCTTGTACCTGTTTGTTTCTTCCAGAGCCTGCTCACTGTTTCTCTGTTCTGCTGCCACCTTATTTCAGCCTGAACCTGCCTGCTCTCTGTTTCCCAGTCCTGTTTACTGTTTATTCCTACTCCCTGTATTCCAGCCCTGTCCTTGCCTGTTCGAGCCAGAGCCTGCTCTCTGTTTCCCAGTCCTGTCTCTGTTTGTTCCAGCCAGATGTTTGTGCCCTGTTTTTCAGTCCTAGTCCTGCCTTTGCTTCAGCCTGAGCCTGTTCCCAGTTCTTGCCTCTGCCTCTTAGTTTGTTCCCTTATGTTTCTGTTTCTTCTTGGTTATTTTTTGTCTGGTAAGTGTTCTATTAGGCTTCACCAGTGTATAAGTGTCCTCCTTTGTACTGGGGTTGGCTCCTGGTTTCCAGGAGGCAATTCCAGCCCCCATCCTTGTCTAGTGTTATACATTGTCTTTCGTGCCTAGCAGTGACAGTGTGCTATTGCTGTTGTTCCAGGAATCGCCACTGTGTTTCCAGCTGGACCCACAAGAGCTTGTCTTGTGTATGTGAGTACTATCCTTGTTTGTGCTCTAGGGTCCAGAGACAGAATCACTTCTGCTGCCTCCTTTCTATGGGGCAGGCAGGGTGACTATCCGTAAGAGCAAACTGCACAGAGGCATTGACATTCCCTGTCACTGTGGGAGGTTCTGCGCCTTACTCTGTGTACAACCCCAGCGTGTCTGTCCATTAGTAATCTGTTTCCTGTTTGTTCATACAAGGGTTGCTCTGCTTTTACTTTCCTGTTTCCTGTGCCTGTCCATAGCTGTCCTTGCCCGTGTATGCCTTTAGCTGCTCTTCTGCCCCAGTACACTACCTCTTTAGGATATTCGGTGACCTCAGGGGGTGTCCCAACCAGAGTCCTGATCAGACCCGCCCGAATCTGTGACAATTCCAGGAGTTTATTACATCTGTGGACCAAATGCGTATTACCGTCTTCAAAGAGGATGGTATGGCACATGTTACTTGGGGATAGTTTTCCCAAAGGTATTTCAACTAGAGAACTTGAGTAAATTAGTTAAAATGACTGAATTACATCATATTAGACAAAAGTGAGAATTATATTCTGGCATAGTTGGAGCGATACTTCCTTCAGTAGTTTTTTTTTTAATTCACTGAAAATTCGGAAGTTGTCTACTATTGTGGATAACATGCTGACAAATTTTTCTGGAGCCATGATCCTAATGGATACAGAAATGGCTGCGGTAAGGTCTATGACTCTTCAGAACCGCCTACTGGTAAAAGGATGGCGGAGTTTGCAAAATGCTAAACTCGAAACATTGTTGCTCATATGTTCCTGATAATAGTAAAGAAATTAGAAGATTAATTAACAATCTGACTAATGATAGTTCTGATTTGAAAGAGCTGAAAGAACATGGAGTTTGAGAAAAGGTTGGCAAATGATTTTCTTCTGTGGGAAATTGGCTTGCAATCTAGGAAAACAATACAAGTGATATTTATTATGTGATTTTAATAATTGGAGCATTGGGAGTATGCAAGTTGTATAATGTGATTGAAATTAAAGAATATAAAAAATGGTCAGAGGAGGGAAGAAATTAAAATGGAAAAATGTATTCAGGGAAAATTCGAAAAGAGAAAGAAGAAGTAGGAGGAACAAAAATTTGTGTGGGAAGATATAAGTGTGATGACATATTTTGTCATCAGAGGAGGGATTGTGAATGCTGATTTTTTACTAATGAATATTCATGTATTCTGACTGTTGAATTTGCATAGAATTTTACTTAATATAGAAAATAATGCACAACTTGGAAAATGTGCCTACTTAAGTGGCTGTCAGTAATCACGAAGTGTCCTTATTAATTGCTTATTAATGTAAATCGATGTGCTCATGTTTAGATTAATATAGTATGTTAAATTGATGATTTCACATTATATATTTGCTTCATTAATTGTAGGCCTTAAGTTAGCGAGGTCTTGGGCCTAGTTGCACAGCCTCATATTAAATGTACTGTTAAGATGAAGGTGTGAGAAAATGTTCGATTGAAAAATTAATACCTGAATTGTTCTTTTCCACTGAGTTGACCAAACGCCATCTAATGTTTTTCTTTTCCCATAAGAACTGCTTGTTAGGAAATTGTGTAATAGTTACTGATACAATGTAAAGTTTAGTGTGTGAGACAGCAGAGTTCCCAGCGGCTAACAATGGATGCACTGACTGAAGGATAGAGAGATATAAAATTGTTAACTGACGAGTCTGACAATGGGAACAGGAGAAGAGGAGTCAATCATCGACATATGAAAGACAGTTTAGTTATATCTTAGATTTGAAGTTCTGCTTTCATTGGACTAAATGTAAACATACGATTCTTTGACCAATGGCAACGTGGGAAGTTTTCTAGATGATTTTAACTTAGCCCGGCTGCACAGAGAGAAACACGCCATTCCGATTATTCTCATCTTTCATGCTTGTTCCATTTTTCAGTTTCTGCCAAAGTGGCGTGATCATTCTTATTTGATTCTTTTACTTAGAGCATTCTATTTTTAACTTTATTGCTGAAACATTTTATGCTGAATGCTGATCATCCTTACACTTTGCTTTACAAATGGTTCAGATAGCTTAGAGTTCCCTGATTCTGAACCATTCCCTTTCATGGTCTGATGCTGAACGAACAGATGTCCAATTGAGGAAGACAGTCACAGCTTGCTGATCCATACTGAGGACAGGTGTAATCAAATTTTATTGTTTTGATATAATTTGTCTTTAGTTCTTAGATACCAACCCCTATTTTAATAGAGCCATGGCTAGATGTTTTTTTAAATTTATGTTGACTAAATTGGTTTGCATGAAGTCCAAACATGTTATTATAATCAAAAGGTTAGTGAGGGAGGACCCTAAATGTTAGTAGGTTGCTATTAACAAATCATTGATGCTACTCAGTTGCTGAATGTAAATATATGCTATTTCTATTGTGCAATTTTTCTTGCTATTGATTTGTACTGCAACTCAAGAGTGCTCAATAATTCATGCTTTGGTTAAATTGAGATTCTTTAGAAGAGTCGATCAACCAGTGTTATTCCTGTATGTATACCATTTGATTTTGAGACTAAGGGGGTCATTATGACCCTGGCGGAAGGCGGAGACCGGCGGTAAGACCGCCAACAGGCTGGCGGTCTTATTGTGGAATTATGACCATGGCTGTTACCGCCATGGTCATCCGCCGGTTCTCTGTTCCGCCCGGTAGGGCGGAGACGACCGCTGGGCTGGAGACCTGGGTCTCCAGCCTGGCGGCCGTCACTAGACCGCCAGCGGTATTTGGACCCGGCTTACCGCCGTGGATTTCCAGCGGTTTGAACCGCATGAAATCCATGGCGGTAAGCACTATCAGTGCCAGGGAACTCCTTCCCTGGCACTGATAGGGGTCTCCCCCACCCCCACCTGGACCCCCAACATCACATCACCCACACGACACGCACGCAGGCACCACCTACACACTTACACGCACACATGCCGACATACATGCCTACATCCACACACACAGTCAGACACACACACCCACATTCAAACATACACGCACACATCCATACAGACATACCCACAGACATACACGCACTCATTCCCATACACACAACACCCCCGCAAGCATACACGCACTCACACACCCCCTCTACATACACAGACGCACACCCACACAACACACAACACCCCCACCCCCCTCCCCTCACGGACGATCGACTTACCTGGTCCGACGATCCTCTGGGATGGGACGGAAGCCATGGAGGCAGCTCTGCCGACACCACACCGCCAACAGAACACCGCCACGGCAAATCACAGGACGTAATTCGCTGGGCGGTTTTCTGTTGGCGTGGCGGTGGAGGTGGAGCAACCTCCACTTCCCCACCTCCCGCCAGTATGACTGTTGGCGGCTCTCCGTCCGTATAAGGACGGAGAGCTGCCAACGGTCATAATAGGCCGAGCGGCAAACCGCCACCACTGGCGGTCCTCCGCACGGCGGTCCCTCGGACCGCCGAGGTCAAAATTACCCCCTAAGTTACTTGAAATCAGCATTGTTAGTATAGGGAAATAAACATTCTAACTTTCACAAGAAAGGATTGGTTATTCATGACCAAAGGGGTCATGGTGCGTGAAATTATTGATTCCAAAGATTATTGATACTATTGATTGATATTGAAACTAAGGACTATGGTAGGGTTTACACTAAGCGAAGTCAGAAGGTCCATCGAACCTCTAATGCACACCCTTATAATTTAAAGGTAAGAAATCAAATACACCTAAAATCACTTGCTATGTCAGAGAATCGACAAAGACATAACAGGGACATAGCTGCTCATGAATCTGTGCCCACACATGCAATATAATGCACCCTGACGTAGGGCTAGAAGGCCTGCTAGAGGGGTGCCTTACATATTGCAGGTAGTGTTAGCGGACATGGCACACAGGCTTTGGGCCATGTCATGTTTTTATTTTATCTCTGCACCAAGACATGCAGTCTGCAATGGCAGCACTGTGTGCAGTTGGTGAGAGGCTCCTTGAGGGTGGCACAATCTATGCTGCAGCCCTCAGGAGCCTTCTTATGTGCCCCACACCCTAGTTACCAAGGGTACCATTTACTAGGGACTTACAGTGGCAAATAAAGGGTTTGCCAATTGGAAAAACGATCTTGCACTGGGGTCCTGTTTAGCAGCCAGGGCGCTCCCAGGCAGACTGGGAGCTTGTGCAGGCTCTCTCCAACCCAGCAACCATGTTGCTGGGCTGGAGAGTGCTCTGTGTGCATGTGTGTTTGGTCGGCCCAAGACGGCCGGACAAACACACATGCGCTCTGAGGGGAGTGCACAGTGCACCCCCCTCTGTTCGTCTACCACAATATCCTGCCCCTTTCACATGGAAAGGATAATAAACAGAGTTTATTATCCTTTCCTTGTGAAAGTATTTGCAGGGGTTGCTGTTGGTGGGGGTGCGACGCTCCTCCACCCAAACGGAGGAGCCACGCCTGGTACACAATAATGATGTGACTCTGCTTGGGAAAATTCATTGCTTCTTAGGCCTAACTCCCAAACACACTCTTTAACTTTCCTACTGCAATTGGTCTCTGTCTGCCTTCCAAAACAGTGTTAAAAAGTAGGAAACTATTTCTCCTACGATCCACTTCCCAATAACAGTAAACATATTGATACATCAAGAATGCAAGAGCCCTGGAATGAGCACATTGTTTGTCATGATAGGAAAGGAGAAAAGCATTGTTTTAAATGCAATCGTTGCCTAAAATGGATCATAAGAGTCATCATTTTATACGTGTTAATGGTTCCTTTGTTTTACCTTTTCAAAGGAAAAAATCAGCATAAATGCACTGCCATGTAAAGGCTGAATTGAATTAGAAATGTATGAATGCCTCGGGAATGTAACTGTGTGGTAATGGGAGAGGAGCTGCGTGGCTGCCCAGGAGGTGTACACTTTAAAGGGAACAACAGATATATATATATATGTTTTTTTTTCTTTCAAGGAAAAAAACAAAGGTTACAAGGATGTTATAGTTAAGTTGACGTTGTACCCGTATAAAACCATAGAAATTTAGGAGTTATAGTTGTACTTATGTTTAAAAACTATCACTGATTGCCTAAAGTTACTTTCTGGCATGAGTTATAGTTTCTTCAGAAAAGTATAACTATAAGTATAATCATAATTGCTGAATTTCTGTTTTGTTATGGGTAGAAAGTCAACTTAACTATAATGTTCATGGGGGGCGTGGCCAAGCAAGATGGCCGGTGGGACGCGCTCCTAGTGAGCTCCCATCATACCGGCTCGATCCTGCTACAATCCTGGGGTGCCTCCCACATTAGGTGGTCCCCCTCGGCAAGGGAAGGTGCGCTAGCCATAGCGGCATGCCATAACCTCTGACTTTGGTGGTGCGGGGAAGTCTGTCTTGGGGTGCGTAGAGTGCGGCTGGGCGGAGCAAGGGGGAAGCCTTGGCTTGGCCGCCCCGTGGACTTTCTGCCCTTTCTTGGCTGTGTGTCGGCGGTCAGGCGGCCCCTGGAGGAGGAATTGTGGGCCTGTTTGCCCTTTGGTGCGTGCAGCCCTACTGCCTAGGACGGTGCGGCAGCGGAGCTTGGAGCGGCCCGCCACTGCACAAGAGGAGGGTCCTGGCTCACGTGGTCATGCACTGGCAGACCACCTAGATCAGGGCTGGGGGGCCAGCGCTTCAAGGTGATTTTATTCCCCCTTTTGGGTCAGTCAAGGGGACAACACCTCTTAATCTCTGGCTGACGGTGGAATGGGGTGACACCGGCAAATGGCCACGTTGCAGGGGAACACCATGGAGCAGTACACCATACCGGTGCGTCTGCCACAGCGCCAGACTCCTGTAGTGGGGCCCGGAGATGTTCTGAGCACCCCGGTGACTGTGGAGGAGCCATTGTGAGCTGAACTTCTAGTGGCTATACAGGGTTCCAGGGTAGCCCTCGAGGGGAAGATAGAGACGGTGGCCATGGAGGTGAACCTCCTCCGGGCGGATCTCCGAAAAGTTTCTAATAAGGTCAAAGTGGCGGAGGGCTCCATTGCGGAGTTGCAGACGGAGGTGGGTGCTTTGCGAAAACAGATGGTGTAGGTCATTTCCACGGTCGGGATGCTGGAGGCAAGACTGGAAGACTCAGAGAGCAGATCCTGTCGGAATAATGTCCACTTGCTTGGGTTTCCGGAACGCACGGAGGGTGCCACGGCGGTAGGCTTTGTGGAGCACTGGATTAAAGATGTTCTACAGCCGGTCGGGCTGTCTAGGATGTTTGTGGTTGAGCGTGCTCACAGGGGACTGGTGGCGCCTCCTCGACCCAGGGCGTCTCTGAGGACTATCATTGCCCGTCTTTTGAATTACGAAGACAGAGACTGTATCCTGCGGGCGGCCAGTGAATCTGGCAAGGCTGTCTTTGAGAACTGTAAAATGTCCATTTATCCTGACTATACGAACAAGGTTCAGACCTCTAGAAAGGGGTTTCTGGAGGTGAAGGCCAAGCTCCATGCCATGAATATCAGATATATGTTGTTGTATCTGGCACGCCTGAAGGTGCTCTCTAGGGGCAAGTCCCACTTTTTTGAATGCCAGGAGGAGGTTTGGAGATGGCTGGAGATGTGGGACAAAGTTACTCCTGGTAGATCTGGAGTGGACGGCCCAGACTGGAGGACCTGCAGGGAGAACCAGATGGAGGGCACCGCGGAACAGGGTGTTAATGCTGCCAGTAGAATTGAGATTCAACAGAATTGTACAATGGCGGTGGTGGTTCCTGGACTGACTGATGGACCGAGTGGGGCACTCAATCAGGGAGGGGAGTGGATCCCTGCGGACACTTGATTTTGTTGCCCTTACTTGGATGTGTCGGTTGCCTCATCTTTTGTGGGGGCCTGTGTCTGTGCGGGAGGAGCCTGCACTGTATAGTGAGGGGTTTCGGGATGATGGTTGAGAACTGAATGGGCACTACTTGAATTTGCATTGTACGGGGGGGGCAACGTGCTTATTGGATTACGATTGCGCAGGTATTCAGGCACAAAGTATATTGCATTTGGGGTGGGGAGTGGTTAATCCATGGTGGTGGTAGGACCTAGTAACTGGGGAGTTGGGGATTAGGCTCTTGTCACATATGGATCTTCAGTATGGTTTGATGTGTTTGTTCTACTGTTCATCCGGGGCGGGTAATGGGGCATTGGTTTATCTGGTTGGTCAGGTTTGCATATGTTTGAGGTTCACAACAGCAGTGTATGTATGTATGCGGGAGGTGAAATGGGTACTCATCTTGCCTTCTCTCTCTGGGAGGGAGGCGAGGGGTGGAGGACTAGAGGAACAGAAGGTAACAATGCCTTGGTATGGGTCGACAGATTAACCTGCTGACATGGAATGTCAGGGGACTGAAGAGTTACACTACGTGCTACAGGGTGCATTCTTTTCTGAGGCGTCATAAGGTTCATATAGACTGTCTCCAGGAAACGCATATGACGGAGGAGGATTCACAAAAACTAGCTAAGAAATGGTGGGGTCAGATGTTCTCCTCTTCCTTTTCCTCTTACGCAGGAGGTGTGACAATATGGGTTGCGCTAGGGATCCCATTTACCCACGTTTACAGTGAAGTGGATGTAGAAGGGAGATATGTACTCATACAGGGCACTTTAGATGGGGTGCCCATCACTATTCTTAACACTTATGCACCCAATATAGATGATCACTCCTTCTATGATAATATACCTGAGGTTCTGAGGGACGAGGTGGATGCGCCTATTCAATGGGCTGGGGATTACAATTGCATTGTGGATGGTGAGAAAGATCGATACCCGTCTAAATTGGGTACTAAACCATTGATGACGAGATCTCTTGCGAAGGTAATGCGCAATTTAGGGCTGTGGGATGGATGGAGGGAACTACACCTGGAGAGTAGGGAATACACCTGTCATTCTACAACGCATAACACGCATAGTCGGCTAGATCGTTTTCTTCTGGGTGGACTGAACTGCTCACAAGTGCGGGATATTAAGCATCTGGGGAGGTTTCTCTCTGATCATACGTTGATGCAGTTGCAGTGGGGATCCAATAATAGGATAACACGCGGTTGTCGCATGCCTACGGATTTTCTGACAGATGCTGGGTGTCGAGATAAGGTGGCGGTTGCCATTAAAGATTATATAGGCCCTCATTACAACACTGACGGTCCAAGACCGCCAGGGCTGTTTTGGCTGAAGCACCGCCAACAGGCTGGCGGTGCTTCAGAGGGGATTACGACCGCGGCGGTACCGCCGCGGTCGCACTGCTGGGGCCAGCGATTTCCCGCCACATTTGCCCCAGTGGTGATAATCCGCCAGGGCAGAGCTGCTTGCAGCGCTGCCCAGGGGATTACGAGTCCCCCTACCGCCAGCCTTTTCCTGGCGGTTTGAACCGCCAGGAAAAGGCTGGCGGTACGGGGAGTCACGGGCCCCTGGGGGCCCCTGCACTGCCCATGCCGCCGGCCCAGCGGGGATGTCATTATGGGCACCGTGGGAGTGCAGCCAGATTAGCGGCCGCACGGCAGTTACAACTTGGTGGGCGGCGGTTGCCGCCCGCCAATGTTGTAATGACCCCCATAGACTTGAATTGGAGCACGGCAAATTCTAGGGGAACGGAGTGGGCGGCCCTGAAGGCTGTACGGAGAAGGGTATGTATAGGCACCGCTTGTGGGGTGCGCAAACAAATGGAACAAGAACTTACTGGATGGGAGGATAAGCTAGCGGTCCTGCAGCACCAGACACCAACAACAAGTGCGGCAGAAAAAGAGCAGCTCCAGTTGTACAAGAGAGTCAGCAGCTGCTGGGACACACTAGATAAGGTAACATTTAGATCATAAAGACACCGCCTGCAGAGGGAGGGGGATAAATCTGGCATATTATTGGTGTGGATCCTAAAGCGGGAAGTGGAGTTTCTCCCCATTTTACACATCAGGAATGCCAAATGTGTGATGACTACCAAACGTAAGGATATCCTTCATGTGCTGGTGGAACATTTCCAGGCAGTATTGAGTGCTGGCGCCTCAGACCCAGATGACGATTTAGGAGAGTTACTGAGGCAGATGCGGCTTCCGCAGTTGGAACTGGAGTGTATGGAGAGTCTGGAGGCTGAGATAACTGGAGAGGAAGTGAGTGCAGCGGTGGAAGCATTGATGAAATCCAGGTCCCCGGGGGGGTGGTGGTTCCGGTTGAGCTGTATCAAATGTTGTCCCTCCTCCTGCGAGAGAAGTTGTTGGCGGTGTTTGAGGAGGCCCGGGAGCGGGGCATGTTGCCGGAAACCATGAGCCAAGGCTTCGTGTGTTTAATGCTTAAGCCTGGTGGGGATCCGGGTGACCCCTTCTCTTAACGCCCACTTACTATGCTGAATAGTAATGTTAAGATCCTGTGCACGATATTGGCGGGGTAGGAGTATCCCATATAGGCTTACACAACTAGCCCTGGTACTGGCTAAGCGCAGGGTGGCCATCGGCTACATGAGTGCCCAGAACCCTTCCATCCCTTACTGGATCTGAGATTTAAGGGAATGGGGTGCTGCTGATGAACAATATATGCGGATAACACGAAGAGAGGAGGGGGCACTAACGGATGTGATTGCATGGGAGACACTACTGGAACGTTTCACTGGTGTGGAAAAGTCAAGTTCGGAGTGGATCACTGATGAGGATGGCTGATTAAGTGAACCATGTTTTGATCAGCGAGATGACTGCCAACCGTGGTGAGGTTGTGTCTCTGATACTCATGATATATGAAAGGATTGGGTACATGAGAATCTTCTCTGGGAGGGGAGGCTGAGGGGAACTACTGTTGCAGTGGGTGCTATTGATCCCTATTTCTGATTGTATGTTTACTCTGTCCTCCAGAAATGAGACAAAAAGATAAAGACGCAAGGAAGGTTAGCTTTAGATGTGCAACACATAGGAAAGCTTTGTGTATATAGGCCCAAATCTAGAAATGATATATTGTTTGTGGGAAGAAGTGAATGCAGAAATGTGTTTTTCTTTCAGAGTAAATGGACGTTCATGTTGAATGGGCAGGATCCGGCAATTCCAGGAGTTTCTTACATCTGTGGACCAAATGCGTAGTACCGTCTTCCAAGAGGATGGTATGGCACATGTTACTTGGGGATAGTTTTCCCAAAGATATTTCAACTAGAGAACTAGAGAAAATTACTTAAAATGATTGAATTACATCATATTATATATGATATATATTGATATGCACTGCATTGTATTTTGTTGGTTTTGTTTTCTAAACTCAATAAAAACAGAGTTATAAAAAAAACCTGTAACGTTGCTGTAATTTTTGATTTTTTTCAGTGAATTTCTATGTTTTTTTAACACGCCTTCAGGGCATTCACAGCATAGGGTTAGGTGCTGTTTTTTTCTTTCAGTGTTTCTCTGGATCAACGGATCCACGGCGGATTTACACAGGGGGGGGCTGGGCTGAGCCCTGCGGAGGATCCGCAGACCGTAGAAAAAAAATTGGTAAAATTTTTGCCTGTGAGAGGTCTCTAAGGGACCCCTCTATGTGTCCTATGGGGTCAAGATACCTGTATCCTGACCCCTTATGTTTTTTGCACTGTTTTTTATCCACCCCCCCCAGCTGATGCAGCAAACAAAATGGCAGTTGCAACTTTTCTGTCAGTTTGTGGCCAGCCAATCAGGGCCTTGCTTTTCCCCCGGATCCACTGTGGGAGGATCTGCGGAGGACCCACCTCCCTATATATCTATATTTTGTAACCTTAATTAACTCCAAACATTACTGAATGGATTTACATCAAATTGCAACAAGCATTTGCAGTGCAATCGGTCTCACATTTGCTAGAGTTAAGCTATGGCGTTGTAAATGACAATGTTTTTTACCCATGTGTTTAGGTTTGGAATGGACTGGATGTATGTGGTGTTGCGTGGAATTATGGGGCAATGTTGTGTATTGTTATGCTATGCTACATCATACGATGTTGTGTTATGTTATGCTATGTTCTGTTATGTTTTGCTATGTTGGATGTTGTGTTATGTTATGCTATGCTATGCTATTTTGTCTTATGTTGTGTTATGCTATGATAGGCTATGTGTCTTATGTTGTGTTCTGCTATGCTGTGTTGTGTTATGTTGTGTCATGTTATGCTATGCTATGTTGAGTTATGTTATACTCCTTTTCTTTCATGTTATGCTGTCTCATGTTATGTTATGCTATGCTATGTTGTGTTATGTTATGCTATGCTGTATTTGTGTATGTTATGCTATGCTATGTTGTTTTATGTTGTGTTATGCTATGATAGCCTATGATGTTTTATGTTGTGTTATGCTAGGCTATGTTTTGTTATGCTGTGTTATGTTATGCAATGCTGTGTTATGATGTGTTATGCTATGTTGCATTATGCTATGCTATGCTATGTTGTGTTATGCTATGTTGTGTTATGCTATGCTATGTTATGTGTTGTTATGTTATGTTCTGCTATGCTATGTTGTGTTATGTAGTGTTATCTTATGTTATGCTATGTTATGTTGTGTTGTGTTATGCTATGATAGGCTATCTTGTCTTATGTTGTGTTATGCTAGGCTATGTTGGGTTATGTTATGCTATGTTGTGTTATGCTATGTTGTGTTATGTTATGATAGGTTATCTTGTCTTATGTTGTGTTATGCTAGGCTATGTTGTGTTATGTTATGCTATGCTGTTATGCTGTGTTATGTTATGATATGCTGTTATGCTGGGTTATATTATGTTGTGTTATGTTATGCTATGTTTTTTTATATTATATTGTCTTATGCTATGCTACACTATGCTATGTTGTATTATGCAATGCTATGTTGTCATATGTTGTGTTATGTTATGCTATGCTATGTTATACTGTGTTATGTTATGCTAGGCTATGGTGTGTTCTTTTGTGTTATGTTATGATATGCTATGTTTCATGTTATGCTATGCTATGTTGTGTTATATTGTGTTATGCTATGCTATTTTGTGTTATGTTATGCCATGGTATATTGTGTTATATTGTGTTATTTTATGCTAAGATATGTTGTGTTATGCTATGTTGTGTTATGTTATGCTATATTATTTTATGCTATGTTGTGTTACGTTACACTATGCTGTGTTGTGTTATGTTATGCTATGCTATGTAATATTGTTATGTTATAGTATGTTGTGTTATGTTATGCTATGCTATGTTGTGTTATGTAGTGTTAAGTTATGCTATGTTTTGTTATGTTATGCTACGTTATGTTGTGTTATGTTATGCTATGTTATGTTGTGTTTTCGTATGCTATATTGTGTTGTGTTGTGTCATGTTATGTTATGCTGTGTAGTGTTATATTATGCTGTGCTATGTTGTGTTATATTGTGTTGTTATGCTATGCCATGATGTGTTAGGTTGTGTTATGTTATTCTATGCTATGTTGTGTTATGTTATGATGTTGTGTTATGTTCTGCTATGCCTTGTTATGTTGTGTTTTGCTATGTTGCATTATATTGTGTTATGTTATGCTATGCTCTGTTGTGTTATGCTATGCTATGTTGTTATTTTGTGTTATGTTATGCTATGCTATGTTGTGTTATGTTATGCAATGCAATGTTGTGTTATACTGTGTTATGTTATGCTATGCTATGTTGTGTTATGTTATGCTATGCAGTGTTGTGTTATGTTATTATATATTGTGTTATATTGTGTTATCTTATGCTATGTTGTGGTATATTGAGTTGTTATGTTATGCCATGTTGTGTTATGTCATGCTAGGTTGTGTTATGTTATGCTATGTTGTGTAATGTTATGCTGTGCTATGTTGTGGTATATTGTGTTATGTTATGCTATGTTGTGTTATGTTATGTTATGTTACGGTATGCTATGCTGTGTTTTGTTATGCTATCCTATGTTGTGTTATTATGCTAGGTTGTTTTGTGTTGTTATGCTGTGTAATGTTAGGCTATGCTATGTTCTGTCATTTTCTGTTATGTTATGCTATGTTGTGTTATGTTATGTCATGCTATGTTATGTTGTGTTATGTTATGCTATCCTGTGTTATATTATACGATGTGATGTTGCTTTATGTTATGATATGCTGTGCAGTGTTGTATTATATTATTGCATGCTATGCTATGTTGTGTTACATTATGCTATGCTTTGTTGTGTTATGTTATGCTTTATTGTGGTATGTTGTGTTATTTTATGCTATGCTATGTTGTGTTATGTTATGCTATTCTATGTTGTGTTAAATGGTGCTATGTTATTCTATGTTGTTTTATATTGTGTTATGGTATGCTATGTTGTGTTATATTGGATTATGCTATGCTATGTTATTTTGTGTTATGTTATGGTATGCTATGTTGTGTTATGTTATGCTATGCTATGTTGTGGAATATTGTGTTATGTTATGCTATGTTGTGTTATGTTATTTTACATTGTGTTATGTTATGCTATGCTATGTTGTGTTGTTATGCTATTGTATGTTAGGCTATGCTATGTTGTGTTAGGTCATGCTATGCAATGTTCTGTTATGTTATGTTGTGTTAAGTTATGCTATGTTGTGTTATGTTATGCTGTGTTATGTTGTGTTATGTTATGCCATTTTATGTTGTGTCCTCCTATGCTATATTGTGTTATGTTGTGTCATGTTATGTTTTTGTGTGTAGTGTTATGTTATGCTGTGCTATGTTGTGTTATGTTATGCTATGCTGTTGTGCTATGCTATGTTGTGTTATTTTGTGTTATGTTATGCTATGCTATGTTTTGTTATCTTATGCTATGCAATGTTGTGTTATATTGTGTTATGTTATGCTATGCCATTTTGTGTTATGTTGTGTTATGTTATGCTATGCTATGTGGTGTTATCTTATGCTATGGTATATTGTGTTATGTTATGCTATGCTATGTTTTGTTATGTTATGCCATGTTGTGTTATGTCATGCTATGTTGTGTTATGTTATGCTATGTTGTGTTATGTTATGTTATGCTATGTTGTGTTATGTTATGCTATGCTATATTGTGTTATGTTATGCTATGCTATGTCGTGGTATACTGTGTTATGTTATGCTATGTTGTGTTATGATGTGTTGTGTTATGTTATGCTATGTTGTGTTATGTAATGCTATATTGTGTTATGCTATGTTGTGTTGTTATGCTATGTTATTTTGTGTTGTTATGCTGTGTTATGTTAGGCTATGCTATGTTGTATCATTTTCTGTTCTGTTATGTTATGTTGTCCATTTGAAAATGAATTCTGTTGTCATCGTTTGAGGCTGTTGCCCTTTTGAAAATGAATTCTGTTGTCATCGTGTGATTCTGGTCCCAAGATGTCAGATTGGTCAGATGCCATTGGTACATTTAAGGACATTACAAGGAATAAATTGGAACTTTTCAACCTTCCGGAATGTGCCGTGGTTTTTCTTCTTTGCTATGTTGTGTTATATTATGGTATGTTATGTTGTGTTATGTTATGCTATGTTGTGTTATGTAGTGTTATGTTATGTAATGCCATGTTGTGTTATATTGTGTTTTGCTATGTTGTTGTTTTCATGACAGAAATCTTCATCCGGGCCGAGCTTGAAATTGGATCCGACGTCCCTGGAGCTCTCCTCGGATGCGCTTCGCGGGAACCCTCAATCAACTTTTTACGTTCAGACTTTGTCTCTTTTTTGGAGCTTTGTCTTTTCGTTGTTGGACGACCCTCCACAGCAAGCCGATTTCGAGTCAACGTCGTTGGATTGCCTTTCCCGAAGCCCACAGTGAAATCCTGGAAGTCTGGGGCTCCAGATCTTTTCTGCACGACAAACCTGCAAGTCAGGCTGGGTCGCGGTCTAGGTAAGCCGGCTTGACTCATGAAGTCGGGTCGGTCCCTTTATAAAGCTTTTTACCAAAGGTTCTCCAATCTTCTCCAAACTTCTGGATCTTCTTCCAGAAGGTCTTTTAAGGTCTTTTAGGAGCCCACAACTAACCCCAAGGTTCCAGAAGCTCTGAGTTACCCCTTGAGGGTTAGGACTCCAACTCCCAGAATACACCTGGCTCATACTCAAAAATGACCACTGGACAGAGGTCAGCTGGTCAGTTTCTTCATGCTT
The DNA here is from genome assembly GCF_031143425.1 of Pleurodeles waltl. Classification (NCBI taxonomy): domain Eukaryota; kingdom Metazoa; phylum Chordata; class Amphibia; order Caudata; family Salamandridae; genus Pleurodeles; species Pleurodeles waltl. The sequence goes on from NC_090443.1 coordinate 285,825,704, forward strand.
TGATGAGGGGATCCTGGTCAGCTATTTTCTACCTGTAGCAAACAGGGATTCCCTTTTTGAAGCAGTTGAAGACAGGCAAAGTGCTTTCAGTGGTGAAGCCCAAGTGTGCAGTCCTTCAGAGTGCAGTGTCCAGGTGGAGGTCAGGGGTCATGCAGGTCAGTCCTTCTCTTCTTGTTTTTGTTCCTGATAGGGATCTGCGGTGTGGGTGCAGCGCTGCCATATTTATCGTTGCTCCTGGGGTGGAAAGCAGGGAGGCCTCTTGACTAAATCGCGTGCAGGCCACCACCCTATTGGATGACCAGTTCATGTGAAGTGTGGCAAAAATCAATCCTAGGAAGCAACATTCCTCAAAAATCCAAAATAGCAGAAATTCAATCTTGGAGGTTGGGTCTGGCTGAGCCCACCCACTGCTGTGGCTAAGTTCCTTTAACACACCCCTCTCCAGCCCTCTCCTACTCTAATCAGGGGGGCACCTGGCTGTCTGGGTTTGCAGGAAACGGGGAAGGTCCAGAGCTACCCCAAATGTCTTTCCCTCCTTTGAAGTCCAGTTTAGGTGTTTTTCCCCCATCCTGTTTCATCATCTGCTGGGGCAGATCTCCTCCCCCAGGCACTTACTTTGTCCTCAGCCTAGGCCACTTCACACCTCATCAAGGCAGTCTGGCCAGACTGCCAGAGGCTGGACAATCAGAGAAGGGCACTACAGGGCTTAAGTTGGCAACTTTCCAGTAAGGTTCTAAAACTCTTTCCCTGAGTTAGTTATATTAAATTCAACAGGTTGTTGGATTTATTATAACAATCAGTGTGATACCAAACTTGAAATAGCTCATTTTGAGATTTTATTAATTAAGTAAAGTCTCCACATGTTAGCTTATGGAGGCCATTCACTGCATTGAGGGAAAATGAGTTTGGCTATTTTTCCCTCACCAGGGCTTATAAAACAACTTTTATAATGTCCCTGCTTATAGTTACACTACACCCAACCCTGCAAGCACATAAGGCACTCCTTAGGGGAAATGTATATATAAAAATAAGAAAGTTTAAGACTTTTGAAGTACTTTTAATCCCCAAGTCGAATTTGAAGGTCACTTTAAAATAACACTGGGCACCTCAGCAGTGCACCTATGGGTGCACTACCTATGCTGGGGTCCCTAAACCTACATGTCCTACCATATACTATGGACGTATAGATAGGTTGGTAGAGCCAATTATAATTAGCCTAATTTGCATATACACTTTTACACAGAGCACCGGTCCTGGGACAGGGTAGCAGTACCCAGGGCACAGCCAAGAGTTAGTAACCACAGTATCTGTCCAAAAGTTTGGGGGTGACCAGGCAAAAAGGAGGACTTTCCTACACTTATGCTATGTTGTATTATATTATGTTGTGTTGTTATGCTATGTTATGTTGTGTTATGCTATGTTGTGTTATGTTATGCTATGTTATGTTGTGTTATGTTATGCTATGCTATGTAGTGTTATGTTATGCTATGCTATGTTGTGTTATATTCTATTATGTTATGCTATGTGTTGTGTTGTATTATGTTATGCTATGCTATGTTGTGTTATGTTATGCTATTCTATGTTGTGTTATATTGTGTTATGTTATGCTATGTTGTGTTATGTTATGCTATGTTGTGTTCCGCTGTGCAATGTTGTGTTATATTATGCTATGTTGTGTTATATTGTGTTACGTGATGCTAAGCTATGTGGTGTTATGTTGTGTTATGTTATGCTATGCTATGTAGTGTTATGATATGCTATGCTATATTGTGTTATGTTTATTGCTGCCACGCTGCCCCAGGGACGCAGGGGACGGCGCCAGAGACACCAGGAGCACCATCCCAACAGACGCTCTATTTAGCGCTCCAGTCTTACCGCGCTGCGGGACATTCATTGCTGCTGCGCTGCCCCAGGGAAGCAGGGGTGGCGCCAGAGACACCAGGAGCATCACCCCAACAGACGCGCTATTTAGCGCTCCAGTCTTCCCGCGCTGCGGGACGTTCATTGCTGCTGCGCTGCCCCAGGGACGCAGGGGCGGTGCCAGAGACACCAGGAGCACCACCCCAACAGACGCGCTATTTAGCGCTCCAGTCTTCCAGCGCTGCTGGACATTCATTGCTGCTGCGGTGCCCAATGGAAGCAGGGGGCGGCGCCAGAGACACCAGGAGCATCACCCCAACAGACGCGCAATTCAGCGCTCCAGTCTTCCCGCGCTGTGGGACGTTCATTGCTGCTGCGCTTCCCCAGGGACGCAGGGGCGGTGCCAGAGACACCAGGAGCACCACCCCAACAGACGCGCTATTTAGCGCTCCAGTCTTCCCGCGCTGCGGGATGCGCCCGGGCAAAGCCCGGGCCAAGGGTGGGCCCATCTGCCCTCGCCAGGAAGAGGCAGGGCTGGGCTCTCCCTCTAGGTTCTTCAACGGTAATCCCTCTATACCGATGAGTTGCTGTAATACGCTAAACATTTAATCCTCAGTCTTCCTAGAGCCCCTTTCAAAAGCCTAGAGAAGGGGGCACGTGGAATTATTCAATCTTAGACACTGTGCGCAGGAATGGGGAAAAGGAAAGCAAGTGGCAACCATAATGGGGTGGGAGGGACCAGAAAGCTCCCTAGATATTCCGCAGAGAACTGTACTTTGGATCAAATAGACTAATTAATTGAAGAAGTGAAAAGACTGTTAGCCCCAAAGTCTAAAATTTCTGGAAATAAGGGGGCTGATGTCTTGATGAAGAATATCAAGTCATTCTTTGCACCTCCCAGCAGCGAGCCCCAGGATAAGCCAAGAATGAGGAACCCCCAAGAGGCCACTCCTTTTTTAATCCTTGCATCTCCCACTGACAAGTTACAAGAGAGGTTGTCATCCCCAATAGTGCTTACAGAACCTACTATAGAATACTCTAATCGCTGGCTTTAACGTCCAGCAATGATGATGGCTTAACCACGGGAATAGAGGTGATGCCTAACCAAGCAGATACTCTGAGGGAAGACACTGTTGGGATCCAACTAAATTATCTCAAGGGTGAGATTGTGACCCTACGAGACTATATGATATCTATGAGCAACATGCTGCATGAGAAACTGGACGGCATAACCGCTATAATTGTGAAGATAAGAAAAATGCCCTGTGTGCCTGAATTCGAGCAGCCTCCACTTTATTAAACCAACCGAGTTATTATATTCCTCAGAAAAGTGCAGGGAAGAGAGTGTAAACACAGTGCCAATGATAAATTGTGAGAAACACCACCCAAAGGCGGGTGTAGTTCCAGCTGCAGCTTCAACTCGATTAAGTGGCTCCAATCTAACAGGAGTGGATGGACAAGTCCTTTTTCTTAAACCAGAGTGGCAGGCTGACAGGAATAGAGACAATCTAAGGAAACCTCCCCAGATGAACAAGGGTGGCAGCCTGTATGATCTATATCTGACAAATGTCTTCAAGTTAACCCAGGGATCTAAGGAAACCCAGGACTCACTTAAAAACAAAATAATCCACTGGATTAGGGAAACAAGGGGTTGCAGATCAATCAAACAAGAAGATATAATCCATGCTCAGAGACATGTTGGTGAAGGCCCAGAGACAGATTGTATAGTGTTAAAAATGGGGTCTCTAGTTGGTAGATGGTTTGCACCCTGTCCAAGTAGGTACCCTCACTTTATTCAGGATAAGGGAGAAACCCGGTCAGATAACCCCTGCTTACTGCCTTGGTAGCTTGGCACGAGCAATCAGGCTTGATCTCAGAAGCAATGTGTAAAGCATTTGCACATAACACTCAGTAATAAGTGAAAACACTACAAAAGGACACCACACCAGTTTTAGAAAAATAGCCAATACTTATCTATATAATACAAGACCCAATACGATCCAAAATCCAACATACAGAAAGAAAAATATGAATTCTGCAAGATTTACACAAAACTACAGTTCCTTGAAGTTTATAGCCCCACCTGGGGCTATCACGGCGTCGTGATCAACAAAACCAACAGTTCAGGCCGGCTGCGGCATTGCGGGCCAGCTATGGTGTCGGGAAGACCCGCAAACAGTACCTTGGATTTGCAGGGCGTCGTGATCCTCACAGTGAGCTCCGGAGAGCAGCATCACTGATGTCGTGGTGTCAGTTCTGGAGTTGGTGCAGGAGTCGTCGGGCCCTTGAGGTCACACGCGTTGCAGATCGAACTCCAGGCTGATGAAGTCAGGTGCGCTGGCGTGGATGGTGTCGGGGCTGCGGTGCAAAGCGGACGATGCGACTTGCAGTGCCCACAGGTTACGGTGCAGGCAGCGGCATCGTTGTTGCTAAATCGCTGTCGTCAATAGGCCCAAGCCAGCCGTGTGGGACGGGACCGTGCTTTGTGACCCTCACGAACGGTGTCCACAGTGCAGGCAGGATGCCTGGTGATGACACAGGAGTCGATGGTGCTGGCGTCGGCGGACCGTGGCTGCGGTGTGGGATGGACGGTGCTTCGTGTACCTCACGAGCGGTGTCCACAGGCCACGGTGCAGGCAGCGGCGCCGGTGTCAGCAGGAGCAGCGTCGTTGGGGATGCCCAGGCTGCGGTGTGAGCAGGCGATGCCGGAGTGCAAAGCCCACAGGTCGAGGTGCGAGCAGCGGCTCAGTGAAGTCGTCTGATGACGGCGTTGGTGAGACCAGGGTCACGGTGCAAAGTGGAGCAATGCGACTCCGTATGGCGTCAGCAGGTCACGGTGCAGGCCAGCGGCATCGTTGGTGGCGTCACAGTGGGTTTTCCTCTTGAACAGCACAAAACACACAGTTCCCAGTGTTGCAGGTCGAGGAAACTGAAGTCTTTGGTGTCCCTGAGACTTCCAACAGGAGGCAAGCTCTACTCCAAGCCCTTGGAGAATTTTCTCAAGCAGGACACACAGCAAAGTTCACCCTTTGCACTCTTTTCAGGCAGAAGCAGCAACTGCAGGCCAGTCCAGCAAAGCAACACAGCAAAGGGACAGTACTCCTTCTTCAGCTCTTCAGCTCTTCTCCTGGGCAGAGGTTCCTCTTGATTCCAGAAATATTCTAAAAGTCTGGGGTTTTGGGTCTTCTTCTTATACCCAGTTCTGCCTTTGAAGATGGCAAACTTCAAAGCAAAGTCTCAGGTGTTTGCAAGATCCCTCCTTGTCCAGGCCAGGCCCCAGGCGCACACCAGGGGGTCGGAGACTGCATTGTGTGAGGGCAGGCACAATCCTTTCAGGTGTGAACGACCACTACTCCCTCCTCTCTAGCTCAGATGGCTCATCAGGATATGCAGGCTACACCCCCACCCCCTTTTGTGTCACTGTCTAGAGAGGTGCAAAACAACCCAACTGTTAAACTGACCAAGACAGACAATCCACAAACAGGCAGAGTCAGACAATTTAAAAACCAACTTCACTAAAAGATGTATTTTTAAATTTTGAGTTCAGAGACCCTAAACTCCACATTTTTATCTACTCTCAAAGGAAATCTGTGCTTTAAGGATATTTAAAAGCAGCCCCCATGTTAACCTATGAGAGAGATAGGCCTTGCACAGTGAAAACCGAATTTGGCAGTATTTCACTGTTAGGACATATAAAACAAACTGGTATATGTCCTACCTTAAACATACACTGCACCCTGCCCCTGGGCCTACCTAGGGCCTAACTTAGGGGTGCCTTACATGTAGTAAAAGGGAAGGTTGAGGCCTGGCAAGTGGGTACACTTCCCAAGTCGAATTGGCAGTTTAAAACTGCACACACAGACACTGCAATGGCACGTCTGAGTCATGTTTACAGGGCTACTAATGTGGGTGGCACAACCAGTGCTGCATGCCCACTAGTAGTATTTGATTCACAGGCCCTGGGCACCTCTAGGGCACATTACTGGGGACTAGTAAATCAAATGTGCCAATTATGGATAAACCAATCCACAGTACAATTTATTTGGGGAGCACTTCCACTTCAGCACTGATTAGCAGTAGTAAAATGTGCAGAGACAATAAAACAGCAAAAACAGAGTCCAGAAAATAGGAGGAAGAAGGCAAAACATTTGTTGATAACCCTGCAAAAAGGGCCATTTCCAAAACATAGTCTTGAAGCTAGTAAACCAGAACCTAGTAGAGGGATTATTATCCCTTGACCAAAGACCAAGAGCCTGTACTCTGACACAAATAAGCCTTAAATCAACAACCCCTTTTCTAACTGGCATCTGTTACTGTAGAAATAACCAAATAATTCCCCCTCCCCAACACTCACATAGTTTAACCTTAGATCCAATTGGTGAAACATCGGAAGCCGACTGACTAAAGGTTCGGCCTCCAACCGCACCGGACATGTGTTTTCCATCTAGCAACTCCTTGGTGAGCTATGATCCTACAGTGCGGAAGTAAAGGCAACAACACATTGGAATATTTTTAGTGTCTACCATGATCAGAGGGGGTACGAAGTAAATACTAACCTACATAAGGAACTGGAGCAGGGGCGGGATCAGGGAAGGCATGACGACCATCTAATAAAACTTTTATCTTGGAACGTGGCAGGTTTGAAATAAAAAATATGTGATCCAGAATGGTGTAATTTTATTGACCAGCACCAAATCATTTTGCTCCAGGAAACGTGGGCACCGCAAGCGACGCATGGAATGGGCTATCTGACCTTCCAGAAGCTTGCCCTCTCATCTCCATCTGGGAGAGCTTCGGGTGGGTTGGTAATCTGGCTAAAACAAGATCTATTCCCAAGGGTAAAAGAGATACCCAGCTCGAACAGGGATATATTGGGTGTGGGGCTGAGTATCAGGAAACAAAGGGGGCACACTCACATAGTGACTGTAAATATCTACATCAGACCTGCGCCACAAAGCTCGCAGAATCTTAAGTTGAATTATCTTTCGGACTTCCTGATCCAGTTGCCTGGAGGAATGGGCCTAATCATAGCTTAACATGCAATTAAGCGCCAACGAAGTCTCCTCACTAGTAAGAAATCAGTATGTAGACCGTTGGGCTAGATCAGGCCCAGTGCAGAAAATGATAAGGAACACTGTGGGAGTGGCAGCCCTATTAGAGAATATATTAATTAATGCAGGACTAAGGCAGGATAATGGGAACACCAGGTCAGACACCCTGGCGGCGCCCACGTACAAAAAAGGAACTTATGTGAGCTTTTTAGATTACATTTTTGTAGACGATGAGCTCTGGCAATCCCTTAGTGACATGGCAGGTATTCCCACGCCCGACAGTGATCACCAAGCCCTATGTGCAGTTTTTACATCCATTTTATTCAGAAGTAAGAATTTGCCTATTAGTGACGGAAAACAATGTAACGACAACTAATAACAATAAGAACGTAAAATGGGAAGTGGTGGCAATTAACCCAAAGGCCCAGGTTGCAATCTACCATACAGTCAAAGAGAGTCTAGCCCCCTTGAAGTCTATTGACTTTTTTTTCTGTGGATTTCATCGAGCTTCACTGCTTTTTATGGTAGAAAGGAAAAGAGGGGCAGGCCCGGGCAGACCATTAAGGTGGTACCTGCCGCCAGGCAAAATCCCTGCTTTTGAGAGTCCTACAATCAGGTAACAACTCTAAGATAAGGTTGGCGAGGAACCTATACAAAAAGTCTTTGGGAAAAGCTAAAAGCGAGTGGGAAAACATAGAATGGGCTACCCTGGTTAATGCCCTTCATGAAGGCGTCATAAAACTGTTCTGGAAGAAGGTGGCAGTGAGGGAAGATCCCCAGAAAGATGACAGTGATCCAACAATTCAGCCTGAAAGTTGGGTATCACACTTTGAAGTCCTTTATAGAACAAGCCCTAGTAGCAGTATCAACAACGCCTTTCCACCAATGGCCATAGAGACTTGCATTATGTCCAACCCACTTGCCACTAGTAAAGGCTCGCCAGACTTTGATCTGGCCCCTTTCGCTCTGAAAGAAACTGCTTTGGCTCTTCAATCGATGCGCAAAGTAAGGCCCCTCGCCCAGATCGTATACCAGGTGACTTGTATTTATCACATCCTGGAACCTGGACGCTGTATTTAAATATCTTAAGCAACGCCATCTTGAGGGGTGGTGCTTTCCTCCCTACGTGGAGAGGAGCAACAATAGTTCCTATCTACAAGAAGAGGGCTAGAGATTTACCAGGCAACTACAGACCTATAAGCCTAATTGACATTGGCCAAAAGGTGTTTTGCAAACAGGTTCTAGCTAGGTTGCTCTCTTGGATCAATGATCACTCGATCCTCTCAGATCATCAGGCTGGGTTTAGGAAGAGGGTAAGTTAGATAGATCAGGTTCTTAGATTTAAACTTCTATGTTGGAACTATTTAACAATAAAAAAGGATCACCTGTATGTCGCCTTTATTGATCTAAAGGCTGCATTTGACTTGGTTCCACGTGAGTCCTTATGGAACGTTCTGGAATCTTATAGTTTAAATAGTGACCTGCTGAGGCTAATAAAACATCTTCACGAGGGAATTTATGCAAGGGTCCGAGGGACCCAATGTGGTGATCTGACTTCTTCTATCCCCATGGCAAGATGGGTTAGACAGGGGTGTGTCTTGGCCCCCACCCTGTTTAGCATCAACATTAATGGTGCAGAAGATGCACCTAAGCTAGCAGGAGTAGCCGTCCCAATTCTAATGTTTGCTGATGACACCTTGCTGATGTCAAGAACCCCAATGGGACTCCAAAACGAATTAGATGCATTCATCACGTTTTGTGAGAAGAGGGGCCTTTAAATTAATCCAGATAAGACCAAGTTCATGGCTTTAAATCTACATAGGTCATTCAGGGAGAAAAAGACTATAGGGGGCTCATCCATGGAACAGGTAAGTCAGTTTGATTACCTGGGTATAATTATCTCACAACCTTGCATGGTCGGCACAAATTGAGAAGAGTTTTGTTGCCCCCCAGCAAAAGTCAGTGGTGATCAGAAAGAAAATCAAAAACTCTATGGGAGGGCAAATCTCGCCAGCTGTCACGGTATACAAAGCTGCTGCAGTGACAGCCGCAACTTATGGTGCTAAACTCTGGGGCCATTGTAATTCTCAGAGGTTGACCCTGGTCGAAAATGAGTTAATTTGCTTGTTGTTGCATCTACCAATAAGTACGCCACTAACCCCCCTTAGGTTTGACTTAGCACTCAATCAAATTCATTAGGTTATCGCTCTGAGACCACTTATCTACTGGGTGTGCCTTTTGGCCCTCTGAGCACCTGGCTTCTTACCAATCAGCTGCAGCAGAGCTAATGGCATTGGATGGTGAGGTATCAATCTCTTGGCTCAAATATATCAGAGATATGTGCCACTGTATCAAAATGGAGGAGGTGTTAACTAAAGAAGTGTCACCATGTATAAAGCAATGATACTGGGAGATGGTTTGGGCTCAGATATGGCGTGGCTCGAAACTAGGTAGTAGAATGGACCAATTTTTAAATCACAAATGTTTGCCGAAGTTCGAAGCTTATTTGGACAAAATTCAAACGGCCTATACTAAAAGTCTGTTTATCAAATTCAGACTGAGGACTTTGCCACTGAATTATTTTACAGCAGGGTGAAAAAAGGCTAACGGTTTCTCTTGTTTTTGTTATTACTGCCCAGCGCAAGTTGAGACCCTGGCCCACTTTGTATTTTTTTGCCCAAAATATTTAACTCCCAGGAGGAAGTGGATTATTCCCCTATGTAGGCTCCTTGGAGTAAGAAACTGCAGGGAATCACTTCGTATACTGACAAGTGAGCCTAGTGGCAAGGTTGTGTTTGCAGTAACAAGGTTCCTTCAATGTGCCTGGGCACTGAGAGTTAGGGAGAATTCACTTTTGGTTGGTTGTAATTATACCAAGACACCGGTTTGAATTGTGAATTATAAGATCCTTCAGAACAGTAATGGACTTATCTGAGAGACTGTTAGCACAGCCACACGCAATAGGGAATTAACTGCGTGATATCGCATACTGATCTTAATTATGTTTTATATTTCTTATGAATTTGATGTATATATGTATTTATTATCTTGCAATTGCTTTTGTGGCTTCCAGCCGAAATAAAGTTGATTATTATTATTATTATTAAATGTTATGTTATGCTATGCTATGTTGTGTTATATTCTATTATGTTACGCTATGTGATGTTGTGTTATGTTATGCTATGCTATGTTATGCAACATTGTTCTATGTTATTCTATGTTGTGATATGTTATGCTATGCTTTGTGTCAGCTGATGAAGCAGGTAATTCAATCCACCAAGCTAGGATGGAATAAATACCAGGCAGCCAGGCCGCAGGCACTTTATTTTTTGTATATTTTGTGAACCTCTATAATGCGCTCAATGCCCACCAAGGGCGGTATACAAGGGGCGCAACAGCATAAAAAATATATCAAATGAAGAGGCTTATCTTATTTTCACGATGGAGGAAGGAAAGTTAAAAGTGTATTGTATCCGTACAAAAATATTCTGAATAAACAGGTAGGATTTGTACAATGAGTTCACTCTGTTGTACTTGTTTGCTCTGTGAGCGCAATGGCCGCATTGCAGAGAGAAGCGACGAGACAAAATTTAAAAAATAGTTTGCCCACGCTGAAGTTGCAGTAACTCACACTGGCAAGTGAGTTAATTCTTCTTTATTGAGTCTAACAACAGTGATTTCCAGCTAGCTGACAGCAGAACAACTGCCAGCCTCTGGAACCTTAATTCCCTCCATTCCACATTTCATCACAACATTACCTGATGAATAGAACATTCCTACATATCTTTCCCCCAAAGAAATTTAGCAATTAAACTTTTCTTAAACAATTATACATTAAATCTATACATTACAATCATTATAAAACAGAAAAGAAATTCCCCTTTTCTTATTCAGTGTACCTTACTCAAACACCCAAAACTCCATTATACAACCACGTTTTTCTTTACTTTTATTATTCAATGAGGTTGAGAGTATTTGCTCTCCCCCTTCCTCAGTAGACCAAATTTCTTTATCACCACCCAGTCTCCACATCGCCAATGTATAACTTTCACACCTTTTCTTTTATCGTATTCTTGTTTGCGTCTCTCCTGTTTCTCTTCCACTTTTTTCTCCCTAGCCTTCCTACCAACCCACACCTGTTCCTTGTCCTGTAACCAGGTTTGGAGACTCTTTAGTAGCAGGCTCACTCTCTTTCAGAGCAATGAATGGTGACGCTCCAGTAGTGGATTGTGGAGTAATTCTTATGTGTCCAAATCATTTTATCCAACTCATCCTTCCATGATAAACCATTAGCCATTGACAGTTGAATGTTTTCCAATATCATACGGTTCACTCTTTCCACTAAACCATTCGCTTGCGGTCTAAACAATGCTACCCTCTCATGTCTAATGCCCATATGTCTTAAAAATTCCACCATCCTTGAAGAAACAAATTGTAGTCCATTATCTGTGGTAATAGTTTTGGGAATCCCTTCCTCCATAAACACTTTCCCCAGAAATGTTATCACATTTTGTGTATTTACATGTTCAATGCTTTTCACAGCAAACCACTTACTATGGTAATCAACAACAACAACCAAGAACTGATTCCTCCTTCCCAACTTCTCCAATGGGCCAATAAAATCCATTGCTAAATGTTCCCATGGTTTTTCTGGAAATTTTCTACAACATAATGGCGGTTCTATTCTCAATTTACTCTTGTCACTATTGTTACACGCTATGCAATCTTTTACTTTCACTTCCACTTTTTTAATCCATTCCTGGCCACCAAAAAACTGCTGCAATCAACTTTTAATTTTGCTTCTACCTAAATGTCCTTCATGACTGATTTCATTGAAGCTAGTTCTTAATTTGACTGGTGGCACAATACGATTACATCTTGAAATCTTGGAACCAAAAATACTTAATTCATTCTTGACTACACTATAAGATTTCATTTCTTCACTCACTTCTGCTCCCTGATTCCACCCTCCACTTATAAAGCACTTTAACTATACATCTCATCTTCCATTACAGCTTGTTTTCACTCATCCTCTGTTAAGGCAAATTCTCCTACATCACAAACACTCACTGGAACAATCAACTCTTCTTCCCTGTCAATATGCAGGCTCTCATCCACTGGCATCCAAGATAAACAATAATCAACCACATTCCCTCTGGCGGCTCCGGCTGTAGTTGTGTTCAAAATTTGAAAAATCCCATAGACATAGAATGGGTAAAAAGTGTTTTGGGGTCCCCCATTTTCCCTGCCCCTCCTTGACAGATCACCCCAAAACTGTCAAGCCACCAGCTAAAGTGAGTGTTGGATTCGTTTTTAAAACATTGTGAAGATTCGTCAAACTGCACCAAAGTTATTGGCAAAACAAGAAACGCTCTGTCTATAGAAGAAAATGGTCTTAACTATCACTTCCTACTGTCTATTTCCAATAGGTAATATATATATATATATATATATATATATATATATATATATATATATATATAAATATCTCCCCGGTAAAGGGGATGGACATGCACCTTGGCAGTGAAAGTGTTAAAACAGTGGGGAGATTATGACTTTAAAAAACAAAACTGCAAAATAATTAACCAATGTTCACCAAGCTGCACTTGATTAAGCGTTTGGGCATTCCAAAAAATTGTCAGGGAAGGGATAGTTTCATTTCAATCCAAACCCTAATGACAACTGAAATTCCCCATTCATTTTTAAATATGCAACTATAATGTGTCCTGTGCACTACTGCTTTTGACTTCCCACATAACATTGTCACTGCCGTCCATGATTTAGCAATGCATTTTACACTTTCCCTCCCAGATAGAGCATATCCTAAACTACATTTAAGGTAGATTTAAGGATGCACTGCTACTGCCAAAGTCTACTTATCTTTATACTAAATATATGGATGTAAAAAAGACGGCTGTCACTGGCATAATGCAGGCCCAGGCAACCTCTGTGGCGCAGGGGGCCTCAAACTTCCAGGGTTTTCCAACCCCTTCAGGGGGTTCCCTATTCAGCTGAAGGCCAATGAATATCTATAAGACACCGGAGACTCAGGAACCCCTCATCCCATTCTGCGGGGGGAGTCACTTTACATTACACCACTAGCTGCTGTAGTTACTGTTCCAGTCAATACACACAGTGGATCATATTGAAGCAGACACAGGTGGACCTACAGGGGTGGGCCAGAACATATTTTTGTCTGGCTGCCCCTAAAACGAAGTCACACTGTGGGTGTGGTTTTGAAAATACAGTCACCTAGACAGCGAATGTGTGTCTTTGAATGTATGTTGCAGCAAATATAAATTGATACTGCATGAGAACATTTGTTTCTCCTTTTGTGTTCTTTTCTTTTCACTTATCATTTACATCTTTCTTAATTTCCTTACATTTTGTTTACTTCTTTTCTCCTTTTTAGGTTGAAGCCTACCAGACAGCGCAGTTGTCTGGTTTCATAATGTCATCTTGGGGACATTCGTAAAGCTTTCCTGGGAATGCATTCCATCCATTGCATACCATTGGCTTTGAGGTTTGTAACTTACATTTGCTTGCTTCCTATTAGCTGACTTAGCTTTTTTAGGCTGTTCAGCTTGAGTTCGTCCCTTCCGTTGACCAAACTCTGTTCACTGTATTCTTCCACTAGTACTGTATTTCTGTAAAGAGGCCTTTAAATCTTGTTCTTATCCTGTCACATTTGCTGTGCGTTCAGAGACAGAGCTCAAATGACAGGCTTTGTCTTCTAAGACGCTTGGTGTTTACTTTTCTTTCTCTGACGCAAAGTGAGAGTGTTTAGGTGCCAATCATGCTGGCTATTGGGGGTGTGCTTGAGGAAGGCCTACAATGTTTTTTTCTACCACACAACAAAATGTATTTGTCTGTAAATGAACTGTGTATATATTTTCAGTATGCCAGAATTAGAAAAGTGCAAATGAAGCAATTTTGTGGGTAATTCTGAAGTATGGTGGAAACAAATATTTTAATATGATAAAAACAAATCAATACACTTGCTGATGACATTTCCAAATATTATAGTTTGTGCACTGTCTACTTTTATTAGTAAAGCTGTCATTTCAATTGAAGATGTGTTTTCTGTAGTGGCAGTATGCTACTGCACCATGCAAGCTTCAATTTACCACACTCCACTCTACTCTGTAGCACTTCACACCACTGCAGTCTACTCTGCACCATTCCACACTACGCCACTCTACTCCTTGCCACTCCACACTGCTTCATTTCACTCTACTCTGCACCACTCCACCCTATACCACTTCAACCCATGTCTCTCTACTCTACACCACTATATGTCAATGCACTGTACCATGCACTGCTCTGCTATGCACCACTGCACCCTCACCACTGCACTCTACACCACTGCACTCTGTGCCACTCTGTGCTCCAACTCTATGCTCCAACACTGCACTCTATGCCACTGCATTCTATGCCTATGTACTCTACTCTGTACTACTCCACTCTACACCTATGCACTCTATGTCAATCCACTCTACGCCACTCTAATGTACTGTGCACTGTAAGCCACTCTACTCTACGCCACCGTACTCTAAGCTGTACCACTACACTCTACTCTGAAACAATCTACTCTAGGCCACTGCACTCGGCACCACTGCACTCTTCTCTGCATCACTACACTCTACACCAATGTACTCTACACCACTTTACTCAAAAACAATGCACTCTATGCCACTGGACTCCAAACCAAATACTCTGCACCACTGCACTCTGTGCCACTATACTGTACTCTGCAACACTTTACGCCTTATTACCAATGCACTCTAGGTCATTTTACTCTATGTCACTGCACTCTACACCACTCTATTCTACTATGCGCCACTGTACTCTATACCAATGTTCTCTACCCTGCTTCACTCTGCACCACTCTACACCACTTCACTCCTTGCTAATGCACTCTACCTCATTGTACTATACACCACCGCACTCTACAGCAGTCTAGTCTGAATCACTGCACTCTCTGCCACTGTTCTCTTTGCCACTGCACTATTTGCCACTGCACTCTATGCTACTAACTCTACGCCACTCCACTCCACTCTGCACTACTTTACTCTTGCCACTCCATGCCAATATACTCTACACCACCCACTACTCGACACCTCTACACTCTGCATCACTCCACTCCACACCATTGCACTCTACCCTGCACTACTTCACTCTACTCTGCACCACTTCGCTCTACGCAATTCTGCTCTGCAACACTGTAGTCTTAGCCAATGAACACTGTTCCACTCTTCTCTGCACCACTGTACTCTATGCCACTGCACTCTACTCTGCACCACTCTACTCTACAGTCTATGCTACTCTACTGCACTCTATGCAATGCACTGTATGCCACTACACTCTACTAAGTCAAGCAGTCGAACAACTGAGCGACCAGAGAGTAGACCGGCCAGCAGAACTCTGCTTGCGTGGAGCTGTCAGAACTAGAGGAGCAGGAGTCTAAGGTGCAGGGCTCAGGGAGTTACGGAAGCAGAGGTGGGCTTGTGCCCTCCCGAGGCTGACCAGGTTGCTGTGTCCCTTGACTGGCTGGCATTACCGATACGGCGCCCTCTGCGCAGCAGCACGGCCTGTGGGTAAACGGGAGCACCATTACGGCTTGCTTTTACTTCCGGGTGTGCGAGCGGCTGCATGACGTTTCCCCCAGCACCTTCCCTATGCCTTCCAAGCATCTAAGCCTCTAACCTTTAAGTGCAAGAACCTGAGCTTGCAGCCGGAAGCACCCTCAAACTGTACTCAAGCAGCTACCCCAAGGCTTTATGGCCCCCATATCCCTCTTGTAACCAGACTTCAGAATTAAGAAAATACAGCGTTCCCCACTGTGGGAAGATGCTGTCAGTCTACCCAGTTCTTATATTAAGGTGACAAAAGCACCATTCTGGGTCAGACAGCGATACCAATATTTGACATCCAGCTGAGGCTTTAAAATTTCCAACCTTTCACCATCCCATTTTTGTCCTGATGAGACCCTAGTATACAGCATGAGGGTCAAAACGTCATCGACAAGTTAATCAGACGAGACCTCTTCGATTATGTTTTGCATTATCAATCAATGTATTGACAAGCATACTTTATAACTTAATAAGAGACTGTCTTTGTGAGAAACTTCGAAGATCACAGAACTATAAGTGGTTTCCTTATTGCTTTATGGTGTGCTGTCTCTTTTCGCACTTGGGGATCACTTTTTTCAACTATCACTCCTCATTTATTTTCCTAAAGTATGATTATAAAAATGATTCACTATTATATGCTGATGCAGCTTTCAAAACATTAAAAAACATGTTTTTCACATATGTGTTGGTACTGGATTCAGTGGAGCTTTTTTGAAAGACTCTAGACAGATGGTTTTTGTCTTCATTTAAAAGATTTTTGTATGAGTTAACCAGCAGCAAGATTTTTGTACTATAATATTTCAATTGATTGAAAATGAGTTTCACGTGGATATGTGTTTTGTGATAATTAAGGCCCCCTAAAGCACATTCCTACACCTTGAGTCTAACTAGTCTCCGCTTATGAAGACAGTTGGCACCAATACTGCTGCACGTCATGGTGACCAGTGATAAGAAGGGTGAACAAGCCTGGGTGTGAAGCCGCTAGGAATAACTGTTCCTTGTTAATTGCAAACTGCAAAAATTGGCAAACTTGGTTAAGGTGGCATCAAGGTGGCATAATTCAAGAGCCTGCAGGAGGTTTTAGGCGCTCAGGAGCTCAGCAAGGATACAAGCACTAGACTACGGGCTCTATGCGAAGCATGGAGGCAGTCGGCATTAGCCTGGTGCGGCTTACAAGCATCTCGCTGCCTGCCCTGCCTCTGTCTTACCAATCGCAACCGCCTGTGCAGGTGGGCTTCAGTAGCCTCGCTCCACAGAGAGTTGTCAACAGCAGCACTGGAGCATCAATCTCTTTGGAGCATGCCACAGAGTGCGCACAGTGCAAATCTCACTAACCAAAGCACGCAGAGAAGGACAACCATCACTCAGTCCAAGTAGGCCACTGAGGCGAAAGCATCACCTGTCCCAGTCATCACCTGGGGTCCCCTAAGCGTGGTCCAGGCGTGCCCAGCCCCATCAAATCCAGAGGTAACAACATACCTTATCACTCAGTTCTTTCAAGCTCCACTTTCTAATGGGAATTCATTGGCTGCAAACCCTACCAGCAACTCTGAAGGCAAAGAGGCAACCCCACCCATGGGCTGCTCAAGCAAGTCTCCAGTCCTGCGCGACCTATGTGCTCTAGCTGGGAAACTCAGGTCTCATTCCTGCTTTAGGGTGTGCGAAGCTTCAGGGAATGATCAACCAAACTTCCGGCAGTCCCACAACACGTTTTCCAACTCCTTGGCCTTGGAACCTGTGGAGCAGGAACAAAAAATCTCTGAAAATGCGTTGAACTCTGAAGTGTCTTCGAAAAATGTTCAAGTAATCACCGCACAAATCCATCAACACAATCTACCCACTTTAAAGACCTCAACTTAGGTCACTTCTCCTGAGCCACTCAGACAAAATATGACCCTGACTGCCATAACTGAACAAAATCACGATCTGGGAGACCTTTCTGCATCCTTGTTTCCATTACCTGGAGTCCAAAATAGGAAAAAGGTTAGAGCTCACTTTGAAGTTGTTCAGGACTCCAGAAGCAACAAGGCAATCATCCCCTGACACAAAAGATACCAATGGGATGGGCGACCTGCAACTAACCTTCATTAGCGCAGCACAAAACTCCATGACCAGAGCACTGATATGGCAGTCCACCAAAATGGAGTTACAAATAGACCTCCTTCAGTCGATTGCACAGACCATTATGGGCCTGAGCACTAAGATGGACTGCATCGGAAACAAAATCCAAGGCTATCTAAAAGACAGGTCGCACTCTTGTTCATGCGCCGCTATCATTGACAGATGGGCAACTCTTCCAGAGGTCCTAAATGAACCCGTTGCCACAGTCAGGGGCAAAGTTGACTCCTCCATGAGTTGCCGGTCAACTGCTCATTGCACCTAAAACTTGGTGGCCAAAGACTGAGATGGGGCATACCCCAATTCAATAATAAACTTAAGAGACTGCCCCTAGCCAAATCTTGACATCTTGAGCTCATTCTCCCACAAAAATCCACCATCTACCTTCATTGACTTTAGTCCCAGCATTGGTATCCAGCCAACTGGAAAGGATCACACCAAGGCTCAATCCAGCTCTATTCAACTCAATTCAACCAGTCACAAAACTCTCAAGGAGGGCCAAGAAAAATAATTAAAAACAGCACAAAAGGGCTACAAAGACCAAAAGAGTAGCGTCCCTGACAACTACCCAGAATCAACATCTATCAGCAGCAAACAACCCTATTCAGCTGTACCCAAAAATGTATTTAAAAATATATATTTTTTAATTCAAATGTACCTGCTCCGCTCCCACGCCGCTTCTCTTGCTCCCGTTGCTGCAGCAGGCACAGGCTCCCAGCCTGCCCTGTTGCCAATCCTGACGCTGCTCAGAGCAGCGTCAGGATTGGCTGGGAGCACCCAGTTGCTGGGCTGGATAGAGCCTACTGCACATATGTGTTTAGCCGGCCCGACACGGCTGGCCAAACATACATATGCACTGAGTGAGGGGAGTGCACAGTGCACTCCCCTCCCCACCCCTTTAACAAATGAAACAATATTAATCATGGTTTATTATCGTTTCGTTTGTGAAAGGTTTTGCAGCTTCTGCTGCTGGCGGGGGGCAACGCTCTTCCGCCCTAATGGCGGAGCCACCCCTGGTAAAAAGATCTGACACTAAGGGGGTCATTCTGACCCCCACCGGCGGCGGTAGCCGCCGGCCTGGCGGGAACCGCCAGAAGACCGTACCGCGGTCAAAAGACCGCGGCGGTCATTCTGACTTTCCTGCTGGGCTGGCGGGCGACCGCCAAAAGGCCGCCCGCCCAGCGGGAAAGCACCAGCAACGAGGACGCCGGCTCCGAATGGAGCCGGCGGAGTTGCTGGTGTGCGACGGGTGCAGTTGCACCCGTCGCGATTTTCAGTGTCTGCCAAGCAGACACTGAAAATCTCAATGGGGCCCTGTTAGGGGGCCCCTGCAGTGCCCATGCCATTGGCATGGGCACTGCAGGGGCCCCCAGGGGCCCCACGACACCCGTTCCCGCCATCCTGTTCCTGGCGGTTTTTACCGCCAGGACCAGGATGGCGGGAAGGGGGTCGGAATCCCCATGGCAGTGCTGCGAGCAGTGCCGCCATGGAGGATTCTTTGGGGCAGGGGTAAACCGGCGGGAAACCGCCGGTTGCCCTTTTCTGACCGCGGCTTTACCGCCGCGGTCAGAATTGCCCATGAAGCACTGCAAGCCTGTTGGCGGTGCTTCCGCGGCACTCTGCCCTCGCGGTTTTCAACCGCCAGGGTCAGAATGACCGCCTAAGTCTCCCCCACCATTCAAAACTAACAAGGAAAGACAGGATCTTGGAGCAACAAACTTGGACCCACAGATGCCACCTCTTTAACTGAGAAGCAAGGAGAGGGTGGATGCTAGTGCTCAGGTCTCTTCCATCTACGAGCCAAGTACAAATGCCAGTGGGAGCTCAGCTTGGACTTCCATAAATGCGACTACATAGGCTTACTGCCAGCTCAATGCTTCGTCAATCGCGGGCCCCAGTCAAAACGTGCCCTTAATAGTGAAGATTTCAGGCAATGCTCCATCTGGCGCTCTCTTGGCATGCAGTGCCCAAGCACCAGAACTAATTGCCACAAAGGTGAGGACGGATGCCCTGGAGATAGTGCTGACCCCTAGATATCATATTAAAGGACAACACAACAGCCTAAACATGTGCAACCTACTTTGTTGACTCAAACACATGCCATCTCTGGCTCATATCAGTTCGGATGATCTTGCCTGGGTTAGGTTTCAGAAACTTCCCGGTGACACACACGGCGAGTTAATGCTGATAGGGCTATGTCAACAACCTCAGCAGGCCACCATGCTTAAGGAAGTGTCCAAGTTTGTGGAATGGGGGATCACTATCAAACACAACAATTCAGAGAAATACCGACATGTGCGCTATGCTCCAGCCTAGAAGAAACAGGCCTATTCCATTATGCGAGGAACAAACAGCACTCATCGCGTCGGCAAATATCAAGGTGAGTTCAAGAATCACAACTCCTTCAAAATAACATGCACAAACGATCAAATGTCTATGCATCCCCAGGACACCATGATGAACCACAAACATGATCTATGGGCTTCCCCTTCCCGATGCCCCCTTCAATGACATCCCTAACACCACCTACACTCAGTGCAAGGTAAACATTCCAGGACGGCTGTCACTAGCCCACACCTAACAATCATTTGTTGGAATGTGGCAAGCCTCAAGAAATTCACCGAAGATAATTCAGCTCTCAAGTACCTTCACAATGGAGACATTCTGGGGGTCATTCCGACCCTGGCGGTCATGGACCGCCAGGGCCGGGGTTGGAGGATGCACCGCCAACAGGCTGGCGGTGCCTCAAGGGCAATTCTGACCGCGCGGTCAGAAAAGGGAAACCTGCGGTTTTCCCCTGCCCCTGTGAATCCTCTACGGCGGCGCTGCAAGCAGTACCGCCATGGGGATTCCGACCCCCTTCCCGCCAGCCTGGTTCTGGCGGTTTTCACCGCCAGATTTTCACCGCCAGAACCAGGCTGGCGGGAACGGGTGTTGTGGGGCCCCTGGGGGCCCCTGCAGTGCCCATGCCAATGGCATGGGCACTGCAGGGGCCCCCTAACAGGGCCCCACATTGATTTTCAGTGTCTGCCTAGCAGACACTGAAAATCGCGACGGGTGCAACTGCACCCGTCGCACACCAGCAACTCCGCCGGCTCCATTCGGAGCCGGCTTCCTCGTTGCTGGTGCTTTCCCGCTGGGCGGGCGGGCGGCCTTTTGGCGGTCGCCCGCCAGCCCAGCGGGAAAGTCAGAATGACCGCCGCGGTCTTTTGACCGCGGTTAGGTCTTCTGGCGGTTTCCGCCAGGCCGGCGGCTTCTGCCGCCGGCGGGGGTCAGAATGACCCCCTCTATGTTTTCAGGAGACCAGGGCCTCTGGAACCACAACATTCCAAGGTTATTATGAATTTCATACTCAATAAAGCGCAACATCTTTGGTCGACCATCTGGCAGACTCTCCATTTTTTGTTAAACACACCAGAAAAAGAGAGGCCACTGAAATACTCACTTCAACCTTTCCGAATGCTGTTAATCAACTGCTATGTCAATCCCATACAGCATCTGAAAAAAATAGTTTTAAACTCATGCAACTTCAATTGAAGAGCTACTAAGCAAATATGACTTTCCCATGCCAATAATTGCCAGAGACATTAACATCAGGGCCTTGGACAGTCATAGTAAACCTATCAGACCATCTACAGACGCTGCACCTTTTTTGAGCTTCCTCAACAACTACAGGCTAGTCTCCACGCAATCCTTAAAAAAAAGCTCATGATCCTCAATGTCAAGATTTTCCTACTTTCAGGAACATATCCATCATTGATTACATTTTCATCAGTGAATCGCTGTCTCCTACGTTTCACACCTTTGAAGTAGAAGACATGGGAGAGAGCAATCACAGAGCCCTGCACGTAACCATGCAACTAGATTCAAAGGCTCATCACAATTTCTGTAACTTAGGGAACCAAATGGGGAAGAACGCCATAATGTCCTCCCTAGAATTTAATGGGCAGTGAACTTGAGCAAAAAACTTTTCATTTTGATGGCAAAAAAAGTCAGTCGCTAAAACACCCAGCACACTAACACCTCTGGGGCACTGGGAGGAACTTGTCGCAGATCTTTGAACAGCTCCGGGGAGTGGACTGAGGTTCTCTCTGAAAAGGAATCTCCCCACTCGAATAACTGCCCCTCTCATAACAAAAAAGTAACTGGTCACAAGCAAAAGCAATCTCTGAAGAGCCCTTGCATCCAAAGCAAGAGGCACAAAAACAACAGCGGACTATCAATTTCAGCATTCAGAGCAGCTTACAGACAGAATGTATGGCAACAAATAAAATAAACAAAAACAAAGTGTAATGGTTGAAGATCTTCGTCCTCCTAAAAGAGCAGAATCATTCCCTTTTCTGGAAGCACATAAACAGCCTCAGCAACTTTGCCTGGACTAAGGAGAATGGCGTGGTGGAAAAAGAGTAGATCACTTACGTCGAGCTCCTATACACATATGACAAAAAACAACATCCTATCCATCTCCTACCCCAGACTGCCTTGCTCAACAAGCTTCTCCCATCTCATTGGCCTCAGTTATATGCACTATCTATAAAATTAGGAACAATTACATTCTTAGGCTCAACGGTATCCCCAACTCTGTCTTAAAATAGCACAAGATGTTTGGGCTGGGATTCTCACCCTCACCACCACACCTTCATAACCACACCTTTGCTACCGCTATGATTCTGACCTCATGGAGAGGGTCAATTCTCTTCCCAATTTACAAAAAGGGAAACCTCTCAAACCCGGCAAACTACCTGCTCATTTCCCCCTTAAATCTAAAAGCAAAAACCTATGCACACATCCTATTGGAAAAGCTGGAAGTCTCGGCAACAGAAAAAAGTACCCTCCATTATTTTCACCCCAGCTTTAGTTCCGAAAGTTCTATAATAGACAAGATCATAGCACCGGTGTACCAGTTGCATCAAGCCACACAGAGCATGCAACCTCCCCTGTTTTGCTGCTTCATTAACTACAGTGCAGCCTTTGACAGGGTGGATCATGGTAAGCTGTGGGAGAAACTAACAACATGGGGGTTCCCTCCACATCTCCATAAGGCCATAACAACCTTATAGCAGGGGACGTGGGTCAGGATAAAACCTGCCCCAATACAGCAACTGCAAAGGTGTCAAACAACAACAGACTTAAACAGGGCTGTGTGTTGGCCCCTCTTCTTTTCAATCTCTACATGGCCAACCTGGGCAAAGTAATGGAAGGCACTACTTTAATTACACCAAGGCTGGGAAGGGTGGGTCTCCGACTTCTACAGTACGTAAGCGACATTGTGATCATGGACCTCACAAAAGCAGGTCTACAGAAAGCCCTCAAACCACTCCACAGGTTCAATCAAGTAAATAAACTTCAGGTGAACCAGCGAAAGACCAAAGTTGTCATCTTTGGTAAATACCCCCATAAGAAATGAGCACAATGGCAGCTTGGCGACCTACAAATAACAGCATAAAACTATAACTAATTAGGCGTTCGGTTCACCAAAGGGGCCAAACCTACAGCCCACTTAAAGCACCTCAAAGGCAAGGACACCGGACTCATCTACAGTCTGAAATGCCTGAATTATCACCTGCAAAGCCCAACAGCAGAACTAATGCTAAAAATCCTGAGAGCAAAATTTACCCCAGTTGTTAACTATGGCCACTTAGCCTTCCTTGGTGCACTGAAAATGCATCTCATGAACACTCAAATCTCAGCATACAAAACATCTTCTATGCACCCCGGCAAGTCAGAAGACCGAGGCCTCGGGAAACCAGACCTCGTATGCAAAGGGGATTTAGTAAAACATTACACTAGGACCCTGTTGGCCCCTAAGACCTTAAAGCACAACCTAAATCAATCTTTGAGGAGGACTCCCATTGCAAGTATATCTAATAGAGGCAATCGGTTATTTGAAAATTGAGGCTACCAATTTTCAATGTCAGGATATACCATTCCCAGTCTGGAAAAAAAGCAGTGAATGTACAGGTCACTAAAACCTCATTTGAACGGGTTACAGAAAGGCTCTGTTGCAGCTCCACCTTTGAGGCACCGGACATCTCCTGTACGCCGGGAAAGACTCAGCCCTACTTTTATCAAGCTATCACACCCCATGCGTGCAGGGAAATCATTTCCATGAGGCTCCTTGCCCTACCGATCACGGATTTTAACCCCTATGGGCGAAGCAGGATGAGACAATATCCTTCCGACTTTGCAACTACCACAGAGAATCCTGGCTCCACCTGTGCTGTTGCCCCAAACTTGCCAGTGTCCGTCATTTATCCGGACCAATGGTATCAGATCTTGCAGAAAAGCCTCCGACCCGTGTTTCTCCACCAATACACCAAAGACCCTAGCAAGGATGGGGAAGTTTACAGACGCTATTTGATCCACACTTCTTAACATCTCAACAAGGTAACAATGGCCCAGTTCCAGTGCTCTTGTGCACTTCATCCTTTCCCTCTCTGAGGTCCTGACCCTGCACACTTTGAACATCTTAAGGGATACAAGCAAAGTAGTCTGGTCCTTGCGGTCAGACATACCCCAACACGAGCACTCCACACGTTCTTGCCTTTTGCACTACTCTGTGAGCAACCCAGATGGAAGACAAGAAGTGACAATACCCATGATGCTCTTTCCTTTAAGAATTCTAATGGTGTTAATGTTTCAACAGGGTGACAACGATCCACTTCCAGTGCGTCTCATGCACGTTCTTCTTTCCCTCCTTGGGGTCCAGAGCCTGCATATGTTGAACATCTTCAGGGATACAAGCAAAGTTAGTCCGGCCCTTGCGGCCACACACGTTGCAATACAAGCACTCCACACTTTCTTGCCTTCTGCCTTTTTGCCCTGTCCTGTGGAGTTTTTATTCAGAGCAATTCGGATGTACGATTAGAAGGGACAATACCCACAAAGCTATTTTTTTTTAAAGAATTTTAATATTGTGTTTAAATGCCGCTCTTCTTTAGAAGTGTTGTTGGTAGCACCTTTTAATGTTTTTTAACATTTCTTACTATTCAACATAGAGAACTACTGCGCTTTGTTGTTTAAATGTGTTCATTTTAAGTAATCGAACATCAATAAAAAAAATCACAAATTACACTCTACGCCACTCTACTGTACATCGCTCCACTCAATGCCAGTCCACTCTAAGCCACTCTGATCTACTCTGCACCACTGCACTCTACGCCACTGTACTCAACTCTGAAACAATCTACTCTACACCATGGCACTCTGTGCTACTTCATTGTACTCTGTCATTCCACCCTGCGCCACTGCATTCTACCCTGCACCACTCCACTTCACGCCACTCTTTTCTACACCGCTGCACTCAATACCAATGCACTCTACACCACTTTACTCAAAACCAATGTACTCTACGCCACTGCACTCTATGCAATCTACTCTGCACACTGCACTGCATGCCACTTTATTCTGCAACACTCTACTCTGTGCCACTCCACTCTACACCATTGCATTCTACGCCACTTTATGCTGACACTCTATGCCACTGCACTCTACACCAATGAACTCTACTTCACACCACTACACTCTAGAACACTCTACTCTGCACCACTGCACTCACTGCTACTGAATTTTACACCAATCTTCTCCTCACCACTGCACTCTATGCCACTGCACTCTACTCTGCACCACTTTGCTTTACACCATTTTACAGCATTCTATGTCAGTGTACCCTTGGCCAATGTACTCTACCCCACTGCACTCTATGCTAATACACTCCAACCCACCCTACTATGCACAGCTGCATTCTACACCACTCCAGTTAAGCTACTCCACTCTGCTCTGCACCACTCCACTCTATGCCATACTACTCTGCAACACTGCACTCTCTGTCACTGCACTCTACGCCAGTGCGATCTTGTTTCTACTCTATGCCACTGAACTCTACCATCCATCACTCCACTCTACCCTGCAACACTCCACACCATTTCACTCTATTCTGAAACAATCTACTCCATGCCAGTGCACTTTACATCACTGTGCCCCACTCTGCGTCACTGCACTCTATGCCACTGTACTCTATGTTACACCACTCTACTTTATGCCACTGCGCTCTACACCACTACTCTGTGCCATTGTTCTTTACTCTGCACCACTACACTCTACCCTGCACCACGCCACTCTATGCCCTTTCACTCTACTCTGAAACAATCTATTGTATGCCACTGCACTCTACATCACTCTACTCCACGATACGCCACTCCACTCTAAAACACTGCACACTAAGCTGCGCCACTCTACGCCACTCTACTCTAACCCACTGTACTCGAAAGCAATGCCAATGCATTCAACAACACTTTACTCAAAACCATTGCACTCTATGCCACTACGCTCTATACCAACTACTCTGAACCACTGCATTCTATGCCACTATACTCGGTGCAGCAACACTCTACATCACTGCACTCTACGCCACTGCACACTTCACCACTGCATGCTATGCCACTTTACACCGTTGCTTTCTACGCCACTGCACTCTATACCACTCTATTCTACTCTGCACCATTGTACTCTATGTGAGTCTACTCTGTACCACTCTACTCTGCGCCACTCCACTCCACGCTACTGTACTCTACTCTGCACAACTCAATGCTACTCCACTCTATGCCAACGCACTCCAAGCCATCACACTTTGCATTACTTTACACCACTCTAATGTATTCTGCACCATTGCACTCTATACTACTCAACTCTATGACACTCTTCTCTACACCTCTGCACTCTACCATGCACCTTTCCACTCTACCCTGCACTACTCCACTTCACTCGTCTGAAACAATTTACTCTAGACCACTGCACTCTATGCCACTGCAATCTACTCTGAACCACTCTACTCTACACCACTGACTCTACGCCACTCTACTCTACTTCACTGCATTCTATGCCAATGCCCACTACACCACTATACTTAAAACCAATGCACTTTATGGCAATCTACTCTGCACCACTGTACTTTACGCCACTTCACTCTAGGCCACTCTTTGACACTTCATTCTACAATACTCTCCTCCACTCTATGCCACCCTGCAACACTACTCCACTCTACAATTCTCTATGCAACTCCCTCTTTGCCATTCCATCCCACTTTATTCCTCTCTGTTCTGTACAACATGGCTAAAACGTGTTGGCAACTACAATAGCTCTTGCATAGACAAGGCCTATTGGCTTTGCCAATGCTTGTCTTCTTTTCTGCTCTCCTTCATACGCCTTTCCTCGCTCTGTATCCTACTTTCTTCCCTTCCACACTACACTGTCCCATTTACCTCTCCTTGCTGGTCTGTCCCCATTAGTTCCATGCACACTAACTCTTGCAGAAAGAAGCGCAGCTCTGGACTGGACCACAGGGTGATGTCACTCGGATTCTTATCTAATACTCCCGCTGCTGTATTATACATAGTTCACTGGAGGTGAAATTGGTGTTTCTGTATGCTTTTGAGCCCCCGGAGCCCTAATGTATTATGGAAAGGGATGCAGATCTTGTTGGTCCCTTCTGTAATATGGATTGTTCCACCACAATTAAGAGCATGTGGTCACTCATTTGCTTGAGGGGTGAGATTGAGTGCCACATTCTATATCGCATGAAGTAAGTGCACTTCCGGAAACCTTTGGAACTGTTTTGCCTTTCTGCCTGTGCTCATAATACAATACAGGGACAATGGCAAAAGCTCCCTCATTTGCATGCATGCAAGGGGGCCATGCTAGTCTCTATGGCACCTTCTGTAATACCTAAATTTCCATAGGGCACCAACAACTTTTCAAAAAACAGACCATTGTGAGGTTCATATGTATAGGTGCTCTGCTGCTGTAGACATAGTCATGCTTATCAAGAATAAAGTAAATCCTCCAGTAAAAATAATATACAACATTTTCTTTTATTTAGCAGCTTATAACACCATCCGATTGCTAAAAGATTGTACTCCGAGATCGCATCAACAAGCAGGGAGCTGGAATTGCCATCCTCCAAAAAGATACCAACCACTGCACCACAAGCACAAACTACGACACCCCAATCATGGAACAACTTAACTTCCAACTCCAAACCAACAGCAAAACCACCATCAGAGGCACCCTCACCTACACACCTCCAGGACCTCGCCCCACTTTCTGCAACACCATTCCCGACTTTATCACTCTGCTTGCCGTTGACTCCCAAGACTTCATCTTCCTCAGCAACCTCCAATTTCACCTTGACACCACCAACCTCCTCAAAAGCATGAGCAACACAGGCCTCAGCCAATTGATCACCAACCCCACTCACACTGCAGAATAATCACTCAACCACATCTTCACGGCCAGTGACAGAATCAAGAACAGCCATGTCACCGGACTCACCTGGACCGACCATGCCATTGTCCACTTCACCATCGCAGGAGCCCAAGGCACTGCCCCCAAGCCTCTCATCACTTCACACCACACATGAAACAAGGTCTCAGAGAGCCAATGGACGGATGAACACCTCCCGCCCTTCCACCTCAACCAACCTAGAACAGGCAGTCAAGAATTTCTCCGCCTGGACCACAGACTGTGCCGACAAAGTAGACCCCAGCAAGCCCACCAACCTCAAGAGATCCGGCAAGCAAGCCAGTTGGTACACTACAGAACTAAGAACAATACAGAACTAAGGGCCATATGTACGAACACATTTTCCCATTGACACAGAATGGGAAAAACCCTTTGCTACATCTGGCCCTAAGAACCTTGAAGCGCTCCTGCAACCAACTCCAAAGGAAATGGCGCACCAACATGGATCCCACAGACTGAACAACTTTGAAAACAGCCCTCAACCAATGCTACCAACTTCTGAAAAAGAAAAAAGAAGCACCCTGGCCAATCACATTGAAGGAAGATCCAACCACAGCAAGGAACTCTTCAACATCATCAGAGAGTCCTCCAGCCTTGCAGCCAACGAAAACATAATTAGCCCTTCACAGAAACTCTGCACCATCTACAGAAACTTCGACCCCCAACCCACCAACATCCTCAGCCATCTCACCACCATGAATGAGGAACACAACCACCAGCTCAACACCTGGGACTAGCTCACCAAGCAAGACACCACAGCCATCATGAACTCTGTGCACTCAGAGCACCTTGGGATTAAGAAGATCAGCAGAGAGCTCACCGCCATCCTCAACACATCCATCACCATGGCCACCTTCCCCAAAAATGGAAATGTGCAGAAGCCAAGCCTCTACTCAATAAACTATCAGCTGACCCCAACAAACCCAAGAACTACCGCCCCATCTCTGTGCTGCCCTTTCCCGCCAAAGTCCACAAGAAGGCTATCAACCACCAACTCACAGAATAACTGGAGACGAACAATCTTCTGGACACTTCTCAATTTGGTTTCCGCAGCAACCACAGCACCAAACCAACCCTGATTGCAGCCACAGATGACTTCAGTTGGCGCTTCGACCAAGGGAAAACAGCAGCTCTGATCCTACTGGACCTCTCAGCAGTGTTGAACACAGTATCACAACACACCCTGATCAAAAGACTTCACAACTTTGGAATCCAAGGAGACGCCCTCAAGTGGGTCACCTCCTTCCTCGCTGGAAGAACCCAGAGAATCAGCTTCCCTACACTTACCTCGAAAACCCAAAATACTATCTGTGGGTTCCCTCAAGGTTCACCCCTCATCTCTACTCGGTTCAACACCTACATGACTCCCTTGATCAACATCATCAGATCACACGGACTGAACATCATATCCTACGCCAATGATACCCAGCTCTTCCTCTGTTTCAGAAAACCCCTCCGCCACATTGACCAACTTCCGCAGGTGATTTGCAAGCATTGCCGAGTGAATGAGAGACAACAGCCTTAAACATAACAAAGACAAAACAGAAGTGCGGAGTTTTGGGAGCAACGCCTCCTCGTGGAACAGCACCTGGTGGCCTCCCGAGCTAGGACCCGCACCCACTCCGACCAATGAATCTACACATCATCCTGGACAGTAAGCTCACCATTAAAAGACAGATTAACACAGTATTATCCACCTTCTTTCTCACCCTTTGCATGCTCTGCAAGATTTTCAAGTGGCTCCCCACTGACACCAGACGTATTGTCACACAAGCCCTAGTCACCAGCCAACTGGACTACCAAAACACACTCTACGTAGGAATCACCTCACACCTTCCCTAGAGACTACAAACAATATAGAACTCAGAGACCAGACTCATCCATGACCTCCCTAAACTGACCCACATAACCCCTCACCTCAAGAAGCTCCACTTGCTCCCCATTCAGAAGAGATGCCATTTGAAGATGTTGATCCACACCTTCAAAGCCCTCCACAGGGACCAGTGTACATCAACCATTGACTGAACTTCAAACTTCCCTCCACACACGTGGGCTCTGCCTCACCCACAGGCCCGCATCCACCAAAGCAACTGTGGAGGACGCTCCTTCTCCTACCTAGCTGGTAAGTTCTGGAACGACCTCCCACCTCACCTACAGATCTCATCCTCTGAGCTGGAATTCAGAAAAGGACTCAAGACCTGGCTGTTCAAATGAGCATCCTGCAGCAACACTCTCAATGCCTAGATACCCTCACAGGTGATTAGTCATGGTATACAAACCCAGATTGGTTGATTTATTGATTGATTGAGTGACCATCTGCCATCTCTAAACAATGTAAATAAAAGGTGAAGTTATGGACAAATGCAACAGCACATACTTTACTAAGTCTGAGAAGATGGAATGCTAAGCTGACTGCCAGGATTCAAACTCAAATCATACAGATCACATCATGTGTCAGTGGCCAGCATGTAACTTTCTTTGCCATCTTGTCATCTTCATGGCTCAATAGGTTAGATGCTTGCCGGCAATAACGTGTGTGATCTGCAGATCACAAGTTTAAATCTTCGCAAGGCCTGTTTATCCTCTGTCCATGTGATGGTCTCTAAATTGATTACCTTGAAACTGGCAAATAGCACTTACAATTGTCGAATGATATGCTGTATAGTACAAGTATTATGATTTTTCATGGTGCTCCACGTACCTATGGGGCTGCTGAGTCTGTAAAGATTGTGCTTACATGAGCATCTGATACCGCAATGTGCAGATATACGAGTAGCTGGTTTGTACTCACTGTATAATGTTGCATGTATACACATAGGGATTTATTTTCAATACTGTATTTTGTAGCAAACTGCATTCTACATTATAGAGTACATCTTTACTTCCACCTCTCCTATCTTTTCTATGAGGAGATCCTCACACATATAAGCTTACTACTTAGTAGGAAATATATGAGGGACCAGAGAAAGTGATTGAAAAATTGTACATACTTACTACATAATAGATGGGGTTTATGGACTTCTACAGTGATGACAGCCAAAAAGGACCCAAAACAGTAGTAAATGTAATTGTGCTTAGCGCTGGTGTAAGTCCAGCACAACACATGGCCAACCAAAGGGACCAAAACAACTCCCATAAAAAGTAATGGAGGAAGAACTTAAAATGAAACCCCATACAAAATGATAGTAAATTAAATGACATTATTTATGCTGGTTAAAATGATAAATAAATTATATTTGAGGTTAGGTCTAAAAATTTAACATATTCATTATTATATTTTGAAATTGTTATGCAAGTTATAATAGGACAGTGTGCTATACCTCACGTTAAGGCCATTGTACAAACATGTTTCAAAGGTGATGATGAGATATCAATGCCACTGCAAATGTGACTACTTAAAAAGAAGTGTAAAAAAAACAATTCACCTTAATACATATAAATACATTTGCTGTGGCACACGGGGAACAGTCTGGTACGGTCATATGTCACTGGTGGTCCAGGAACACAAAACTGGTGCACTCCAATTGAACAGTCAAGTAACCCCCATTAAAATTCTTCACAATGTAGAAAGAACAATCAGTCACACTGAGGGTGATTCGCCATGACTGAAAAAATAACAAATATAGAGCTAAAGTTTTACTTTAGGAAAAGAAAAAAACTGTATTTAACAGACCGCTAAATAGTTCATTCAAACATAAGATATACACAAAAACACTGTAAGGTCCTAGCACCTTCTAAGGCCAATATATGACAGCAAACATTATTATAGCTCTTTGATGTTAGGTGGTAAATTTCTGTTAACATTGGTCCATATCCAATGGAGCTTGGTTTAGGCTTCCTTAGACAGTTTCAGAAGTGCTTGTGTGCCTCGTTACTAGTGGGATCTTAAGGGGGGGGGGGGCACAATCAATACAGATACAGAGGCTGTGGTCCCAATTCTAAGTTTGGCTTGACAATGCAGCTGTTACCAGACCGTACATAATTACTGTAAAATAGTTTCAAAAGTAGTACTGACAGTGGGGCTTAGGCTCTGCCTACATGTGGATCCTCCTCTCTACAAGCTTTTGACCAGGTAAAGCCAGTAGGCCCACTTCCGTAGGGTAAAGGCAAAATGGCTCTGGACTACAGTTTCACTGCGATCCCTACCAGTCATCACAAAGCTTGGACTGAGACAGTGGTATTCTTTAAAATAAAAGCTACACTCTGCAACTGTTGTGCACGGACAAACTTTTTGAGGTTAAACTGTTTTGATTTATGAAATATTACATCATGATACAAAGACAGAATGAGCGGTTTACAGTGGAAGGCCCAAATACTGTGCATTGTACTAGCAGTGGCCACATTGCAAAATACCATTTAAAGTGTGTTTGTATTGTCTTGCTCTAATTGCGTAAATCTGTGGTTCTTGAGGGGTATTGTTTGAGCCAGTACTACAAAACATGTCCACTATGTGTTTTCATGTGTTTTTTTCTCTCCCAGGATCTTAGTTGATTTGCCCTTCCGCAGTGTCTATGTTATGTTTTTTTAAGTCCCAGCACATACTGTCCCATTTTCAAAGTCTCCCCTATTATGATAATTTGTATTAAGCAGATCAGGGGTGTAACACATACCCCTGAAGACTATGCATTGTGGTGTTGGAGAGGGCAACACTTCAGGGTCCACTGAACTCAATAGAGGACACCCTCCATTTAAAATAAGTGTATAACTTGAATTTGAATTAATATTTAATAGAAAAAACATTTTTAGTACTATTTTCCAAGTGTAATAAGCCTTTTAAATATTCCCCATACTTTACCATTGTCACGGTTGTGAAAAAAAAAAACTGTTTATTAAACTTGAAAAAAATGTGCAAATATTTTAATGTTAAATATTATTTTTTAATGTATTTTACATGTAAAATAAAATAATAATGTTACAGCGGTAATACTTTTCTGAAGTTTAAATAATTAAAAATTCCTCCTAAAGTAAAATTTTATATTTTTATTATGCTTTGATAATGATTAGTGGAGTATAGATTATAAAAAAAAAGTAATATAATTTCATTTAAATAAAAATTCTTGTTACATATGTTTTGTCTTTAACATTAAAATATATGTGATGATAGTCTAAATAGCCTAAATAATTTAATTTAATTTAACATGTTCTGCCACTAGAGTAGAGATTTCTCCATCAGAAAATGCAAAGGCATTTAATAAAGTTTTTTGTTCAAATATAAATACAATTAATTTAATGTAAATTAAACATGTATCATAATTGTAAACAAATAACTGTAATTTAGGACTACCTAAATAAAAAGATATGACACTCTACCTCCTAAAATTAACTATATATTAAACTGTAAATTGTTTTCCATACATGAATTAATATCTTAAAGATATTTTTAACAATATTTAAAATTTAAAATCATTCGCCCTCACTAGCCTTTTTATTTTTATTTGTAACAAGTATGATTATAAGATATGGTTTTGATTAATTACAGTCATGTTTAGACTTTAACACTAAGTTAATCTTTTAATTGAATTTTGTAATGTAAGTGTAGCACTGAATTAAAAAAAATAATAACAATTAGCATTAACTATACTAGGTATTTTTAAATGTAAAAATGTTATATCTATATGGGAGATTGTTGCAGTACCAGTGGCTAGCCACGGTGGTGCTTGACTTTCTCCAAGCACAAGGCTGCAGTACATTTAAGCATGTCACTATTAGGACTATATTAAAATTAAAATTGTATTTTGTCAATATCACTTGTCTTACTCTTGTCTTATGTCCAAAATCATTTGCAATCTACAGCAACAATCTTGGCCTGGTTCCACCCAACTTGAGGACATTCTGCTCCGCTCATAGATTGTGCATCTGAAGGAGAATGCAGCAAGCTGCCTTCTGTGATGAAAGATTTCTGATGGAGAAGAATCTTGCCAGAAGTTCCAGACAACTGATTTATAAATCCAATTCTGTCCTTGCCTAATGCTGTCCTGCAGAAAGAGAACCACATCTTGTTCTGCAGCCACATCTACTGGCATTTTACGCGACCAAAAGTTGGGTCTGCTGTTCCAGACCTCCATATGTTCAAGCCACCAACTCAACAGTTTTTCCGCCTCTACCATTAGACTAATTGTGTTAGTATAATATACAGCTCTGGAAAAACAAGGGCTCAGCGTCAAATGCCCAAGTTGAGCGCAATGCATTTAAGGTAGTTTTGAGGAGGCTGTGCATGAAAAATGTATATGGGGTACGTATGATGTTGACTGATGAAGAGCTTTGCACAGAGGACCGCATTAAAATTTTAGAAAATGATTGTGTGTCACGCCCAGACAGCCAAGCAGCGCTAGCGGACTTGAGGAACCACTATGGGGAACTTATGCACAGAAAGTCCAACTTAAACTACAAAACCTACCTCCAGCACAACACAAAACGAGGGCTAAGAAAGGCAGCCTCTTGGCGTAACTGCTGAAACTTGAGTCTCCTAGTACTACTACAGCTACTTGCCACTTACATCCGGGGCAAGTGGTGAACTTTCAACAGGAGTTATGACAGGGAGATATATGCGGGCACAGTGAGAGTGACGCAGGAAGCTGCAATGGCATATCTAGAGAAGATAGAAACCTCCATAATCAACTCTTTACATAAGCAGGACCTCAATAGCCCCTTAACCTTGGAGGAGATAAAAGGTGTGATTGTGTAGATCGCACAGGGAAGGACTGCTTGTAACAGAAGGTTCCCCGATTGAGTTTTATGCTGCCTTTCAGGCCCAGTTAGCCCCTAAGTTGTTGCAGGTGTATGAGGCAGCACTCTCCCTGGGTCTCTCCCATTCCCCATGAGGGAGATGTTAATTGTGCTACCTCGGAAACCCGGTCGAGACCCCTTTAAGAGGACGTCCTACTGACCCTGTCACTCTAAAATCTGGACTATAAAATACTTGGTAAGTTCTAACCAACCGTGATCGTTGACACGCTGGTGCATCCCGACCAGCACATATTTATAACTGGCTGTAGTACGTTTGCTAACCTGTGTTAAGCTGTTCCATATCATGGTACATCATGGACTGGGTGAGGCGCACAACAGGGGATGTTTGGGTCACATCCTTTAGACATTTAAAAGTTATTCAATAAGCTTGGATGGCTGTATCTCATGGCAATAATGAAAATAATTGGTATTGTACTCACCTTTCTAAAGTGGGTGATATTGGACCGACCTTTCTAAATTGGATGGCACTTCACTGGTTGCCAGAGTCACTACGGGGTGATCCTGATTGGTAGGAGAGCCCTGTCCCCCTTACTCTTTACTGTAGCAATAGAGCCACTGGGGTGCTTTCTGAGGGAGCGGGCGCCGTAGTGGGGCCTCATGGTATAGGGGCTACCACATGTCACATCACTCTATGTGGATTATGCACTACTATACCTGAGTGCTGACTTGGAGATCCTCCCTCAGGTGATGGGTTAGTAGATGGCAACCTCTGCAAGCCTATAATCTCGATTCGCTGCTCACTTCCTTTTTGGACCAGTTTGCCTCTGTCACTGATAGGCAGGATTTCCATCTCAAAAATATGGGTGCTGCCGAGGCTCTTTTATTTCTTCAAAGCCATACCCGTGGCACTACAGAAATCCTAAATTGGAGATCTGCAAATATTGTTGGCTGAATAAGTGTGGGTGGCGGCAAATGATGAGTAGCTCTTGGTAAGCTTTATGCCCCTGGGAGGAGGGTGGTTTGGGGACTCTCTATTATGAGCTGTATTATGCTGCAGCCCAGCTGCAGTGGCTGATGTGGCTGATGTGATGTCTGACTTAGCTCCTCCACTAGATTACGCAGGGTAATGAGCAAAGTAGGTTATCAGCCCCTCCTACATTGGTCACTGAACGTCACCCCACACAGAGACATCTGCAGCATATTACTGTGCATAGCCCTTCAAATATGAAAGCAATATGTCTGTGGTGGCTGAAGGCCATGCCTCATGCCTCCAGTCTCCACATTTTGGCGATGCTGGAATGTGCTAACCTCCGGATGATATTGGAAAGAGACAGGGATCCAGACATGAGCGGACGTGACCGGACAGAGGGCTGCGCACCTTTGACGACTTGATGGATGACTATGGGCTGGGCCCGGAGCAGTTTATGCTCTACTCTGCCCTAAAGGGAGTGATGCTGAAGACATGGGGCACTGAGATTATAGAATCTGGACTTGATTCTAGTGAAAAGATGCATTGCCATGGCATGGAAACCAGACAGGGCACCTCTTCTGACCTGTTGGCAATCTGAGTTGGTGAATTGGGCGACAGCTGAGTTGGCTGTACACAGGGCACTACATACTCAAGGGAGGGGGTAGGCCCCGTTAGGACACATATCTGGTGTAGCTAGCTACAAAGTATGATGAGCGGCCCCCATGAATGCATTCCTAGCCTCTCAAGCAGCTGAATGATGCAGGAAAGACACTCGGAAAACTCAGCCACTGTGCTAGTGCACAGGGTCCAGGTGACAGGTGGCATAGGAGTAGATACCCCTGCTGCATGCTATGATGTGTGGTCACTAAAGTAGTGGGCACCCCCGAGGTTGATACGGAGGCTTCTGCGGTCAGAGAGGATGTGGAGGGATATGGAACCACAGATGCATAGTTCGTAACTGTTTACCTCTTTTTCTTTTATGCTTATCATGAAAATGAGTATTGTTGATGATGCTTCTTTAGCTGCCCAATGGTGTTGTAAAATATATTGTTTGCTCATATATAGTGATACCTCCTTGGGTAAGGTCAAGCGCTTTGGCAGTGGGGGCTGTAAATGTTATATATATATATCTCTTGTTTGCCAGGCATGGGGTACATATAGATGACTTCCTTCTCTATCAATGTTTGCTAAACATGTGAAGTATGTGTAGTTTTTGTCTTTGCTAAAACCAGTAAACGTATTTACAAAGAAAAAGAGCTCTGAGGAGATTTAATATCTTCAGTCTTTGCAATGCCCTGTAGTAAAGTGGGTCCAGAAAAATCACTTGGATTGACAATACCAGCAAGCCTTAAATCCTTGCTAATTACCTTAATAATACTATATTGTTGCTCAATACAGATTTCCCTTCTCTCTTGATGTCCTAGACCTTCGTTGGCAATTAAAGCTGATACTTCATCAAATCCACATGAAATCCCCCAAAAGCTATTTGTTGCTTAAAGACTAGAAATGATTTTGTCCATTGATAAGGAACCACAACTCTTGCAATAGGTGAAGTGTCCATCCTAGATTCATGCTGAGTTCCTGTGGATTTTTGGCCATGAAGACCATGTCATCCTAGGAGATGATAAGTCAGACACCTTTGGCTCAGAGCACCTCTCCTACTGGTTCCATCACCTAGGTGAAGCACTAAGGGCTGTATGATAGACTGAACGTAGAGCAGAAAACATCTACCAAAGGCCTCACTACTGAAACTGACAAAATTGTCTGTGCAGGGCAAAGATCGTAATTCTCAAATATACATCTTTAAGGTCCACACAGACCATCAAGCTGTTCTTCTTTAGGAGCGCCCTCAAAAGATAGAGAACTTTCATCTTAAAATCATTATAAAGAAATTAGCCATTGATTTCTCAAAAGTAAAAACATTATCCTGAAACCTCTGGCCTTCTTTTGAACAAGGCAAATGTTGCTGCAAATACCTGTGGAGT
Organism: Pleurodeles waltl; assembly: GCF_031143425.1. NCBI lineage: Eukaryota > Metazoa > Chordata > Amphibia > Caudata > Salamandridae > Pleurodeles > Pleurodeles waltl. The sequence continues at coordinate 285,863,307 of NC_090443.1, forward strand.
GAGGAAGAGCATGCCATACTGCCTCTTTGTGTAGCATCTCCTGACTTTCTTTGTCTATAGTGCATTGCTCTTGTAGGAAACGTTCACAGATCTGTGTTGAGAGCTTTGAGTGGATAATCCATAAAATTCCATGAGGAAATCTTTGACTGGTTTTAGGACCCAAGTATTTTGTGTTGATGTAGCCCAATTGTGAACAGAATACAAACTTTTCTCCCTAGTATTACACAAGTAATAGGAATGATAATTACTTTTAAATCCTATATTGTAATTGAAGTTTGAAGAACCCCAGCCACTTCATCTGTCATACGTGGCATGGCCTTCTCTGGTTCAGGATGGAAAGAAGCTGTCAAAACCTCCACCTCTTCTCAATATCTTGAATCCTCTTGGGGAACTTTGAAAGTAGAACTGGCCAAAGGGCTGCCCTCTGCCTTACCTGGTCCCTCCAAAAAGAACAGGTTGAATAACCTTTCCCAAAGTCAGATGGGCTTTATCCAGCACCATAAAAGTATTGACAAATGTTCTCTAACAAAGAGATTTTCAAAATGAAATCCACCCTCAATTGTGCCTGCTTCTTCCAAAGCCAACTCTGTCAATTTGGGGTCCGTTTGCATGAGAAGAGAGTGGCTTCTTTCCACCGAGATAGCGCAATTCATGTTGCCAAGCAGGCAAATGTCCTCCCGGGGTCCTGTCCACAAGCATATCATGATCAAGGCAGATCTTTATTTCTTTGCCTTGTATGCAAGTTTGAGAATTTTTGGAAGGGAACCACACAGGTTTAGCAGTTTGTCACGACAGGCTCTCCAAGACTCTTAATCCCTTTCTTTAAATCTCAGGTGAACTTCTTCAAAAATATTATAATAGTTGAATCCACATCAGGGAAATCCACTTCTTTGCCAATTAGAGAAGGCCTTGTATGCTCATTCCCAAGGCTGTCCTGAACCTCTTTGTGGAAAGCCTCCCTAAGCCGTAATGGCACGTAATCGGTGACTGCAGGAGATGGGATCCATTCAGATGATCTCAGGTGTATCTTTTCCTCAGGATTGAATGACAATTCAGTTTTATCTTGTAGGGACAGAGTGAGAGGTTCTCGACTATCATGTTCTCTTACATTTGGCATCCAGCTGAAATCCACCAGGTTCTCTTGGAGATAGAGATATTGGATTTGTCTGATTCAGAGCCAGTCTTATCTGTACCCCAGCACCGCTCAGTGAGTCCCAGATTCCAGAGGGTTACGAGGAGCTGTATCTGCGGTCAGCCAAGAAATCACTGAGAGTTTTTATATGACCTCAGAATGTGCCCGTCATTCAAACTTATTCTTCATTTTGTGGAAGCTTTACTTCAAGATCCCTGGGAGGTAATGGGACCCCTTGGGATTTTTCTCTCACTGCAGTAAGTGCAATTTGATCTCAATTGCTTAGTGAAAGACTTTATCTCTATGCGTAAAACTTTACTGACGTTGTTGGAAAGTACTGTCTATGGCCTCAATCAGGACCTCGTTTTCATCAAAATTAAGTCATTTCCACTGGCAATGGTGTGGACAGGTAGCAGAAGTGGAAGGGGAGGAGCCAGGATCCGCGAGGGCCGCAAGAGCCGGGGGTCAGGAGCCGCAAGCCACAACATTCCACAGCATTTTTACCCGCCTGGGACATGTCTGGGGGCCCGGGCACCTCCGTGAAACAGCTGTGAAACAGCGACAAGAAAGGCAAGAGGCAAAGAAGCGCCAGGTTCGGGAGGGGAGGGAAGCGGCAGTGTCCGTGCCCATTGGGACCCGGCGTAGCTGCAGAAAGGAGCAACAAGCAGACCCTTGAGGTAACAGGATAAAATAAACCACCTTTGGAGCCTTTTGGAGCCAATTCGGGACACACCAAGTCTCTGTGCACTCCCCCCGCACAAATCTTACCTAGAGATATGAAACTGACATGAGTTTGATACAAGTACTACTGTGCCTCATGTCGGTCTGTGCCCCCCGCACCCACTGACCGGTACCCATTGGTTCCCTAGGAGGGTGCAGGTAGTGGATAGCAGGAGGGGGGGCAGAAAAAGCAGAAAAAGTAGTAAAAGTAGCAGAAGCAGCAAATGCAGCAAAGTCAGAGGGAGCAGCGGCAAGTGGCGGAAAGTGGCAGTAGTGGTAGTAGTGGAGAGAGACACATCAGCGACGGCAGCAGTGTGGCTTAGTGGGGCACGGTGAGGCGTCTTGGCCCTGGTCCGCTCGCTGACTTGACAACTAAGCAGCTAGTGGGCTTGTTCTTTCAGTGGTGCAGCCCAGCCCTCTTTGCTCCCCTGTAACCTGTTAGCCCAGTTTGCCCGGCTAGTGGCTAGTAGCTCCACCTGCCCTGAACCCTAAGACTTTTACCTGGACCCAGAAGCATTACAGATTTGCAAATCAAGTGCAGGACAGAGGAAGACAAGGAGCCCTGGGAGAACTAAAGTAGGGCCTGGGAAGATAAAGTTCAGAGCTGCATATCTCTGAGGTGGAGCGGAAGCGGCTGGCATTAGGCCAGTGCAGCTTGCTTCTCTTAGGGGGCCCAGGGCCCACCCTCCCCTGCCCAAGAGTCCCCTATAGTCTGGTACTTGGAGTATTCACTGCAGGCGGTAGTCATATAGCATACAGCATACAGCATGCCGGCGAGCAAAGCTCGGTCACGTGGTACATGTGGCACTATAAAGGGAACGGAGGCAGCTTCTAAAATAAAGGAAGTCTTGAATGTGAATCATCCCCGGGGATAACAGTTAGCAGCCAGGAAGGAGGGAATATACTCCAGATATCGCAACAAGAGGATGCCCAGAGAGACAATGGAGAAAGATCTGCTGTAACCCCACTGGGAGTTTCAATTAAATAATTTGTGGGGAAATATTTTAAAAAGACTCACAATGTGTTACAGGTGTCAAAGAGAAATAATATTTTTGATTCTAATCAGAGTGAAATTGAACAATCCATAAGGAATGATTCTCAGACCTCAGACTCGCTGCAGATAGAGGATTTATTCCTAGGGTGGGGGGCCAGAGGAGACTATTGAGGGGAGGCACTCGTTGGAACCGAGGCAATCCTCATCACCATGCCTTTCACCCCAAGTAAGGGATAGTGTTACACTAGAAAGGAGATTTCAGTTTTGTGCTGCATTAGAGAAAAAGGAAGAGAAGGAGAGCTTTGGAGGAGGTATTAGAAGTGCAAGCAAAATGGTTACACTCTCGCCTTTTTCTCCCTTGGGTAGGCAGTACGCTCTTGCTTTAGATACCACTGCCGTACCTGCCGAATCCTTACTAGATGTAATGTTTCTAATGCAGAAAACCCTACTAGCACTTCTAGAGGTAAAGATGGTAAATAATGGCTTGGGTAAAGTACATAAAAGTCAATTACAAGGGATAACAGAGGAGTTGAAACAAATTAATAGCAGTATGCCAGCACTGGTACATCCTGTCCTGGTAAAAAGGGATCAAGAGACAGGTTCTCCAGATGAAAGTAGGGAAAGAGAATTAGAAGACATAATAAAGTTATCAGAGCTTCCGTCAGTATATGTTTCTAAACAACCAATGCTGGTGATCAAAAAGAGTCAAGGATGGGGGTTGAGAGGGTATAGACCCTACAGATCCTACCATAATCCCCAAAGAAGTAATCAAAGTAAGAAAAGAAACATTGGGTGCAAAAGACCCACAGAGAGAGGGGGGAAGGTAGTCCAGGATAAGAAATTAAGAACAATCCAAGAACAAGGATGGGAATTGGTTGCCCCAAATAGGGGGTGCACGCTGCAAAAGGCACTTACTGTTCCATGTATAGAAGACATCCAGCTAGTAAAAGGAAAGAAGTGTTCCCAAAGAATGGCAACGAAAGAAAGAAGGTAAAGTAGGGAAAAATGGAAGAGAACAGCGTTAGAAGACTGGTAAAAAAGGAGAAAAGTGGAGAAGTAGATGATGCCAGTTGAAGGGTAGGATCTTATCACTACTAAAGGGCCCTGGAAATGAGAGGAAGATGAACAGTCCAAAAGGAAGTAGGAGTAGGTGGATATATTTGGAACCCTGGGGAAGGGAGATTGGGAAAAAACGGTGGAGAAAGCTAAAGCCCTTGAACCGCACACACCTCCTAGAAGTTATGGCCCTGTGCCTAAGTGTATGCAAGATTGCGTTGGAGGACATAAAGCAAATAGAGTTTACTTTAAACTTGGATGGGGCGGACGTGACAAAGGCTCTCTTTTACTCTGATTGTGTCAGACAGTTGGTATTTGCAAGCAGAGATGGAATTAATGAAGGAGGGCATAAAATTGATTTAATTAAGCGAACCAGAGCTCGAGGAAAGAAATAGAAGAGCCTTTAAGTGCCATGCAGGCCTGCTTCCTAACCAAGTGCAGTACAACTTGGCAGGCTGTAATAATCAAAGAACGTGTGTGGATGGTAATAAGGGCAGAGTGAGTGTAACTATAGTTACAGAGTATAATGACCTAAAGCTGAGTAACCGCTTTGAGACCCTTGTAGATCCACTTAATAATTATAGCGGGGGGAGTTGAGTGATGTGGACTAGGAATTAAGTTCTTTGCACAGTCATCTGATTTTTTCCTGGAACTTAGGAGGCCATAAAAAAAATCTAAAACAAGATATATTTAAAGGAAGGCTGGAAAAGTACGGTATAATGTGTTTCCAGGAAACCTGGTTGTGCGAAGAACCTGAACCAATAGATGGTTTTATGATGGTCTTTAGGGGTGCTACTCGGCAAGGTTCAGGCCTTCCCTCGGGGCCTAACTACTATGACCTCATCTAGAATAGCAAACAAACTCACAGAGGTAAAAACTAAATGCTGTTGGTTACTGGTGGTACAAATAGACCTTTAAAATAATATTGGAGGGTCTAGACAGCTCATGATAATTATTAATATATATATATATACAACCAGGGATGACACATGATTATGATATCGAGCAGGGTTTTTTATAGGAAGATTTGGAAGGGTATATGTATGGGTAAAGCGGAACATTTGATCTTAATGCTGGGAGATTTTAACCATAAACTTGACCACAATAGTATGGATAAATTGTATAAAGAACTGCTTGCAGCTGCACAAATTCCACATAGCACCTTCCCAATTGTAGAATGTTCCGCCCGGGACCTGTCTCTAGTAAGAACCTTAGGATCCCTAGGTCTGTTCTGCATAAATGGACGTATGAATACGGATCACCCAGCAAAACAAACCTTTCGAATAGGCAATCAGATATGCCCTATTGATTATGCCTTTATAAATACTTGGGGCCATATTTATACTTTTTGACGCAAAACTGCGCTAATGCAGTTTTGCGTCAAAAACATTAGCGCCGTCTAACGCCATTCTGAAGCGCCATGCGGGCGCCGTATTTATTCAATGACGTTAGCCGGCGTTAGCCGGCGTTAGCCGCCGACGCTGCCTGGTGTGCGTGAAAAAAAACGACGTACACCAGGCAGCGCCGGCGTAGGTGAATATGGAGCTTGGGCGCCAAAAAATGGGGCAAGTCAGGCTGAGGCAAATTTTTCGCCTCAACCCGATTTGCGCCATTTTTTTCGACTCCCTACCCCCATTAAAAATGACTCCTGTCTTAGCAAAGACAGGAGTCATGCCCCCTTGCCCAATGGCCATGCCCAGGGGACTTCTGTCCCCTGGGCATGGTCATTGGGCATAGTGGCATGTAGGGGGGCACAAATCAGGCCCCCCTATGCCACAAAAAAAAAAAAATTATTACTTACCTGAACTTACCTTATATTCCCTGGGATGGGTCCCTCCATCCTTAGGCGTCCTCCTGGGGTGGGCAAGGGTGACAGGGGGTGTCCCTGTGGGCATGGGAGGGCACCTCTGAGCTCCTTCCGAGCCCACAGGTCCCTTAACGCCTGCCCTGACCAGGCGCAAAAAAACGACGCAAAAGCGGCTGGACGTCATTTTTTTTGACCCGCCCACTCCCGGGCGTGAGTTTTGCCCGGGAGTGTAACTACGGCGCACATGCCTCGGAGTAAATTTTTTAGACGGGAACGCCTACCTTGCATATCATTAACGCAAAGTAGGTGTCCACGCTAAAAAATTACGCAAACTCCATGGACTTTGGCGCTAGACGCGTCTAACGCCAAAGTATAAATATGGAGTTAGTTTTGCGTCGGAATTGCGTAAAAAAAAACAATGCAATTCCGGCGCAAACAGAGTATAAATATGGCCCTTGGCATTTTGGAGAAGTATTAAACTTCATAATTTAGTACCTAGAGGGCAGCAATCATTGGCCCTTATGGTTAACAATCGGACCAGTAAATAATACCCAAAAAGAAAGAGAAAAAGTGCTGTCACTGCAGGTAGAGTACCCACGTAGGATAAGTACCCGAATGACAGAAAGTAGTTTAAAAGTGCTTAATGAATTGACAGTAAATTATAGAGATATCAGAATGAAGTAAAACCCAAATTACGCTTTTAAGGGATATAACAGGGGAATTGAGTTAATAGTTGCCTGTTTAAAAGTAAAGTTAAAAACAATGCAGGAGGAAAAGACGAAGGGCGAAGTATGCAGGGCCAACAAAAATACATGGCATAACCAGGAGTGCGGAAGCCAGAAGAGGAAGATTCGGAAATTAGAAAGCGAATTTAAGAAAAGACGCACCACTGATGTAGAACAGAAGCTTCACCTACCAAAGCAAGCCTATAAAACAATTTTAAGGCATGGGAAATGGGTATATATAATTTGGAATTGGGAGGTAATGGCAGATGTGATAAGAACACAAAATATTAAGGGAGTTTGGCAGTTGGTAAGGGAGGGGAAAGCTACAGGTACTATGTGGTGTTTTGTTTGGTGAAGATGACTGGAATACATGTGCAATGTATATAGAGGAATGGATGCAGATGGAGAATGTGGAGTTAATATGAAGATAAGCAGGGATGTGAGATTAGCTTTTACCCTGCAAAAGATAAAAGAAACAATTGCAGCGCTTAAACTAATTAAAGCTGCATGCACAGACAATCTTCCAGCAATAATAATAAAAAATAATATTAACTGGTGGGCCAAATTCTTTTATGCCATGTTTCATAACATTTTTGATTACGGTTGTTTCCCTGAGAATTGGAAGGGCGCCATTATTAGGCCGATCTATAAAAAGGATGAACCAATAAATTATCGCCTAATTAGCTTTTTGGATGCAGGCAAAAAAGTTTTTACAAAGTTTTTGCTGGGGAGAGATAAATGACTTGATAATGGTAGAGCAAGGCCGTTTCAAAGAAGGTCCCTCGACACTCGACCACTGTTTCAGTCTTTCGTTATTAGCAAAAAAGTCAATTGAAATGCAAGGAAGTTTCTTTTACTGCTTTGTTGACGTTCGTGCTATATTTGATTTGGTGGACAGAAAACAGGTATAGGATATGTTAAAACGGTTAGGGGTCGATTCGGACCTATGATTTCTCTTTCAGGGTCTGCATTCACAAAATTGGGCCCAAGTAATTTTAGATATGAGTGGTTCACTTTCAAAGAGGATCCCTATAAGGAATGGCTTGCGCTAAGAATGTGTTTTGGCACCATTACTATTCACTATATTTTTGTCAGACTTAACAGGCTTATTAAAGGAGGCTAAAGGCCTATGCCCAAAAATGTATGGGGTTCATATTTCCTGTTTACTATATGCGGGCGACCTGGTGATAGTCGATATAACAGAGCCAGGGCTGCAAAGAAAATAAGATGTGTTTAACTCTTATTGTCAAAGGAAAACAATGGTAGTAAATATGGGTAAAATGAAAATAGGAACAAAGAAGAGTGTATTTACCTACTTTTTGGGAGCATCTAGAGTATCTGGAGAGAAACATTTCCACCCAGTTTATGGTAGGTGGGCGGAGGAATGCCGATAATTTCTCTTATATAGAAGCCCTACCCAACCCAAGACTAAGAGATGCAGGGCCATATTTATACTCCGGTTGCGCCGAATGTGCGTCAAAAATTTTGACGCACATTCAGCGCAAACGATGCCCCATATTTATACCCTGACGCCCGATGCGGCGCACAAGGGGAATGGCGCTATGTGCGTGAGTTTTTGGAAGCGGCACCCCGCCCTGCGTTAATGACATGCAGGGTAGGCGTTCCCGTCCAAAAACCCACGCATACAGCGGTGCGTCGTATTTATGCTTCCGGGCAAAAATGTCTCCCGGGCCGTAGGCGGCGCAAAAAAATGACGCAAAGCACGAATAGCGTTAAATTTTAACGCCTGGGTCAGGGCAGGCGTTAAAATGGGGCAAACACACCTGTACTTAAGCAGAACACACAGAACAAACAACAGAGCAGCAGAGCAGCAACAGGGAGCTATGGAGGTGCTTTTTCTTCAACGTGCACGTAGACGCAGAGCCCTGCAGCAACAACAGCAGCTACAACAACAACAGCAGGGACCCCAAAGACAGCGCAGAAGGCAGGACAGGATATTCCGCCCAAGAACAACCCTGCATGGCCTCAGGGAACCGGACATCATCCAGAGGTACCGGTTGAACTGGCAGGCCATTCAGCAGCTGCTGGCAAATATCGAACAACAGTTGGCCCCCACTTTAGTGACACCCCGCACTATCCCAACTGAAACAAAGCTGCTTGCCGTACTACACCTGCTGGCAAGTGGCTCCTTTCAGACAACTGGTGCCCTGGTTGGTGGAATATCCCAACCATCATTCTCTGCATTCCTGCCTAAAGTCCTGGATGCCATCATTCGCCTGACACCCCGCCATATCTGCTTCCCTAACACACTGCAGAAGCAGCAGGAAATTAAACAGGGGTTCTACGCCATCAGTGGCTTCCCGCACGTCCTTGGTGCAATCGACTGCACACACGTACGCCTTGTGCCACCTGCTGATTCAGAACACCTCTACCGCAACAGGAAGCACACACATTCAATCAACGTGCAGGCCATAGTCGATCACCAAGGACTGATCACCAACATCGTGGCCAAATATCCTGGGAGTGTACATGACGCATTCATCTTCCGTCACTCCACCATCAACCAACACTTCCAGGATGGACGCTATGGCAATGGACTACTTGTTGGTAAGGACAAAAAACAAACCCATACACACACCGCACACAAACCCTCTAGGACAAACAACACATACACCACAATAGCAACACCTAGCCAGGAACACACTGAGGTACTCACATCACTAGCCATGTGTCAGAAGTCAACATTTAACCTGTCACACATTGGAATTTAATCCACAGCCTAATGTGAAGACATCAATGAGTGTGGTTGGCCAAATGTCACTTTACAGATTGGAAGTCTCAAAATAACCTGTACACTAATACAATGCATAAGTCAAAAGGTATGGGATGGCCTGGGCTCATACACATGAAGGTGTCAAATACACTTTCACGTTTTAACTCGGCATGGAACTAACATCACACCCCCAGTGAGGACACACAGACAACTGTATCACTAGTCACAATGCTAGGGAGGGAACACTCTACTGCAACAACAAAAACAGTCCTTCTGACAAACGGTTAGCCAACAAACACTTGCTCAGCCAAGGGAAAATATATCAAAGCAAAGTTTTCAATAACAACCATAGGTTGGAACATTAGTACACAAAAGAGTCACAGACAACACAAGACAACTACAGCCATCAAAGATCCGTACAACACTGCCTCCTACATCTAATTCAATCCATTCTCTTTCTCTTTCAGCTGATCAGGGGTATGGCATCCAGCCTTGGGTGATGACACCATTCGGGAACCCAATCACTGCTGCAGAGCGGGCATACAATGACGCCCACAAGAGGACCCGCAGCATTGTGGAGAGGACCTTTGGGATCCTAAAGTCTAGGTTCCGCTGCCTTGACATCACTGGCGGGAGCCTACTCTATTCCCCAGAGATGGTGTGCAAAATCATCCTCACTTGTGCCATATTGCACAATATATGTGTCCAGAGGAACATTCCCCTCCTTGAACTGGACCCAGGCATGCCTGAGGATGACGAAGAGGAGGATGCTGGGCCGCAACAGGAGGGGGGACAACCCAACACGGCAGCAGGACAGCGTAGGCGCCAGCAGCTTGTAAATAATTTTTTTGCTTAATGTATAATAATCACCTGTATTACACTATTGTAAATAAACACAGATATCAAACACCACATCATGCTTTGGTCCATGCATTACTGAGCACCTTTACTTATAAAATGCTGACGAAGAATGTGGTCTCCTTGACCAACAATGCCATAACAATCATCACAACAAAAAAGAACATTTCAATTGTATGCACAGAGGGTAGGATGTGACATGATACATTGCCATACACAGAGGCCCACATGAGTACAAATGTGGCAAATCCACATGCTACATCAAAACACCTGAGACAGTCTTGCACCCAGACAAAAAAAGTAGATCATGTGAAAGTCACATCACATGTGGTCAGAGACAGGGTGGGACCATCCATGTGTACGTCACCATGTCATCAATGGCTTCTCTCCAGTGGGTGATATGAGCAAAACACAATTGGGACAACATTAGCTGCCACTAACTCAGGAGGAGACCTGGATGTCACAGTGACAACATACACCCAGACAGGTGATAGTGGATCCACATACCAACACACATGTACACATATGTCATACAATCAACCAAATTATTGAAAGTAGACCATCACAGTCGGGTCCCAGTTTGAACCTAGCAGGAAGAATGTGACATGCCACTTAACCAGTTAATGCAGAAAGGGACACAGACACCCACTAAAGAATATTCCCCAGAACATCAGGAACGCTCAGAGTCTTCCAAACATAGTCATTGGGAAATGGTAGGCATGTCAGCTCAAAATCATCATTACTGCAAACTTCTAATGGGCTAATGAGATGAATGAATGGTCAACAGTCATACATACCATATGGCCTTACATTAGCCTGCTGCTGCAGGTTTCCCATAAAATATTAAGCCAAGCCATGGATACTGTAACTAATCAGGATGGTCAAATCCTAGGGTGCTGGGGGCCTAAGTCCACTTCTACGGTCCCACAAACATACACAAATCCTGTACTTGTGAGCCAAACACATGCATAAGGTACATGTGTGGCCTACATGTCAAGAGTAGAACACAAAGCACAAACACAAAATGAGGCTAGGACATGGTTAGCCCCATAATAACTGTAAGTGACCATTGCACTCCCTGTTAGGACTCCAGATAAAAGCATCACCATCATAAGTGTGGACCAAATTTGGAGAAGGAATACATCATGGTATCCCATCCATCATTTCCAAACAGCCATCAGCAATTGCCACAAATATGTTGACAAATATGGAAAAGACATTATGTAACGTATCCACACCATTACTGTGTGAATGCCTGCCATACATACAACAATGGACATGTGGCATATCCAAACACAAATGTGTATCACATTGCCCCGTTTGACCCTGACAAATCACCTTCCCCAAGTTAAAAACATGAAGACGTAACAAAAAGATTTGATCATAATTCTACGCATACAGCATGGGTGTCATATTTTGGTCACGTACATGAGTGCACAGAATGCAGAGTCAAATCTGAATGTATACAAAAATTTCACAGATTTAGACAGCAAAATATAAGTTACATCATATTTCAGATTTGACTCAGCAGCATGTGCATTCCTGTACGTTTCAAAAATATGACGCCCATCATGTATGCGTCGGAAAAAATGACGCAACATGCACATATTTTCGTACATCTCGTACAGTAAATGAATATTAATATTTGTAGGAGGCTGGACTGGCTTGTAGTGAGTACCAAGGGGTACTTGCACCTTGCACCAGGCCCAGTTATCCCTTATTAGTGTATAGGGTGTCTAGCAGCTTAGGCTGATAGATAATGGTAGCTTAGCAGAGCAGCTTAGGCTGAACTAGGAGACGTGTGAAGCTACTACAGTACCACTTAGTGTCATATGCACAATATCATAAGAAAACACAATACACAGTTATACTAAAAATAAAGGTACTTTATTTTTATGACAATATGCCAAAGTATCTTAGAGTGTACCCTCAGTGAGAGGATAGGAAATATACACAAGATATATATACACAATAGCAAAAATATGCAGTATCGTCTTAGAAAACAGTGCAAACAATGTATAGTTACAATAGGATGCAATGGGGAAACATAGGAATAGGGGCAACACAAACCATATACTCCAGAAGTGGAATGCGAACCACGAATGGACCCCAAACCTATGTGACCTTGTAGAGGGTCGCTGGGACTATTAGAAAATAGTGAGAGTTAGAAAAATAACCCTCCCCAAGACCCTGAAAAGTGAGTGCAAAGTGCACCAAAGTTCCCCTAAGGACAAAATAGTCGAGTTAGAGGGAGAATGCAAGGAAAACACAAATCAGCAATGCAACAACGATGGATTCCTGTCTGAAGGTACCTGTGGAGCAAGGGGACCAAGTCCAAAAGTCACAAGCAGCTCGGAGATGGGCAGATGCCCAAGAAATGCCAGCGGTTGGTGCAAAGAAGCTCTTACTAGGCTGAAGAACTGTGAATACTGCAGGAACGACAAGGGCTAGAGACTTCCCCTTTGGAGGATGGATCCCCCACGCCTTGGAGAGTCGTGCAGAAGTGTTTTCCCGCCGGATGGACGCCAACAAGCCTTGCTACACGCAAATCGTGCGTTTGGCGTTTTTGGACGCTACTGGGGCCCAGAAGGGACCAGGAGGTCGCAAATTGGACCTGCAGAGAGAGGGGACGTCGAGCAAGACAAAGAGCCCTCACTGAAGCAGGTAGCACCCGGAGAAGTGCCAGAAACAGGCACTACGAGGATGCGTGAAACGGTGCTCGCCGAAGTTGCACAAAGGAGTCCCACGTCGCCGGAGACCAACTTAGAAAGTCGTGCAATGCAGGTTAGAGTGCCGTGGACCCAGGCTTGGCTGTGCACACAGGATTTCCGCCGGAAGTGCACAGGGGCCGGAGAAGCTTGCAAAGTCGCGGTTCCCAGCAATGCAGCCCAGCGAGGTGAGGCAAGGACTTACCTCCACCAAACTTGGGCTGAAGAGTCACTGGACTGTGGGGGTCACTTGGACGGTGTCGCTGGATTCGAGGGACCTCGCTCGTCGTGCTGAGAGGAGACCCAAGGGACCGGAGATGCAGCTTTTTGGTGCCTGCGGTTGCAGGGGGAAGATTCCGTCGACCCACGGGAGATTTCTTCGGAGCTTCTGGTGCAGAGAGGAGGCAGACTACCCCCACAGCATGCACAAGCAGGAAAACAGTCGAGAAGGCGGCAGGATCAGCGTTACAGAGTTGCAGTAGTCGTCTTTGCTACTATGTTGCAGGTTTGCAGGCTTCCAGCGCGGTCAGCGGTCGATTCCTTATCAGAAGGTGAAGAGGGAGATGCAGAGGAACTCGGCTGAGCTCATGCATTCATTATCTAAAGTTTCCCCAGAGACAGAGACCCTAAATAGCCAGAAAATAGGGTTTGGCTACCTAGGAGAGAGGAAAGGCTACTAACACCTGAAGGAGCCTATCACAAGGAGTCTCTGACGTCACCTGGTGGCACTGGCCACTCAGAGGAGTCCAGTGTGCCAGCAGCACCTCTGTTTCCAAGATGGCAGAGGTCTGGAGCACACTGGAGGAGCTCTGGACACCTCCCAGGGGAGGTGCAGGTCAGGGGAGTGGTCACTCCCCTTTCCTTTGTCCAGTTTCGCGCCAGAGCAGGGGCTAAGGGGTCCCTGAACCGGTGTAGACTGGCTTATGCAGAATTGGGCACATCTGTGCCCAACAAAGCATTTCCAGAGGCTGGGGGAGGCTACTCCTCCCCTGCCTTCACACCATTTTCCAAAGGGAGAGGGTATCACACCCTCTCTCAGAGGAAGTTCTTTGTTCTGCCATCCTGGGCCAGGCCTGGCTGGACCCCAGGAGGGCAGCTGCCTGTCTGAGGGGTTGGCAGCAGCAGCAGCTGCAGTGAAACCCCAGGAAGGGCAGTTTGGCAGTACCAGGGTCTGTGCTACAGACCACAGGGATCATGGGATTGTGCCAACTATGCCAGGATGGTATAGAGGGGGCAATTCCATGATCATAGACATGTTACATGGCCATATTCGGAGTTACCATGGTGAAGCTACATATAGGTAGTGACCTATATGTAGTGCACGCGTGTAATGGTGTCCCCGTACTCACAAAGTTCAGTGAATTGGCTCTGAACAATGTGGGGGCACCTTGGCTAGTGCCAGGGTGCCCTCACACTAAGTAACTTTGCACCTAACCTTTACCAGGTAAAGGTTAGACATATAGGTGACTTATAAGTTACTTAAGTGCAGTGTAAAATGGCTGTGAAATAACGTGGACGTTATTTCACTCAGGCTGCAGTGGCAGGCCTGTGTAAGAATTGTCAGAGCTCCCTATGGGTGGCAAAAGAAATGCTGCAGCCCATAGGGATCTCCTGGAACCCCAATACCCTGGGTACCTCAGTACCATATACTAGGGAATTATAAGGGTGTTCCAGTAAGCCAATGTAAATTGGTAAAAATGGTCACTAGCCTGTTAGTGACAATTTAAAAGTAATGAGAGAGCATAACCACTGAGGTTCTGGTTAGCAGAGCCTCAGTGAGACAGTTAGGCACCACACAGGGAACATATACATGCACACCTATGAGCACTGGGGCCCTGTGTGACAGGGTCCCAGTGACACATACATATAGGCCACAAACCTATGAGCACTGGGGTCCTGACTAGCAGGATCCCAGTGACACATAACAACCATACTGAAAACATGGTGTTTTCACTATAAGCACTGAGGCCTGGCTATCAGGATCCCAGTGAGACAGTGAAAACAGTGACAAACACCCTGACATACACTCACAAACAGGCCAAAAGTGGGGGTAACAAGGCTAGAAAGAGGCTACCTTCTCACAATATTCATATCATATTTTTTCACTCAGCAGCATTAGCACTCCTGTAGGTGGATAAAATATGACGCCCATCATGTATGCGTCGGAAAAAATGACGCAACATGCACATATTTTCGGACATCTCGTACAGTAAATGAATATTAATATTCATATCATATTTTTTCACTCAGCAGCATTAGCACTCCTGTAGGTGGATAAAATATGACGCCCATCATGTATGCGTCGGAAAAAATGACGCAACATGCACATATTTTCGGACATCTCGTACAGTAAATAAATATTAATATTCATATCATATTTTTTCACTCAGCAGCATTAGCACTCCTGTAGGTGGATAAAATATGACGCCCATCATGTATGCGTCGGAAAAAATGACGCAACATGCACATATTTTTGGACATCTCGTACAGTAAATAACTATTAATATTCATATCATATTTTTACACTCAGCAGCATGTGCAATATTATGCGTCATAAAAAATGACGCGAAATTATGTATGCGTGAAAATACGACGCAAACCGCGATTAAAAAACGGCGGCCATTTTATGCAGGAAGTGATGTAATAGGATATCCTGTTTGCCAAATCTGTATTGGAAGTTGACTTTCACTTTCACTTTTCAGTCTCAGATTTTTCTAGACTGTGTGGTTCAGTGAAGAGTGTTGTCCTGTGAATTACTGCTTTGTTGTCCTGTGTAGCTTGTCTTTTGTACTTTGTTCAGTCTAATATTGTTGTGTATCATTGTCTCAGTCTGTTAAGTCTAGTTTTGTCCATTCCTGTATTTGTTTGTATTGTCTGTGGGAGTCTGTTGTGGCTAGGGTAGTTATTGGGGTTAGTTGGGCTATTTTCTCCTTTTCTTAACTTCACACCTCTACCTTTCCCCATTTCCTACTTTATTTTTTCTGTTAGTCATCAGTCATAATGTCAGGGAGGCCTCGCCTGTCCAGGATGGGCGAAGATGAATTGGGGGGATTTATCTGGCTAGTGTGCCATTTCCTCCCGCTGATGCTGGAGGCTGGGGGCCGTGTGATACAGGGGTATCACACGGAGGCCCGGAAAATTCGCTGGGAGAAGGTGCGCCATCACATGGTCCGGGTCCATGGGACCATGCGGAATGTCCATCAGTTGAAACACCGCTGGGCCGATCTGATCACGAGGGAACAGGACCTGCTGGACCACCTGGGAGTCAGGATTGGTGGCCCTGTTGGTGAGTAGCAATCAATTACATGGACATGATAGTAATCTGTGTGTGAACATGTGATGAATGTTACCCAATCTGCTAGATAAGGAGCTGCCTATGTGTAATGCTAGGGAAACCTAGGCCCTTGTCAATATATATTGATATCCCCAAATTGGCTACACTTTTTCTCCCTCAAACAGCAGAAACTTAATACATATATCTGTATTTGGCAGGTGTGGCCCATCTCTGCGTGATGCAATGATGCAAATGCTGCCTTACTAATGTTTACATATGTGCCCTAATGTGTACGTGTTGCACAATGTGTATGAAGACCTATGCTAGCAGTCAGATGGCTCAGTTGTTCTACACATACCAGATGGCTGTAGCTGTATGTAATGTAGTGTAGCATTTGTGTCAGACAAGCAACACGTTAATGCCTCTATTTGTACTCTACATGTCATAATGGGCAATGAGTAAGTCATGTCGAAACAACATACCTACATATGTAGACCCCATCGCTCGAAATCTGATTTGAATCCCATGATGATGATATACATGTGTGTTTTATACACGTCACATGAAGTCAGATATGTTTTCCACAGATATGTCACATGTGTGTGTGGTTGCTGTGTGTTGAACATGTCCACATAGGCTGTTTGACTGTGAGTGGTCATGCAGTCCTCATGGAACAAGTGTCTGGATGTCTCTCTGGAATGCACATGCTGAGATGTTTGGATAACAATATTGGCGGGGCATAATTATTGTGAGTAAACTTGGACGACACCTGACTGTCCTGGCCACTGCATGTGTGTAGTAGGGTGTGTAACTGTAGCAGGAGAATCATCCAATGTTAATGTTGAATACAAACTCATCCATGCAGTATGAGCATGTGTGAAAGTGTATCATTACCATGTCATATTCTCACAGTGTCATTGTAACAGAATTATTTTGTCAGTCCACCCAGTCTGAGTACATTCTTCCTGTCATGCTTTACAGGTGGACCAGAGCCTTACACCGTGGGAGAGGTGGCACACTTCGACGACCCCGATACCTACAGTGAGTGTTGCCTGAGTGCTATTTGATATATTTATTTGCCAATGACGCAAAATGGACTACTGTGTGTTCAAGAGAAATCATGATGTGATGCGCTGGCCGTTCATTGCCATTGTCGTGTTAGTGTGATATCAAATTGGACTTAGGTTTCTGTTAAGCAACACCTAGCCATCTCTGAGATTGAGGGGCTGTAGGACATTACAGTTGGGCCGCAATGGGGAATGGGATGAGTTACTTAGAATACACTGGTCAAAGTAAGACTTGGTCGGGGACTTGACATGAACTGAGTCTGCATATCAGACTGACATTCTCCCATATAGCTTAGGCACATGGCTGTGATGAAAAGTGCATCTTCCTAGTTGAGGATGGACTGTGCACACTGTAGGTTGGATCTTCCGGGGGCATGTACTTACACAAGCTGAACTAGGAGTGTGTGTGACTTGAGTGCAATGGCCTATGTGTTCTGTTGAATCATGAGAATGGGTGTTCCACCTCCTCTGTGTGTGTAGTAAAACATGCCTCACTGATAGTATGTCATGTTGGCAAAAGTCATATCATTGTGACATGTGTGGTCCATGGATGTCACAATGTTTGCCTAAGTCCAACGTGTTGCTAGCCATTCATAGGTCTTGTGTGTGAAGGCACATACTTGGTGAACGTTCAATACACTCCTGGGTGTGCATTTCACATGGGATTGGTGGTTGTTCTTCCCACACCACCCTCAACGACTGGGATGTTAATGTGAAACAGGCTACCTTGGACTGTAGCAACCAGTATCTCACACTTACTTGACACCTTTTGTGTCGTGAGTCAGAACCTAGGGCCAGATGTGCCAAACTGTGTACAAGTTGATAAACTCATAATTATTGTGTGTGAGTTGCAAACATCTGTTTCCTATTCCGAAATGTATTAGGTGATCATGAAAATATATGGGAGATTTTATTCCTAATCCTAAATATGAAGGCTTTTTCCAGTCCTATTTGCAACTGACAGTGGTATGCAAGTCCATTTGCAATGGAGTTTGTGGTTGCTAAGTGAGTCGCAGTTATCATCCACTTTAAGTGGATGGTAACCCACTTGCTAGCAGTAAGGGGTCCCCATTGTAACCCATCACCTTTCCGAGTGTACCAAAATAATCCTGTACAAAACAGGCAGTGGTCCTTGGGACCACTGCGGCCCGTATTTATAATTTTTTTGCACGACATTTGCCCAGCTTTTTGACGCCAAAACGGCGCAAACTTACAAATTACAATTGGAATTTGCAATTTTGCGCGGCTTTTGCGTCAACAAGTGACGCAAATGCGGCGCAACAACAAATATAAATACGGGCCTAAGTGCCTTAAATTATTCAATATTGAAATTGTCGTAATTTATTTCTAAGTGCTGCTCATTTCCCGTTGAGGTAAACGGCCTACACTTGGGGAACATGTTCTGCGTTATTTCCAAGCGGTCACGGACATGGAGGTCTGCTGTTCCCAGCAGGCCTCCATCCCCGTGAGTGCCCATAGTTGCAAAGGTGGAGCAACTTGCAACCCACATCATTGATGTAAATGAGGTGGCTCTTAGCAACCCCATAGCAACTCACAGACGGTGTCAGATACCCCATTCTGCATTGCAGATTGTTCGTCCCATTTCCCATCTTCCTACATCTGGTCCCTAGTGTAGACATTGGGTTATAGCCCATTGGTTCAATCTTAGCACACAACCAATTCCAGATGGCTTAGAGTGAGGAGTGTGATAGTTATCACATATAGTGACATATGTAGTGAAGTAAGTATGCGGAAGAGGTGCAGCCATGATGTACAAAACCGTAGGGATGATTAGGATGAGTAGTGTAGGGTGATGTCATCCATCATGTAGAGACCTGGATATTCTAGGTGTGATATGCCCTTATGTATGCATGCTTCACATGTACTTCCTCTGAGCCCTTCTGTGAACTATGTTGTGACAATTGCTGCAACCTATACATTTCTAGTAATGTACAAATAACCCATTGTGCTATCCCACCCAATGCAAAGCCAAAGGTAAATATCTGCCTTTTCTCTTCACAGCTGCTAACATGAGGGCGGCCGATCGCATCCATTTTGAGCGGCGTGCCATCCGTTACAGGCACATCCTGCAGGTGCAGTCTGGGTATCGGCGGATGGGCCGCAGGTATCACTCTGAAAGGGCCTCCGGGGCGTGGTGGGCCACACCACAGCCTCCAACAAGTGTGCCACCTACAGCCACCAACGACACAGCCACCAGGTCTGGCCCAGTGGTCCCATCTACTTCGGCTGCCATGGACCCGCCGCATGCAGCACGACCTGGACCCAGCCGTGTGCTGGCAGCAGGACAGTCACATGTCCCACCAACAGCTGCCACTAGCTCGACCTCTGCTGGCACACAAACCCTCCCCACAGACCCTCCCGTGGACCCTGCAGCCTTCCAGGCATTGTCCCAGAAAGTGGACAAACTTTTGAGGAAGGTGGACAACCTGACTGATGACATGAACTATGTAAAGACCCGGGTCCGCGACATCAGGCGCACACTAAGGAGTGCAAACGTCTAGTTCGTTTGCCCTCTTAAACTTTTATCCCTCCCCTCTCACCTCTTTCCTTTTTTTCTCCTGTTAGTTGGGCTTTGGGGATTAGTATTAGGATTAGGATAGGTATGTAGCTTAGTTAGTGTTAGGGAAGAGGGTGGGGGGTCCTTGTTATTTTTCTCAAATATTTGTGTGTGGGTGGGTGGGTGGGGGGCAATGTTGGGATTCCTGTTTAATAAAACAAAAAAACAAAAAAAATGTAAAACAAAAAAAAAAAAAAAAAATTATCTGCTTGTTTAGGATAGTGTAGTATGTGTGTAGGTTAGTATGTTTTGTCCTGCATGTGTCCTGTCTCATAATGGTGGGTGGGGGGTTGATGTTTAGATCGTTTCGTTACATGTGTAGAGTAAGTTTAGCTTAGGTTAGATAGGGACAGTTGTGGGTTATTAGTAGTCAGGTTAGATTAGTGTAGGTGTACCTTTCCCTTAGTTGCCTCTTGTAGTACTAGATATAAATAAATATTTTGTTAACCCTTTACTTGATGCGTTAGGTGCTACTTTATCATGGCCTTGACATCCATGTTGCAGAATGATTTAGTGTGACATTTGTGTCCTATGCTCAGCATCCCCTGGGAATGGATGTTTAACATCCCATCTACCCGTGTGCTCACTTGTTAAGTATCCTCAAATTGGGAGACTCCCCATTGGTAGTGTGCATTGTACACCAAGCTTTTGTTATGATATGTGTCCAACTTCACAAAGAGTGCTTCATTACATGTCAATGTGGGTTAATTGTTAGGTCGGACAGCAGTGTGAAGCTCAGGGAGATCTTTGTAGATGAGGAGTTGTTCACACTCATGTATTGCTGCTTTCATTGCTGAGCTACATCATGTGTGTACTGAAGCAGCATGAATTTCCTTCATGGAAGCCTACTCTGTAAGGGAAGTTAATGCAGTGTGATTTGTACACGATTCATTACATTAAGCGGCATCCATTCTTATTTAAGTCTTGCATGGAGCCTACATTTCCCAGACACCATTTGCTCTCTGGAATAGCGATAGATGGTGCATCATTCTGACCAACACAGCATGATTGTGTGTGCTTAGTTCCTTCCTCAGTTATTTCCCTCAGTATGGTAGGGCTATGATGCAATCCTGGCCAATGCACAGATGGATCTGAATATATGACATCAGGACAGTAGTATAGAGATTCAACAGGGTTGCCACACAGCCACTTTGGAGTTAGGTACTGCACAGTTGAAGTGTGAAATGACACAGAGACACAATAGGTGAGCAAGTGCGATTTATTTACAGGTGTTGTAGTGCAAATTGTCCATTCAACATTTTGGCAGAGTCCGTTCTGGGGCATCATTTCTTGGTGAGCCTATAGAAGGTGTCAGTGCAGAGGGACAGGATTACCAAATTGTAGGAGAGAGACATTCACT
Organism: Pleurodeles waltl; assembly: GCF_031143425.1. Classification (NCBI taxonomy): domain Eukaryota; kingdom Metazoa; phylum Chordata; class Amphibia; order Caudata; family Salamandridae; genus Pleurodeles; species Pleurodeles waltl. The sequence continues at coordinate 285,884,320 of NC_090443.1, forward strand.
GGCAATGTGGACAAGTCAAACAGTGGATTGCCAAACAGTCATTGAGTGTAGGTGTTCAGAAACTGGGCTTTGACTAAACGCAGGACCTTGGTCAGAGTAGGCCATGGTGCAGGGACTAGGGCTTCCGGGTACTCCTCCGTGTGAAGGTTATCTGTTCCACGTCTTCTTCTTCTGATGTGTGTGTTGCCTCCTCTGTCCTTGTTGTTGTTGGTTGTGAAGGGGCAACACACACCTCAGTGTTAGAAGACATGGAGGCAGACATCCCGGGGGCTAGTCCCTGTGGACTTAGGAAGGGCAATACTGCAGCAAGGAGGGCCTGCTGGTTTCTCAGAATGGCAGCCACATCCCGATGGTAGGGAGCCAGGTCAGCCCTGAGGGGTTCGATGTTGCATTCGTGCACCCGTTGACTGGCTTGCATTCTTAGTTGTTCCGTCAACTGGATGACAGCTGTGGCGATTTGCTTTTGAGTTTCTACAAGTTCCTGCATGTGCGATGTTAGTGCTTGCATCACAGCTGTCTGATCAGCAGGAGGGATCATGCACGAACGCACCCTCTCAAGGCTGGCTGCCATAGTTTGCATCCCCACCCGCACCTCCTTGGCCAGCTCCCGCTGGACCCCAACGACGGTTCTTTCAAAGCTGGTTCCAGTGTCGTCGGAGTCCTCAGCTGTGTTGGAGCTGGCAGGTATTACATTTGGGGTGGCAGGTGGGTCTACTGGGGTGGCTGCTTCTTCTGGGCTCCTCCTTGGGACTGAAGGTGGTGTTTGGAGGCTTCCTAAGACCATGTTGAGGGTTTGTGGGGAGAGGTTGATGGGGTCGTCATCGATGTCATCAGGGAAATCAGGGTCAGGCATATCGGCAGGAGATCCATGTTCCTCTGCAATGAAACAGGGTACAATTAGTGTGTCTGTGTTGTAACAAGTTTGCAAACAGTTACAGGCGTTTGGATGCCTTATCTTTGGTGTCTGTTTTTTTCTGGGTATCTGCTGTCCTTCATATGGGCATTGTTGTAGGCCTATGGCCCACCTGTGTGTCACATGTGTGATGTGGAGCTACCAGACTTGTCTGCCTAATTGCCGCTAGGTGTTGCTTTGTAACATTTTGTGAATAGGCATCTTTGTGTCCTACTAGTCCCTCCGTGATTAACTATTCTTATGTAGAGACATTTTCGAGGGTGTGTTCTCATTATCCGACCTGAGCTGACTTGCTTACGAGGCAGCAGGATAGCTAATGGTGTGATGGACTGAGTCTGACCCACTTTTAATTGACTCTGTCACCCTGATTCTTTCATTTTGCTCTAGCTAACTAGCATTGGCTCATGTCTCCCACAGCAAAGGAATGATTATACATCCGAGCGCATGACATCTTTGGAACTTTTCAGGGAAGTTGTGGTCACTCAGATCCCAACATCTTCACTCTTTTCCAGTATGAACTCATACACAAAAGTCAAAGACAGTATTTGTTTCATATGATGATCTCTTTGAACAACTGACTTGTCTATATTTAGGTGTGAGCCACAATAACCCAAATACTTCAACATGGTAGACTTGAAATAGTCAGCAGGAGAGTAAGACATTGGTCGAAAGCTATCATGGTGCCTAACAGTTTGTACTCTCCCTCTGCTTGTTCTATTTATAGCACAGCATGTTAAGCTTCTAGCCTGCCTGTCTGAATCACTGGGGAGACTTCATCCGTCATATCTGAGCAATGGCCTGTGATCTGGTTTTGCATCTGCAGCAAGGCAGGCAGCGTCTGGTGTTTCTCTGTTTGGAGACTCCCTCTTGTGTGTCTTGGGACAAGGAAGTGATTTTATAAGTCATAAGTCATGGTGATGAGATAGTTTCCCTACGCAGGAATGGCAAATCAGAACCCCTACCCCATCTATCCGCAAAGTACCAGACTGTATCCTTGACTGGGGCACAGAGTGTATCTGTTCTGGCACACTCCAGTGCAGATGTAGGCAAAACAGTGTGATTGGACTTATTAACAACACCCTAAGACTGGCTATTTGGTATATTTCCTGATAGGAAGGCCAATGAGAAGCATGTAGTGCAAAGTGCTCAGAGGCTCTTAGATGTGAGCATATGCGTAAGAGTACATTCAGGGTAAGGTGCAGAAAGGCCTACAGCCTGAGGCTAATGCGCAAAGTATACATTACACTTGCCAGAATACACATTGACTGACTGTGGGTGTTGTGAGTGCCCTGCCAACACACTTGCCTCTCAGGACCTGCCCCATTCACTTTTGATTCACATTGCATGCAGTGTACATGTTCCGTGCCATTTCCTATGCATGTTCATGTTTGGATGTGGTGTGGATGTAAACATTGTTGATGTTTGAAGATGAAGGTGGGTCATGTGTGTTTGATTGTATAAGCCTGTTTATCGTATGAAGGTCCGATTTGTTTGTCAGACTTTGCAGGTGTGTTGGAGTGACCAGTTGCCTATGTCTCCTCCTCAGGTGTTGTCTGAGCAGTATGACATTAGTGATGTAGCCTTGTTATCCAGGCATGTGAGGGACCCTGACGTATGCAGCATGTGTGTGTGGTTGGTGCTGTGTGGGTCCTATTGCTGTTTACTTTGGCTTATGTATGTGTCAGGTATGGACATTGGGCATTTGAGTGTACTGGTGCGTTTGTATTTTTACACTGACTTGTTGCGGATGTCAATGTCACCCCCTAATTTGTGTATGTATATTCCATGGGGAGTTTGCTGCCATTTGGTACTGTAGCTGCACAGAGATGAGAGGCGTTATTGTAAGGTGTTGTGGCAGTTACATTGCAGTTGTTGCTTTGCCTACTGGGTTACTGATAGGGACCTAGTTGCTGTAGGATAGATTTTACAAAACAAGTGCCTGGATGTGAGTTTGCTGTAGTGGCCTTCCTACCTGTCGCTGCTTTCCCTTGGCTCTATTGTTGTACTTACAGGATGTCCCCATGGGGCTGTACTTGTTGCTGTGTTTGGTGGTGCCCCAGCTTCAGTGTGTGCTAGGCATGCCCCCCTACTGTGCTCCTTTACCCATGCCACTCTATGTATATGCTGACTTACATGCATTGTGTAGTAGGTATTCCCCCCCTGGTTGCAGTTAACATTAGTGCATTATAATTCCCCATGCGACTTACCCTGCATGTGCATTGTGTCTTGGTAGTCTGCACTGTCCTGCCCTTGAATCCCTGTGACGATCTCCTCGGGGATGGCGGCTGCAACCATCTCCTCCATGTGGTCCAGGGCCTCCTGTTGTGCTGGACTCCCACCTCCAGTCTGCATTGCTGCCTTCCTGTTCCTGGCCATTTTCTCTTTGGTCCTGCGTTTACAGTCATGCCAGCGTTTCTTACACTCAGTGACTGTGCGGCGTTCTTCAGCCACACTGTTGATCTTGTCCACTATTTGCTTCCATATGGCCTCTCTCCTACTGAGTGGCAATTTGGATGTTATGAAAAGTTGGTGCTGGTGTTCCGTCACCTCTCTCACCAGGATTTCCTGCTCCTCTTCACTGAAGCGACACTTTCTTTTCTTTTTTTGGTTATCCTGGTTTGTTTGTGGGACCTCTTGGCTGGTTCCTGGTCTGCTGTCATCATCCTGGGCTCTGTTGTGTCCACTGGGATCCATGTTGGCTCTCTGGTAACACTGCAGTTTTCGCGCTAGAATTTGACGCAATTGCGTGAGAAAAACCAGCGCTTTCACGATTGCGCTGTCGTAAATCGGCCCACGGTGATGTGCGTCGCCTTTACGTAGTTTTTCCTTACGACTTGACGCCGCTGTGTGCGTCACAATATCCTGACGCCCACCTGTTGGTTGCGCCGCCGTACGTCAAAGTATAAATTTGACGCCCGCACGGCGCATCCAAATGGCGTTAGACGGCGCAAATTTTTTTGACGCAAAACTGCGTTAGCGCAGTTTTGCGTCAAAAAGTATAAATATGGGCCGCAGTGTTACAGTTTAGAGTTGGGTTAAACCCCGGCTATATGGGCCCCGAAGCAAAAGCCACACTTAAAGATGATCAGGGTCTATGTACATGTGGCCTACAACAAAAATGTAGTGCCCAACATATGTTATTGGATTGTTTTTGGTTTTTAGAAGTGCGTAAGAAGTTTTTAAAACCAATTTTTAAAGAATATAATATTATAAATTGGGATCAAGTGTTTAAGTTACTAGTAGATATGAGGTTTTTGAATGTAATGTGTGCGCTAGGCCAATTTTTAATCGAAATATAAGGGGTTTTAGCAGGGCTTATAGGGTCCCCACAAAATGCAGTATGTGAAGCTTGAACAAGAGATGGTATTTTTCCTTCTTTTCTTGTTTTAGATGAATGAAAGAAGAGTTTACTATTGATTGTTTTTAAAGTTATATTGATTGAATGTAACATAGGATATTGGTCTTTATCTAGATTTGCGTAACATGTAAATTATAAGAACGTTGGCTTTAATCAGAAATATAATCGAGTTAAGTGGGAATGCACAACGCACTTTGTAAATTTAGCAGGAAATTGAAATTCATATCTGAGGTCAGGAAAATGTATTGATTTATGTTGGGAGGGCAGGGTAAATATGAAATGTTATGAATTAAGAACATTGTGTGGGAATACATCATGTAATAGATTAATTTTATGAACTATTGTATAGTTGTTCATGTTTTATACTTTTAAGGTTTAAAGCCAAATAAAGAATTTACAACAACAGCATCAAAATTAAATGCTTCACTGGCTGACATCTTGTCCGTTTTGAAATGTTATTACACACCTTAACAACATGAGAGGTATTTACCCTCTTAGTCCAATGTACTGGCCACCAAGGCAAATAACATGTAGCAGTCCAGGAGAGAGCAATTAGGTAAAAAAGGAAGGGGGGACAGCTCCTCAAGTGCAGTCTGTCATATGAGTATTGCAATCCCATCCATCTTAGCATAGCAGCACATTCTGGTGAGGGAGCAGTATCAGTGAACATCAAATAAGTATCTTTTTAGGAAGGAGAATAATTGTCCCAAGTTTTGCCTTTAAGTACTTAAGGATTTTGTGTGCCATGCACAGGTCACCAATTCTTTCAGCTTACATTCTGGGCCGGACTGGCTGTACCAGTCATCGGGTGTTTCCCTGAGAGGCTGGAAGGGTGGGGGGCTAATATTGTTACTGGGGGTCCGTTTTATAGCAGTCCAGAATTTTTATGTTCCATAAAGTTTGATTTGAGTTTTGTAGGTACAACAGCACATAACATGAAAAATCATTCATGGTACACACAATGATACACATTTGATTGGGATACAATGGTCAAAAAACATGGAGAGCATGAAACCTTTCCTGGTGCCACAAAGTGGCGTCGTGGTACAATGGGTCATCAGGAGTAGTATATATAATGCATTTTAGAGTGTCGCATAATAGGGTTTATGTTGGAATCCATGGTTGGTCATAGATCAATCGCCATATGGTTCTATTAAGAATATTTTATGGGCATTGCGTCGTATTCTAGCTGTAACATTTTGGTGTTGATGGTACATGTGGGTTTGTAGTAGGGGTAGTGATGTCATTGAGAACATGTGAGGGCGTATCTGTACTTTCGTATCAGGTCGTGTATCAACGAAGGTTAGATCAAACTAAGTGGAGAGATCGTAGAGGGGTGGGGGAGCCCATTGAGATTCCAGAATATGGGGCATATTGCTACCAAATATGTAGCAATTGCAGTCTGCAGTTAAGTGGAAGGACCACTCTTGTTATGAATCATGTATCTGTCTAGGGTTTGCCAAGCTTCCTTCGAGATCTTGGGATTATTAGGGGAGTCACTTTGTAGGTTGTGTGCACCTCTTAGGCAAGAAATGCATGCCCACCATGTGTGGTGTGAAATGTTGGAGAACAATTTCCATTCTGTTAGAATGATCTTAACTGCCACTGTTAGTAAAAGATTTAACAGAGCCATGTGCTGAGGATCAAGGGTATTGGGGAGGCCCAGGGACCAGGGGCAAACATTGGGAAATTCAAGGAGATTGTAGCATTGAAAAGATCAGTCAGATTGTCTTGGATAGAAGTCCAGTATATCTACAGGAAATGGCAGGAAAAGAACATGTGTTTCTGTGATCTAGTCATCATATTACAGTTCCAACAGCTATCACTGTCTCTGAGTTTCAATTTATGTAGTCTGGCATGTGTCCAGTGAAGGAGGTTCATTGTGAAAAATTTCGATTGTAAGAGGGAGGGTGTGATCTTATTGTATAATGCTGTCTTGCCTATTTTAGAGCAGTTTGTGTCTGTGATATGTTAAATTGTTGCAGGTTCCAGGTATTTGGACCATTTCAATTTGAGTGAAGAGTTTACAGAGGGGTTAAATCTAATCAAGGTTTTATATATTTTTTATGCCAAGTGTCCTGACTGCTGCCATGTGGTTAGACGTGAGATAATAGTTGGGCATCATGTTTGAATTTAGATAGCTGTGCTTTGACTTTTAGAAATCCAAAGAAATTGAGATTAGCAAGATTATATAGTCTTTGGAGTTCAGCAAATGAGTGTAAGTAACATTTTGCATCGTATAGATCTTCAATCATAGTTATGCACTTTGAGGCCCACGAGGTACTGAGGAGGCCAGTAGTTTCATGTTTGATTATGGGGTTATGCCAGAGTGATGCTCGCATGGAGTTATGGATTGAGTTTGTTAACTTTTTATCTAATAAGTTAAGAGCCCTTGCGGTATCCGTACATATTTGTTGTTAATCAGTATATTTACATTTTGGCATTCTCATGATAGAGGTGGTACTATAAGGGGAGCGAAGCCATCGTTCTATTTCTATCCAGTGTGGGGGGTTGCCCATATCGGGAAGTATACATAGGGCCTCTTGTGTTGCTAAGAAGGCTGACTGATATAAGTCCCAATTCGGTAAATTGCAGCCTCTAGCTTCAAAGCCTAATCTGAGTGTTATAAGCAAGAGTCTTGCTCTCTTACCACTCTAAGGAAAATTTGATGTTATTCTATCTAGGGTTTTGGAAACATTCTAAGACAGCTTTATAGAGAGCATGGAGAAAACAAAGTTCACAATTGAGGTGATCATCATTTTGAGTGTTTGGAGTCTGCCCCACCATGAAATATGTTTGGGGGACCAGGAGTTGAGCAGGTTTTGTATTTTCAAAATGGTTTGGGATTTGTTATATCTCACTGTTTCAGGTATGTCTTGGGTGAACCATATCCCCAAATATTTAAGTGTCCTTGGCTGCCATATCACTTCAAAGTCTCCCAGATGTGTAGGTAGGCAGTGCAGGTTAAGAGGGAAGACCTCCATCTTGTCCTTAGTAAAAGTGTAACCAGAGATCTTAGAGAATTCTTGTAGGATATTGGCGATTGCCAGAATGGCTTTCCCTATATCGTCACAAAAGATGAGGATGTCGTCAGCATAGGCAGCCTTTTAGAAAAGTTTAGTGATCAATTGGAACCCAGCAAAATCAGGTGAGGAGTTGATCATTTGGAGTAATGGATCTATGGAAAGGAGGCAGAGTACAGGAGAGAGGGGGCACCCCTATTGTGTTCCCTGATGTAACTCAAAGTGGGGACAGTGGGTATTTACTCTGAAATATGGTTTGGGATTGACATATAAAGCCATGCTCATGTTGGTGAATGTCGTTCCACGACTGTGTGATTGAAAAACGGCATTGAATAATGGCCATGAAACTTTATCAAAAGCTTTTTCTGCGTTGAGTGCAATGGCTGCATCAGATAAATTAAAATGGGCTTTTTCTATTATGTGGCAAAAAATCTGAATATTATTTCTTGCTAGTCTTCCTTTAACAAAGCCAGTTTGGGATTTGTAGAAGAGATTGGGGATGCATTGGAGGACAAAATGATCTAGGGCAATGGTTCCCAACCTTTTGACTTCTGTGGACTCCCACATTATTACTATTGGAACCCCGGGACCTCCACTGAATCATTAATGGAATCCGGGGACCCCCACTTAGACATTACTGAATGCTGCGGACCTAATCTGTTAGTATTATTTAATTTTCTAAGCAGCTGCGGACTGGCTGAGGAGGCTTTGCAGACCCCCAGGGGTCCCCGGACCACACGTTGGGAACCACTGATCTAGGGTGTTTTTTTGTGGACTGGTTATAGCATGCAGAAATGTTTTATAGAAGCCGCCGGGTACTTGGGCTTTCCTGGAGCAGATTGATTATATAGCATTGGCAATTTCTTTGGTGTCTATTGTTTTGTTAAGGCAACTTATGTCTGCTTCAGAGGCCGGTTTGGTTGGGAGGGAGTGGAAGAAGGATTTACATTCTTCCTTAGTGCTTGCATTTTGGGAGCTATATAAGTGCGCATAGACGTCCTTAAATATTTCAAGGATTTCCTAATTTTGAAACTTTATGGGGCCATCTTGAGCTTTAATGTGTGTGACTTGATTGTTGAGGTTTTTAAATCTGAGCATGGCTGCCAGGGCCTTCCCTGCCCTGTTTAAGAATAGTAACCTTTTGTTTTTTTTAGTATGAACCAACAAGTTAGCTCTCTTACTCACATTTTAGGAGTTTAATTTTGTTTAGTAGGTTACTGTCCCTAGAATGTCTGAATAATACTTTGTCCTTTTTAATATGGTTGCTTAGTTTTTGTAGTGTCTCCTTAATATCTTTGTTTCTTTTGGACATGCATTTCAGTAGGTGCCCTCTTATGGTGCATTTGAACGCGTCCCTTAGGACCACTGGAGAAGTAATCATAGGTCAATTTCTTTGACAAACAGGTTAATTTTGTTTTGGATGTCCAGTGCATTCCTTTCCTTTTCCATTAATTTCTCATTTAGGCACCACATTTATTTTTTCCCTTTATTGGAAAGGTTTAGTATGGACATCGTGGTGGTTGCAATGTCCGAAACTAAGATAGGATGTATAGTGACCATTTGATGAGGATTGCAGTAGGGTTGCGTCTACTAAGAGGTAATCGATGCAAGAGAAGCTTGTAAATTCATTACTTTTCGGGTCGTTTAACCTCCATACATCTAAAAGGCTGTGAGTAGTGCAGAGGTTAAGCATCTGTTTGTGTGCTTTAGGGGGATCTAAATCAGAAAGTGGAATGCAATCTAGAATGGGGTCCACTGGTAAATTAAAATCACCATCCAATATTATCTTTGAGTCTCGGGGGATGTCTGCTAATTTCTTGTTTAGTGTGCACCAGAATAGAGGATCTTCTACTTTAGGAGCGTAGATGTTTATCACGTACATGTCTTGTTCTCCTTTGTTTAGTCTTGTGGTTAACCATCTGCCATTAACTTCAGCTTCAGAGGAGATAACTGAAAGGCCAGATTTTTGGAGAGTAGGGTAAGTACTCCATTTAATTTCCTGCATACTTCTGAGCAAGTTAACTCAGCCACCTAGCCTTTCCTCATTGACAGGGCTTCTTTGAGCTTATTTTTGTTTCATAAAGGAGTATTATGTCACCAGATAGATCTTTACAGTAACCTAGTATTTTAGTTTTTTTTACTGAGTGGTTCATTCCATTAACGTTTAGAGTGACCACGTTTAGCGATGTCATTGGTGGCCAGTGGGGTGAATGGTCAAGAATTCCTGTATGTCGGGACTTGAAGAGACCATTGTCTTCTTTTGTTATTGTTATCTCACAGGGTCAGTAGGGGGAAAGGTTGTTTAAGGGGTCAACCAATGAGGATATTATTTACCAACTTTGGGAACTTGCATAGATTTTAGGGTCACAAATCGATGATCCTTACCCCCTTCCACCAGAGGGTATCTGTTGAAGACAGGGTAATGCGTATTGGAGGGTGGCTGGGGTTGGCATTTTCCGGCAAGTGGAGCTGATAATCAAAGCAAACATGCCGCTGTGTGAGGATCGTTCATTACGAAAGTGAAGAAATCCCAAGAAATATGGGTTACCTCTGGGGGTCAGAATAGTAAGCATATAGAGAGCAGGCGAGTGGATAAAAGTTAGTTACAGGTATTTAGGGTGTACTATAAATATCTGAACATAATATAGAAGGGGCCTGTGAGGGTATGCAATAACAATGTGATCCTCTAGAGCAAAATGTATAGAGTCAAGTCACTGGTCTATATGCAATAAACATAAGGTGACATTATGTGTCTCAGAATTGAGTACTTCTCAATATCTAATCTTCTAATTATAACTGCTCGTGCATTGAGGCGTTATACATAGAACTTCAGAATATTATGGTCAAAAGTAGTCAGTAAGCTTCTTGTTTAAAACATTGAGAAAGTATACTAATATCCATGTTAATAATATGAATTCACTTGGAGGACTTGTGATGAATTGTGATAAATTGGCATAAATATGCGTGGGAGACGATCTGAAAGCTTAAGCACAAACTTAAACTTTAATTCTGCAAGTAGGTCATTAAAGATTTGCTCACTGGAGTTGCTAAGGTCGAGGTGAACGGATTACCTTCAGAATGTAACACAATTGTAACCTTGAACGTCATGGGTAAGTTTGGGGTGTTGGGTTACCGTGAGTAATGTTAGCTTCCAGCTGCATTTCAGATTTGTTGTTCAGAAAAGATGACAGTTCCACTGGGTCTGTAAAAAACTTTGTGTGACCTTTAAATGTGATCGAAACTTGGAAGGGACTGAGAAGGCGAAAGGGCTCTCCATTTCCATCAATCTTTTGTGAAAGGCTAGGAAGCCTTTCTGACATATGACAGATTCTGTAGTGTTGCCATGAGATATGGAAATTTTATGTTCTTGCAAGGTTAACATTTTAACTTTCCTCATGTGTGCCAAAATCTGCTCAGTATGCTGGTGATGAAGAGGTTTAAAGATTAAAGATTAAAGGTCATGGAGCTGACATGTTCTTGGGTTTGAAAGTTGGAACCCTGTGGGGTTTTTTAGTCTCAAAGTCCTTGTTAAAGGAAATTTGTAGCACCCCGGGATCTATTTGATTAAGACGTCTATTGTCAATTTTTACGTGTTTTCAGTTCCTTCTGGCTGTCCAAATGTATGGAGGTTGCTGCGCACGCTCTGTAATTTGACGTCTGAGTAGGGTCACAGACTGCACCAGACCTTTTAGTTGTTTAGATTGAGAGATGCTATTGTCTTCAATAGATGAGATTCTCATTTCAGCATTGGAGATTCTTACTGTTAGGTCTTTCAAGTCTTTTTGGATACCTGCTACTTTGACTTCAGGCATGTCAGCATTTGTTTTGGCAGCAACCTTGGTCTGTGCTGGGAGTCAGAGGGAGTGATGCAGACGGGTCTCTCCTTAAAGAGGGTGTCCACTTTGGCAGTCACTGTGGAGTGTTGAACGTTAGATAGCCAGAGCTGCAAAGTTCGGGAATCAGGGGGCCTCTCGCCAGATGCAGCTGCAGCTTGAAGGATCAATGTTGGTGATAGAGTCTCACCACCATTTTGTTGCTGCAATGAGATGGGACTTGGTCAAAGCTGTGCGGCTGCGGTGTAAGCGGGTTAGGCATAGTCAGTCAGTGCTTTTATATTACATTTGGTTAGTGTTCTTCACACTGCATTACATTACAAGCAGGGAGTGGATGTCTTCATGCAGCACAGGGTGGGAGCCCGTCATCCCTTCAGATCACAAGTGATAGTAGGGGCTAGTAGTATTAGGTTGGGCCCTGTATCAGAGGGTAAATCCAGGGCCCAGGATCTGGAAGGGGTCTCCTTTTATTGGAATAGTTGGAAGACAGCTGCAGAGAAAGGTGCGTAGGCAGGGATCCACTCACCAGGTAGCATTGTGTTGATGTTATGCTATCGCTGCCATCTTAATGCCGCATGGAGATCAGGCCGCGACAATGGCAGAGCGGGCGCTGAGTAGGGGATCAGCTTGTCATTCTGCGCTCATTTAGGAAACAGAAGAGGCACTCTCCATTCGCCTCTGCGCTTGGTGATCAGAATAGATAGGAGTGGGTGACAAGGATCCACTCACCAGGTAGTGTCGCATTAGTGCTATGCTATCACTGCCATCTTAATGCTGCATTTGGATCATGCCTCAACAGCGAAAGAGCAGACGCTGAGTAGGGGACAAGCGTTTCGTCATTCTGCGCTTGCCTGGGGAACAGCAGATGCACTCTCCGTTCAGCATCTGATCGAGTGCATGTTTGACAATTTATGGGATCTTGGGTGAGGTTTGTGCCCCAAAGCACATCGGAAGCTCGTCGGAGCTCAGAGACGAGCCACCATCTTAGTCACGCGCCAAGTCCTGGCCCTCCCCCAGCAGTCCAGTGCAGCATTTTTAAAAGCACCGCAGACTTCCTTGTATAGCCAACAGTTTTCTGGCAACAATAAAAGTACCAAGATAACACTGATGATTAATGTGTCTGCTGGAGAGTGATCAGAGTTGTGTTTAGTGGCAGTTTTGACTCAACTAAGGTAGCGCAGATGTTTAATATGCCTGCTGCAAAGAACATGTACTATGCAGATCACAGAACAGTATTTTATGTGCAGTGCTCTGTGGGATACTGTTTGTGTGATAGAGATCCTTTTTTTACTGTGCTGTGCATATGTTACCTTCATACTCTAGCACAGTGAGCTATGAACTGACATCAAATAGCTTCATTCAAACTGCATGGTACATTTTAGAAATGTATGTTTTTCCCCAGTCTTTGATTATCCTAATTTTGCTATTAAGGATTTGTTTAGGTAGAAATAAATTGTAATTAGTAAAGTCGACTCTAACCACTGTGTTATGTTCTGAATCATGGGTTTATGCTTCCTCAGACCAAGCACTTTTTAAAAATGCGTACCAGTACGGATGACATGTGAATCCTAAACCTTGTAGTCCCCTTTGTCTTATGTAACATTTTCTATACACAGATTTACACATGTATGACTCATTGTCTCTGTATGTGTGTGTAATGTAAGGTGCTCCAACACACTACGCTGGTAAGAGTGGAGCTATAAAACAAATGAAATACATGTAAGAGAGGGTCTCTGGAGAGATGAGAGTCACTGTTAGATGGTGATGGTGAGGGAATAATTTAAGAACCCCAATAAAGATTGCCCTATCTTGGTGCACTGTAAGGTCACCATTTACTATGCTTTAAAAACTAATACAATTGAATATACAATGAAAACTGTGTTGCAGAATGCACCGTTTATGCCATTTTTTCCAAAAGTTTATTTTGGAGGAGGGAGAACCCCCCCAAAAGCCCCATTGTAGTGGTCAGGCTCACTTGCTATGCACCCTATGGGGGCTGGCCTGACAAAATTTGCCGGGTTGCTTTGGGCTCCCAGTCCAGCCCTGCTGCAGAGGGTTCGGACACCTGCAGACATAGAAAGTAATTGTACCTGGCCTCCACCAGGGCCCAGGCATACACGGCTCTCCTTCACACAACTAAGAGATAGTTCACATGTCAAACAGTTTATTTGGAGAGGGGGGATGACAAGAGGTGGATAAAATCTCCTAATAGTGGAAGTCGATAAACAATTACACCACAAGTGCTGTGGGTTGGCTGAGCTCTCTCAAGTGGAGGGAGGAACAGCACCTTCAAGGCAAATTGAATATTAAAGTAATAAAAGCAATACATTCAGTCAAAACACAACCACAAACTGAATAAAAGCAGCAAAAGCAGCAGCAGAGAAAGAGGCAGTCAGCTTGCTGTCGACCCTGTTTGCATTATGTGATGGGCTGTGATTGGTGGACATTATGTAGTTAGTTTTCCCTATGTTCTTAGACTTTGTAGTTTTGTATAATGTTTGTTGTTACTGGCTGCTGTGAAAGCTACAGAAAAGAAACATAACCATGATCTGAGTTTGTGGTCATGAAATAAAATGTATTCCCGAAAGTGGTGAGCTGGAAAGTATAAGTTAAATAAATCAAAATAAATATTGAAGTTGTGTTGAAATACAGTATTCATTGAAAATATATGGAATACATAATTGTAGCCAGCTTGTAGCATTATCTAACATAGAAAATACTGGTTTCTAGTGAATTTTATATGTTTATGCCATATGTAAGTTGTCTATGACTCTCTACGCCACTCCCTACGCCACTACACTCTACTCAACTCTGCACTGCTCACCTTCACTCTGTGCCACTCTACGCCACTAAACTTTATGCCACTTCCCTGTATGCCACTCCACTCTACGCCACTCCACTCTATGTGACGCCTCTCTACGACACACTAGTCTACTCCACTCTGTGTCTAGCCACTCTACAATACTGTACTCCACTCTATGACACTTTACGCCACTTTACGCTATGCCTCTCCACTCTACTCCACTCTATGACACTTCACTCTATGACACTCCACTCTATGACACCTCACTCTATCCCATTCCACTCTACACCACTCCACTCTATGACACTCTGCACCACTCTACAACCTTTTCCTCCACTCTACTCTACACCCTCCACTCTATGACCCTCCATGCCACTCTACACCACTCTACAACAGTCTACCACACTAAACTCTATGCCACTGTATGCTATTCTATGCCACTCTATGGACTTGCCGGCGCTGGCCTAAGTAATGGAGAGCTCTCCTGCATTGGAGGAGCGTCTATGCCACTCTACTCTACTCTGTTACACTTTACAGCACTTTACTCCACTCTACAACACTTTACTCCACTCAATGATACTTTACTCTGCTCTATGCTACACCACCACACTTTGTGCTACTTCACTCAATGCCTCACCCTTCTACAATACTCCACTTCGTGTCACTCCACTCTATCCCACTCCATTCTACGCAACTCCAATCTATGCCACTCTATGACACTCCACTCTACAACACAGTACTCTTCACCCCCGACTCTACGACATTCCATTCTATGCCACTCCTGTCTATGCCACTCCACTCTAACCTACTCCACTACACTACACACTAGTCAACTCCACTCTACACCACTCTGACTAGTGACTCTACAATACTGTACTCCACTCTATGACATTTTACTCCACTCTGCGCTATGCCTCTCCGCTCTACTCTACTCCACTCTACGCCACTCCACTCTACACCATTCCACTCTATGACACTCCACTCTACCATACTCCGCTCTACGACACTCTACTCCTCTCTACACCACTCTACTCTACCTTTCACTCAACTATACTCTATACCCCTTCAGCCTATGCCCCTCCACCCTACGACCCTCTATGCCACTCCACACCACTCCACAAGAGTCTACGTCACTCCACTATATGCCACTATATGCTATTCTACACCACCCTACTCTACTCTACTATCCTCTACCGCACCTTACTCTAGAAGAACTCCATCCTCTGCAGAAAGAATTGGACTTGCCGATGCTGGCCTAAGTAATGGAGAGCTCCCCTTCATTGGAGGAGCGTCTAGAGGCAGCTAAAGAGAAGCTAAATGTGTTTTTCACGATCAAGGAAACCTTGTACAAGAATGCATGCTTTCAAAAATATTATGAGGAGAGTGAACATGCTGGGCGGCTATTAGCATTGTCTGTTGAAAAAAGATCCAATAAAACAGTGATCAAGTACATTTTTGACTAAACAAATAATAATTTGGTCAACAAACCTGCTGATATTAATAAAGTTTTTTCTGACTCACTATAATAACTTGTACACTTCCACTTCAGAGGTAGATTCCACCAGTATTGAGGCATTTCTGAGATCAGTTCAGCTGCCCACAGTCACCAACGATGAAAGGGCACTAGCGGAGGCCCCCATTAGATTGGTTGATGTTACTAGTGCAATCCATAATTCCCCAAATGGGAAAGCCTGTGGGAGTGATGGCTTACCAGCAGAGCTCTATAAGTTGTTAGTTGACTAGGTGGGGGAGTTTCTCGTCACATTGTTTAACGACATATTAAATGGCTGTGAAATACCAAGTGAGTTTGTGGAGGCCGTCACAGTTAGCTTTTTGAAAAAGGATAAACTAGCCGACAGGCCAGGCTTCTATAGTCTTTTAAATAAGGACTATAAACTATTTGCTAGAATAATGGCCTTAAGGATTACTCCGTTAGCGCAAGCAGTAGTTCACATGGATCAATGTGGCTTTCTTCCTGGCAGGCATATCTCCACGAATACAAACTTTCTGCTGCAAGCAATTGACTACTTTGAGAATAATAAGATTAAGGCAGCCATAACAATGCTCAGTGCTGAGAAGGCATTCGATCTGGTCCAGTGGGAATTTCTTTTCGTGATACTCCAGTATTTTAGGTTCCCAGTCAAACTTATTTGGGTGTTGCGGAGATTATATGTCAGGGCCCAAGCCAAAATTATAGTTAAATGGGTGTGGTAGGCAATATCATCATTAGTCACGAAACTCGTCAAGGCTGCCCTATTTCTCTGGTGTTATTTGCAATATTTACTGCGCCTTTGGCTGCGGCCCTACGGCAAGATGCTCATATTAAGGCACCCCTGCTCCTAAAGTAAAACTGTTTGCATATGATATGATTCTTTACTTTGTAGGGTAGACACAAAATATAACTAGGGCATTCGAAAAAAATAACTTTTCTCTGATCTAGGTGGTTATAGAATCAACCAAGCAAACTCAGAAGCACTTTCATTCGGGAAACATCCTGAACAACTAGGTCTAAATCACTACTTGCCTGAACCACTACTGCTAAACAACTAAAAAGTCTCTACAACTAAGTACTGAACAACTACTGTCTAAACAACAATTGTGCCTGAATAACAATTGCCTGAACAACTAATTTTAAGGTAAGGTTTTCCTTTTGGTTTTTATGGTTTATTAGTTGTTTAGAATATATATATATATTAGTTGTTCAGGCAATTGTTATTAAGACACAATAGTTGTTCAGACAGTAGTTGTTCAGCACTTAGTTGTAGAGACTTTTTAGTTGTTTAGCAGTAGTGGTTTAGGCTATAGTTGTTTAGGACCTAGTTGTTCTGTCACATATTCCTTTCATTCAATTGATTACATTACGTTCTTCCGGCCGAGATGACCTATCCATGGGAGCACTCGCTCAGTTAGATATCTTGGTATTTTTGTCTCCTCTAAACTTGGCGACTTATCCCAACTCAATTACTTGCCAGTCATGAATAAAGCCAAAGCATTGCTGCAGCACTGGCAAACAGCTCCACTCACAATCATAGGACCTGACGCCCTGGTGAAAATGATGATTCTTCCTCTATTTCGTTTTGTGTTTTCATGTGTTATCATAAAGGTTCCCCAGAGCTTTTTGAGGGAGGCAGACCAGATGTTATCTCTTTTTCTGTGATCGGGTAAGAAGCTTCATACGAGATTAATAACTTTACATTTAACTATTGAAGAGGGAGGCCTGGCTCTTCCTCACTTTAAGAAATATTGCCAGGCAGCCTACTTGGACTGGCTTATCAAGGCATTTTTTCCCATTAGGATGCACAATAATTTTTATATTAAGCTAATGCTCCATGAAAGCAGTATCAGGCTCCCCCACTTTCTGATTCCCCCCCAAACTTCCCAAGCGTACCACGTATAAGATACCCCATGTGATAAACGCTAGATTCATGCAGCTCCAGGAAACATTTCACTTCCCTAACTTCCATTCTTCAATGTCATTGGATCACTGTGAGGTATTGGGTTTAGAAGGAAGTATAGGGAAGGTTAAGAGTTGGGAGAAATTTGCAATCACATGATTCAGTGATTTTCTTTTCTTCGGGATGGTGAGATCATGGGAGCAGCTGTTAGAAAGCGATCGCGAACAAGCACTTTTAATCCTATTTCCAAATCTGCCACTTCTTTCAATCAGTTCCTCCATTCAAGGACATGCTCCTCACTGTTATTTCCCATGCTATTTATGTAAGAAGGTTATTAGGTATTGGAAATTGGTATTGCTTACTTCTGCAACAGTTACCATCAAAACTAGTCCCTAGCATACCGGCAAGGCTAGAAGAATTTACAGGAAGCAAGGTAGAGCTCATTTTCTGGAGACAGTATAATGTATGGGCATATAAGGTAATAAGAGGGGCCAATTTCAAAAGAACGGCTTTCTTTTGTAAGTGGATGCTTTACTATACCCAGCGAAATTAAATAAAATGTTTTCTTCTGTGACAGACATTTGCTTCAGATGCAGGTCCTCCAAGGGAGATTGGTTACACACCAGTTTTACTTGCCCAGAGCTGGCAGGATTCTGGGGAAGTATTTTTTTAATGACTGAGTGAAAAACTCCAGGTTCTCTTGGCTCCGGACCCACTAGGAGCCCTTTTGGAATTAGCGATCAAGGCAATCTAACGATACCGTAACTACAATGCTTTTTCATTACATCTTTAGTAGCAAAATCATTGATCCTTCAGTGATAGAAAACCACTGAACTTTCCTCTTATGGGAGCTGGCTCCGAAAAATGCGACAAGTTCAATAAAAGGAAAAACTATACCCTCAAAGGGTCGGGCGATATTAAAATACCAAAATATTTATAAAGGAGGACGGTCGCTTTAGAGACCAAGTAGGGGGGTGGAAGAGGAAGAAGAGGGTACAAATAAAAAAATTAAAAAACAAAATAAATTAAGGGGGGACCCTAGTCAGGAAGTAGTAGCTCTAATTTTTTCATTATATTGTGGTATCCTATTTGATCGGATGACATGCATCTGTGTCCATGTATGTATGTACGATATCAAGTTAATGGGTAAAATTACTAAAAAGATTTTTGTTTCAAGACACTCTGCTCTATGACACTCAACTCTATGCCACTCTACAACACTCTACACTAACACACTCTACTCAACTCTACTCAACTCTGTGCCTCTCCACTCTACTCCCCTCCACAATATGCCCCTCTGTTCTACAACACCCTATGACACTCCACTATACAACACTCTAGCCCACTCTCTGCAACTCCCTCTACCCCACTCTATGCAACTTTACTCTACTCTACGCCACTCCACTCTTCTCTACAACACACTACTCCACCCTACTCCAGTACTCCACTCTATGCCACCCGACTCTAACATTCTGCCACTCTGCAACACTTTACTCTACTCTATGCCCTCCATTCTATGCTCCTCCACTCTGTGCCACTCTACACCACTCCACTCTTCACCACACCACTCTACATCACTCTACTCCAGTTTACTTCACTCTTCTGTACTCCACATCATTCCACGACACTCCACTCTACGACACTATACTCTGCTCCACAATACCCCATTCTATTCCACTCTACTCCACTTCACTCCACTCCATGACACTCCATTCCACTCTAGTCCTCAACACTCCACTGTACTCCCCTCTACTTCATAACACTCCATTCTATGACACTAAACTCTATGGCACTCCAGGACATTCTCTCCACTCCACGCCACTCTACAACCCTCTGTCGCGACTTACGCGCTGCTTTAACCTGGAGTCCGCAGAACGAGTGGCGAGGATCTTGCTCCTGAATGTTCGCCTTGGCCCAGGTAGGGGTGACTCTTTCTGGTAGCCACAGTGCTGCAGGCAATGGAAACGCCAAGAGCAGGCCGTGTCCTTCAGAAGTAGTGCCAGAGGGGAAAAAAAACCTGAAAGGGGAAAAAACCTCCAAAAAGGAAAGGTTCCTGAAAATGGACCAAATGAATAGGTAAATACAAGAGCAAAAGTACAGGAAAAAACACTGGAACAGACGTTAGCCAGTATCGAATACAAGGAAGCAGGAGCGAACTCACCATCCAAACAGAAAGTGTTGCAGCGCAAGGAGAGAACGAATCACAGCCCTTAAATACCAAAAAACAGGAAGCAACCAACAGGAAGTACAAGGACGCCATCTTAGATAGGGGAAAACACATAGAACAAAATGGACTAGGAGCCATAGAGAGTAGGGAACAAAGGCATGCTGGGAAGAGAGGGGTAATATGGGAAAAAGGAAAAAACATAATGGAAGGCACAATGAAAAGACATTAAAAGAAGAAGAGAAGAAGAACAGGTGAGTGGGGGAGGTCAGACCTGCCTGGAAGCACGTCGCGCTAAGAAAGAACGAGGCCCCATGCCAAATTTGGGGCCTCGTAATTTGCACAGCAGGCTGGGGACGCGACTCGTCCTCAGACCGCGTGCCGCGGCCCGAGCCGAATGTTCGGCTCGTGCCGGACGCCGCGGCGCGACACCCTCCACTCTACTCCACAGCCCTCCTTGATATACTCTGCACCACTCCATTCTACTCCACTCTGCGGCACTCCATGACACTCCACTCTGCTCCAGTTTACTACATAGCACTGTACTCTACGTCACTCCAGGACACTTCTCCCAACTCTACGCCACTCCACACCCATCTACGCCACATCCCTCCACAATGCTCTGCACCACTCCACTCTGCGATATGTCACACCACACCACTCTCCTCTGTGGCACTACCTTTTAGCCGTGCTGAACAGCAGCCACGCTGGTGGTCTTCATGGGTAAAACACATTGGTAAAGCCAACAGCGCTTGCATAAACTAAACCTATTGGCTTTGCTAATGCTTGTTTAATCACTAGACGGTCTAGCATCTGTCTCCAGACAGACACTTGTATGCGCACAAGTGCACAAATACACACATACACCCACATATTCTGTGTCTATATCTCTTTCTGCTTGTCTCTGTCTCAGATTGGCTCTTCTCTCACTACCCCTCGCCTTTTAATCCTCTCTCTTTCTAACAAGCAGCTTACCCTGACTTTCTTCTTTTGCGCCTACATCTCTTTCCAGCCATACAGATGCCCAAGGTTTGCAGGATAGTCAGCTATCACTGTGCTACAAATATCACATGATCCCAAAACACACCACATAACCACCTCTTCATTACACAACAGACCTCATAACACACACCCATCAAATGCTTGATATGGCACAATTTAGGCTCCCTGATTTCCATGTCTACTTGTTTTTACTAATAAATACAGACAGAAATAATTTATTTCCTTTCTGTATTTATTTTTAAAAGCGGAAATTAGGTTGTTATGTGAGTGATTTTAAGTCCTTGAAGCCAATGCTGCAGGCTAGTAGCTGTGTGGATTGATACGTACGAGGCTTAAAAGGGATAGGTACATTTTAGCAATGAGGCTTAAGCAGCAGAAGATACGCACATGGGTTGATTTCCATATACATGTATTGGCGTATCATCTGTGGGTGTTAATATTATTGAAATCTGCCGGGCATTCAAGTAACAGTGTATATTTATTGATTAAATAAATGTAGAAATATATTAGGTTCCGCTTCATTTTTTCAGAAACCCCAAAATAAATGTGGCTAAATAAGGATAAAATTAGTTAAAACATAAAAATGGTTAAATGCAGATGAAAATGTTGTAAAAAATAGCAGAAAACCCGGAGCCAGAGGAATAATCAAATACCATCAAATACCTAACAACACATTCCATACAACAATGCTCCCTACAGAACACCATTTTCCATTTACATTTATAATCAGGCACAGTAGATTAAGAGCACTAGAAACTGAAGTAGGACCAACTCGTACTGCCACCTACTGTGCAGACAACCTGCCTCTGGGGTCTAGAAGGTAATTAAATTAATGGTATTGCCAATTACATGTTTTGAGGTGCAAGGTGATAGTGATTTGGAGCCTGATTTAGGTTTGGGGGGATGGGTTACTCGTCACAAACTTGAGGGCTATCCCGTCTGCAATATTACGATCTCTGTAGGCTATAAGGGAATTTAATACGGCGAGGGGGAGTACCAGCGGAACACATCTGCCAACAGGTGGCAGCAGAGCTCCATAGAATGCTATGGCAGAATCACATAAAGTGAGCAATTAAAGTGCTAAATTCATACATTGACTCTTACTACCAGTGGCAAATTCATTCTGATGAACAATCCTGCTATCGGGCCCACCAAGGGGAACTCTACAGGTGAGTGGTATTCCTCCCAGAGGTTTCACTTGCTGCAAGCCTATCAAGTCTCTGAGTGGAAAACTGCGGAAAAAGCATGTAGGAATCAGCACGTTAAATTCAATGCCTCCATGATGTGCTCTAAAAGGTATAATCCACATTATTCCCCCACCCTCAAAATTACTGAACCTGATAACGGTAATTCCAAGATAAGAAGTCCCGTGGATTTGAAGCGGCCTCTCGTAAAGAGAACTATAGCCTGTACCACAGTTTCGAGCTGACTTGTGTTTTAAAGTTTGTAAAGCTGGAGCAGTTGTATTTAGCACCCGTCAATAGTTGTTTTTTTTACTGGATCTCTAAAGGAATGTTCTGCTTTTGGCTAAAAATGGAAGGTATCAGTGTGTTTGGCATCTCTAAAGTAATTACAGAGCACAACAGAACACTACTACTTAGCATAACAACAAGCAAAATGGCAACAAAACAAATGCATACTAGGTTCAGAGACATTTTAAGGCAAGAACAAGTTGGTATTTGACGTGGGCCCCTACTTTTTAACACCCCGCCGCCAATAACGTGATCAGGGCAGTCAAGAGGCTGTCTGTCCGTTGTCTCTTTCTCAAACTATCTGTGCCTGTCTCTCTCTATCCCTACCACATCATGCTCTACTTTTCTATCTCTCTTTCTCTACCTCATGTCTGTCACGCTATCATTCTCTCTCTGTGCCTGTCTCACCCTATTCTGCTCTCCATTCTTCAGTCTAATTCATTCTAGCTTACTTTTAACCTGCTGTGCCTTGCCTCCCTCTACCTCTGTCCTCTGTTTCTACATTGCCTTTTTCTACTTATTTCTCTCTCTCTAGCTCGCTATCTTGATGTTTCTCACCTCTCGCTACTTTACTAACTCTACATTTGTGCCCTTCTCCCTACCTTGCTCCCCTTTCTACCTCTCTGATGAATTCCATGTTACCTTTCTCTACCACATGCTCTATCCTTCTCCCACCTGTCTACCTCAGGCCTATCTCCTTTCTTCAGTCACCACTTGTACCTCACCTCTCTCTTTTTGCCTCTCTCCCTATCGCTACATCTCTAGGTACATACCCCAATCTCTCTCTCAAGTCTCACTGCATCACCTCTGTCTATCGCATCTATCTTGAAATACACCTCCCTACTCACCTGTCTCTACATGTATACAGTGGTTGATTTGTAAAAAAATAAGTGCCAGAACCTTTTGCCAGGAGAACACGGCAGCTTGCACCATCCATGGCTCCTGCTAGCTTTGACACTTACAGTATGAACACAACTACTAATCATCACACTCTTAGGAGTGTGGCAATTCAAACTATTCCAGCTCCCAAAGCTATAAAAAATGGCTTAAGTGGCACGTATAAGTGATTGTAGTGGTTATTAAATTAATAAACAACTGTTGTGCTCCTACCCAAATTTGGTAGACAGTGCCACCATGTGGCAGACTGTCACCAGCATCGGTGCTAAGAATTGAGTGTCGGTGCCAAGCACCAGGAAACACCTGTTCAAATTAAGCACTGCCTGTATCACATGGCCTCTCCTCTCTCTTTATCACTGTCTGTGCTGTGTCTACATCTTTACTACTCTATTATACTCTTTCGCCCTCATCTATCTCAATCCCATCACTCTCTCTGCACCACACTGCTGTTTCCATCTCATGCCCCTGTGTCTCTCCTTACCTACCACAACTCTCTCAACATAATCTCTCTGTATCACACCTCTCTATCACTCTAAATGTCTCTATGTCTGTTCTCTCTCTCTACGTCTATTGCTTTTATACCTCTCCACTCTCTACTTCACCTCTCTGTACCTCACGTCTTTATCACTCATCTCTTTCCCTACCTCATGTGTCTACCCCAGTTTTCTCTGTTTTTTTCTCTCACCACCTACCCTCTCAATTCACTTTACCACTCATTCATTCACTGCCTCTCCTCTCCAACTCCCACTATCTTGGATCCTCTGTTTCTCTCCCTTAGTTCTCTTACTACCCAACGTCTTTCTTACCAGCTCTTTCCCTACCTCTGTTTCTCTGTCATTGCCTCCTCTTCCTCTGCCCCTTCCTCCATTGCAACTGACCCTCTTTACCTACCCCCTTTCTCTTTATACACCCCTCTACCTCAGTCCTCTAGCTCTATCTCAATCTCTACTTCTCCTTTCTAGCTCTGCTTCACCCGCTCAATCTGCCATTGTTTCAACCTCACCTCTTTTCATCCAGCTCAGCTATGTCCCACTACTGGCTTACTGCTATCCTTACCAGACCTTTCTTTCCATACATAACTTCTTATCTTGACACTCTCTCCCTCACCTGCTGTCCTTCTCCCTTGAGTCTTTCTATTTATCTCACTACCGCACTTCTCTATCTTTCTACCTCAACCTGCCTCTTCCTCTCTCTACATCATCGCTTTTTATGCCCCCACCTCACCCCCCTTGCTCTGCAATTGCTTCTCCTTATCTCTATCTCTCTGCCTCAACTCTCTCAATACCTATCTTTCGGAACATACCTGTTTCTTTCTTACCCCCAACTTTCTCCCATACAGCACTCCTCCACTGACCTATTTCTCTACCTCATCTATATCTCTCCCTCTATTTCCATCTCTGTACACATTCTCTTTATCGCTCTATACTCCTCATGTCTCTTTCCCTCTCCCATATCTCTAACTCAGTGCAGCCGGGGGTCTGGCTGAGTGTGCACACAGAAAGAGGAATGGAGGGACAACGCAGGACAGCAGAGTTAGAGAGAAAAAATATCGGGTTTCATCCAATGGAATGCCAAAGATCCTTGGCACTGGGCTTTGACTGTTTGAGTTAGAATTCTACTTGAGAAGGGGAATTTGTGTTAAAGGACACACCTTGAAAATTTAACTGCACACACACACACACACATATATATGTTTTATTTTATTACTATCCACTAGCCCACTAAACATCCATCAAGTCACCCTATATGTGTCATTCCTACATGGGAAGAAAAGACTCGCAAGACACTGAATTCCAAGTAAATGTTGTTTTGCAAGACATAAAAACTTTAGATTGAAGTGAGAAACAAATGGCTTTATCAATGCTTGCTCAGCTTTCCTTTGCTACAGTTTGACCAGCAGACACAGGGCAGTTTAAGCTTTCATTAGTTGAAATAAGGCAACAATGGTATAGCACATCCTTCTTGGTTTGAATAGTATCACAGCAAAGGTGCTCAAACACTACAACACACCTGTTGCCAAGATGTGTATATTTTTTGGACAGAGAAAACCCTGCCAAGACTATTTTAAAAGAAAAGTAGCGGAGCACTCATGATTGGTAAATTGAAAATCAAACACGTACATGAATCATAGTTACACAAAATTACTAATCATTTGTATCAGTCATAAAAGTAAGTACTGAAAAGAGTCCCAATTTTTATGACAGAAAATAGTCCTTTACTTGGTGCCAATTCTTTTTGATGTCCGTCAGTATTACATTTATAATAAAATGAACAAAGCTCCAATTTAATTGACAGTCTCTGTCCATTGAAGAATTCAGCCAACACGTGTTTGTTCCTACCTAGGGACTTCTTCATGGCTCAATATGAATCAAGTTGAAACCTGAAAGTGAATCATTACATGTTAACCATGAAACCGTAAAAACATCAATCCAATAATACATCGAAAAGAATTCACGATCCAATAACTACTAATCCTCACAATATCTCTGACGCAAAAGTAGTTTTAAAGTTGAAATGTTCAATTAAGGGTCTAAATCTAATCATTCAACTGACTCTGTTAGGTCACTGGATTGTTCATTTAGTTTAAAAGCACCAACTCTAGACCATGAACAACCTTGATAAGTCCGTATCTTTCCCTTTAGCTTCCCCTCCGGTGCAAAAATAACCCGATTTTTGTACATGGCTCCTTGTCATCACAGAGGAAAGTTACCATCCCTCTTTCAGGAGAAACAACACTCAGACCAGGAACATTCACATATTGTTTATCATGTCTTTCACAACATTGGAATTCAGTTGGGTAAAATGAATCAGGATTCTTGATTTTGCAAACATCTCCACTCACCTGTTTCATCATATCCTGCCTTGTTTTAGAAGAACCTTTAATGGTAAATCGGTCACCAGTGAATTTGCCCAAAAAATCTCTATAATTAAGTAGATGTGTTCTTACGTATTAATTTTCTTCCTTAATGCCTGCAGATTGTCACATTTACCTTTCGTTTCCTCTTACCTTTCTATGGGTTCCTTGAGATAAAAAGGCCTGCATTAGAGTTTGAGTTACTTACATCACAAATGTGTCGGGAATCCGTCTGCCTCATTTGTGTATTACATCTTAACTCTAAATGAGGCCAAAAGTGTTAGATTAAATCTGATGATTAAATATATCATGAACCCTATGAACTCTTGTTTTCATTGATCTTTCATCTGGGAAAAACCCCACAGAACAAGCAGAAAGCTGGAGAGTATCCAACCTCAGCATGCCACGATACCTGGACAGACAGAACTCCAGGCCCGTGGCCGCCAGTCTCTGGAAGTGATCCTAGATAGGTGTGATCTCTTAATGTGATGGCATGATATGTCTCTCTTATGCTGTGCTGTGTTGTGCTTTTTTGCAATTGTATGTAGCGCAATCTCGACCCAAGGGTATTGAATCAGAGGCTCAACCCTGGCTCCATAGTTCCAAAGTCGGCTTCTCTGGCGGTAACACCACATCCTCATCGTTGTGTTGTTTCTTGTTATTGTTTGCTGCAATGTTATCGAATTTCATTGCAGTGTTATGATATTGTGTTATTGTCTGTGTGTGTTCTGGTTTTGGGTGGGGTATTATACAGGGTTGTGCTGTGTGATGTGTGATGTCTATGTATTGGTGCTGGGTGCTATTGTATATTATGCTAGGTTGTGTTACTAGATATTTGTATAACACAGTGTTCACAAATTACTTGGCCTCTTGGTGCTATGTGCATTCATCGGTCCGAGGTTATGAGACAGCTGTAATGTCTGCACTGCATCACAAATAAGTGAGCCGAACAATGATGGCTCTGCTGTTAGTGGCAGGAGGACATGTGGGCTATCGCACCTGCTTCTGGAAAAGTGGTTGTGTATTCCCTGCCCCAGCACTGGTGTGTTCACAAGACCCAGCCGCGGATGACCACAGGGACAGCCCAGTCTATCTGCTCTCCTTCACTGATCGATACATATACCTGCCGACACCTACAGTCCCTACTCACATCACTGCTTGATACATTTATCTGTGAAGTCTAGAGCTGGAGGGAGTTGAGAGGTATGTGAGCTAGGCGGGTGCTAGTCTCTCATTTCCCCAAAGAGCTGGCGGTTTTGGGAGGAGATGGAAACTGTAGTTCGACACATAGGCCTTACCTGGTTCTTTAGAGATCCATTGGCTGCAAGGCCTTCGCTGCCTGGCCTCTAGCCCTGGCCCTAGGGTTGCAGTTGGGACTGCTCCAGTGAGTCCACCGTTGTCGTGCACACGATGGAGTATGGCAGAAGGCACAAGACACAGAACTCTGCTGGTTTTATTCTAGGATTTCTAGGAAAGAGAGATACCTCAGTCGGCTAGCTACCAGTCTCCAGTGCTCAATATGGACCCATATTGGGGTCGGTAATGGTGCCGGCTCTCAAGATGTGTCAGAGATTAATGAGGGTGCTAGTGTTCAGGCTCTGGACATTGGCACACCTTGATTTTGACACTTATAAGTGTATCATACGGCTGAAAGGCGAGGATATTGGCCTTGGCATTTTTCAAGGTGCCAATGGTGTGTGGCTTGTTTTCAAAGTGATGTAGAGAAACACTGTCTTGAACTGAATAAACCAGAACGAGCTCTTTATGACCACCTTAAACTTGGAGTTCTTGCTACGGTCTAGGGTTTGCATGGGTCTCTTGAAGGCTTGGAGATAGGTCAATTGCTTGAGTTTCTTAAATTAGGGGATCACGGGATGTTACTGGACTTTGCAGTCCAAAGGAGATTTGCAATGGGTTTGTGTTTGCTCTACAGTGTGTATGGAGCTTCTAAAGGTCTGGATATGGGTTCATTATTTGGGACAGTTCATGAGTTTGGGAGATCATCTGTATTTCTGAACGTCGCACATCTACTGGTTCTTGCTTCATTATGGTTGTTACTTTAAGGTGATAGGATTGGGGCTACAGTGTTAATTAGCTTTTGATGGCTTGGAGATTGGTTCATTATTCAAGTTTCTGAGTTTGGGAGTTTGCCCGCTGTTCTAGGACCATGGCTACCCATGTCATACTACAAGTCAGTGGTTGCTGGTGGGTGTATTGTCATGTCTACAATATTCCTGGAGCTCTAGAAAGCTTGGGTAGGTTTATTTGATTTAATAGGTTTATTTGTGATATTGGGATAACCTGTGTTAGGGACCATGTTTATCTACTAGAGTCCGCTATGAGACAGTGGTTACTGACGGTGATGTGGTCATGTCTAGGATATGCCTTGTGCTCTAGAAGGCTTGGAGAAAGGTTTAATGTGATGTTAGGAGACCACCCATTGTTCTGATGCCATGGATGTTCATGCGAGTCTTGGTATGCAACAGTGCTTAAATAGGGCAAAATGGTTGTGTCTAGGATGTGAAGGGAGCGCTAGAAGGTTTGGAGACTGGAATATTAGGTTTAATAGGTTGGAAGATCACTCTTGATCTGGGCCCATGGTTATTAACTAGAGTTCAACTCCGGGACAGGTGCACTGAGAGTAATATCATCATGTCTAGGGTATCCATGGACTTCTAGAATGGCAGGAGATGCTTTCAATCAATCAATTTGGATTTGTAGGCACTCTTATCATCGGTGAGGGTATCCAGGCACAGTGTCAGCTGCGTGTAATCTGGTCTGGGGACTTCAGTCGAAGAGCCAGGTCTTGAGCTGTCTTCTGAAGTCCAGGATGGAAGTGGAGGACCTTAAGTGGATAGGCGGATAGTTCCAGGATTTTGCTGCCAGGTAGGAGAAGGCACGTCTTCAGTAGTTGCTCTTGGGGATGCGGGGTGTGCAGGCGAGGTACAGGGATGCTGAACAAAGGTGTCTGGTGGGGTGGTGAAAGTTTAGCAGGTGGGTGAGGTAGGCTGGTCCTTGGTTGTGCAGAGCTTTGTAGGTGAGAGTCAGCATCTTGAATTGGTATAATTTGTGTATGGGGAGCCAATGGAGGTTCCTGAGGTGTGAGGATATGTGTGTACTTCTTGGGAGGTCGAGGATGAGCCTGGCT